>NW_024467861.1:650610-1117350 GCF_001890705.1 Aspergillus sydowii CBS 593.65 | reverse complement strand
CCAGGTTGGCCAGGAACGCCGGGAGTACCAGGCTGGGCGGGGACACCAGGAGTACCAGGTTGGCCAGGAACGCCGGGAGTACCAGGCTGGGCTGGGATGCCAGGAGTACCAGGCTGGCCAGGAACGCCGGGAGTACCAGGCTGGGCGGGAACACCAGGAGTGCCAGGTTGGCCGGGAACACCCGGGGTGCCAGGCTGACTCGGGACAGGGACAGGGACAACAGGCACAGGCTGGGTAGTAGGTGGGATAACTGGAGGCGCAGTGCTGTTCTGGAAAGGAGGGATAACAGTGCTGTTGCTGACAGGCGGACGAGGGCTACCAGTCGGGATGGGCTGGCCAGTTGGGATGGGCCTGCCAGTCGGGATAGGCTGGCCAGTTGGAACGGGCTTGCCAGTCGGGATAGGCTGGCCAGTCGGGATAGGCTGGCCAGTCGGGATAGGCTTGCCAGTGGGAACAGGACCGCCTGTCACAGTAGGAAGAGTAGGCTTTCCGCCAGTTGGCGCTGTTGGGTGGCCAGTAGGTGGCTGAGTCTCCTCCTCGCAGAAAGTTGAGGTGACAGTAATCGTATTGGTCAAAGTGATCGGGATTGTCAGAGTCTTCGTCCCAGAAGTCACCACAGAAGAGGTAACGGGGCACTCGGTAGTCGTGAAGGTGGTGGTCTTGGTCACCTGGGTGGGAACAGTAACAGTGGTACCACCGGTGCCAGTGCTCTAACAGGTCTTAGTTCAGACATTTAAGCAAGGTAATGACAAGACTCTTTGCTTACCGTGGGCTGCTTATGGTGGGCGAGGCCGGCCAACGCCGGGCCGGATAGAGCCAGAAGACCAGTAACCTTCTTAACCATCTCGAAGGATGCCTAGGCACAAAAGGACTAGTAAAAAGATTAAGACGTGTCAAACACAAAGTTGAGTGAAACGAGTGAGATAAAAGCGAATGGACTTGTGCTTGACACAATCTAGCGTGGATGGAAAAAGGAATGCTGAGAGGGCGAAAAGATCAGAGTTTATATCCCTCCGACTGCAAGGACGCTTACCGCTTGCAACCATGAACCGTCAACTAGTCGTGATGAGACAAGATACCACAGTAGTATTCATGGCTCAGGGAAAGGAACATAGTCCTCCTGGGCAATAACGAAGGTTGGTTGGTTGTGAAAATCCAACACAGTTCCTGTACCATGGGTTGCAAAGGGACAGCTCCATCGGGAAGGAAACGCAAAGGCAATTTTTAGAAGCTTCAATATGCTACTCCAAGAGGTGAGTGACATCTCATGGTTCCATTAAACTTCCATTAGAAAGGCGGGCTCCACAAGATCCACCTGGACATAAGATGTGCACCACTGGGTGAGGACTTGAACGAATTGGCCAATGATGGTGGCGTCATGGAACTAGATGAAGTCCCTGAAGGATGATAATCCCGACCATTCATGCAGACGAGGCATGGCCCTGTGAGTGCAAATTGGTTCCTGGAGCTTATTGCCATATTGGCCAAGATGCAGAAGTTTGCTATGAGCGGTAAAACTGCCGCATGGGCCACCCGGCCGGCGGAAAACCCCTAGTCGAACATAGTCTGCAGATTGTTAACGCTGCACATTAAAGCATGTCATTGTTGGGTTTGGGATCGTTCTATCGGGCATATTGCAAATCTTCCTCTCCCGCTGAGGAATGTGGAACCAGCCAAAGGCGATCATCTACTGGTATCACGTCAACGAGAACCGCGCTCGAGGGTACAGAAGGATAAGCAATCAACCCAAAGCGGTCAAGAGGCAAGGCAATTGTTCGGACTGGCCCTGTGAGAAGATATCGGTTGGCTTCAATGAGCAAATGGGATGTGGCTAACATCTGCGGATAGTTCTAATCCCCGAATACGTCGATTCCCAGAGCAGTAACGAAGAGAAATCAAGGAAATCGAAGCTCAGGGCATACAGTGATGACTTCACGGTGGGGAATAGCATGCTGCGACAGCCGATGGTACGCAGCAAAAAGCCTATATGCGACCCTGAATCATGGAACTGGCGGTAGCTTCGGTCAAAACGAGCCCAGTGGTGGGTTAGTTCGTAGGGCTAAGGAAATTAGAGGTAAGTGTAGGTGTCATTCAACAGGTGGGAGAAATTTTCCACTAGGATCGAGTTTCCGCAAGCGGCGACTGAGGGCCGACATGCCCCTGCAGGGCCCGAAAGGAACCAGGTGTTGGGTAGGATCGCAAGACCTTGGACGTCGGATTGACGTGCCGTATCTGGACGGGAAGAGACCTTGAGGTTCTTGCCGTTTGCGGCCATTATTGGCTGACAGAGAGTGTTCTATCACGTGATATCATGTGAGATACTATCTTATCTTGAACTTGATTTAGGGCTTAGGGTAAAAATCGAGGAGCGCGCCCGGCGCGTCCGCGATCGAGTCGCGTAGCCGCGTTAATGGCTATAGCAGGGTGATAGCAGGAGACAACTTGACAACCACCAATTCGCCACGATGCCTCACTCAGTCACTTCAGAAGGGTCAAATGCCTGCAATAAGGACGACGAAGTCCTTCCAGATGCGCCTCCAGCTGCAGAATCTCCCAACCCTGGCAAGAACAGCGGTGATGGCACGGAAAAGGCGACAAACGGTGTGAAGCTGGAAGATCTTTTTGACGATGAAGATGACGATGACAACGAGTTTCCAGCCTCCAGTGCACCTGCTGAAACCAAAACCGAGCCGACGGAGTAAGATATATTAGGTATTTTCTCGAAAAGGACCATACTAAGTTTTATCAACTGTAGTGCACCAGGGTCAGCGCCTGGCCAAGTGGATACGGAAACCATGTTAGCATTTTACCAGCGCCTATTCCCATTTCGATATCTATTTCAATGGCTCAACCACGGAGTTGTGCCCTCCCCTGACTTCGGGAACCGAGAGTTCGCGTTAACGCTGCAAAACGATGCTTATCTGCGGTATCAATCATATCCGACTGCGGATCTGTGAGTTCACCCGCAAGCGGACATAGTAGCCATTTCATCTAACACGTCTTTACATAGGTTCCGCAAGGATATCCTAAAGATGAATCCTTCTCGTTTTGAAATCGGGCCCGTCTATAATAGGAACCCACGAGATCGAAAGACTCTAGGCGGCGGCCAACTGAAGCCTCTTGCCAAAGAATTAGTCTTCGATATTGATTTAACAGATTACGACGACATCCGTACCTGCTGCACAAAGGCCAATATATGTGAAAAATGCTGGGCCTTTGTGACAATGTCTATCAAAGTTGTAGACACTGCGCTACGAGAAGACTTCGGTTTCCAACATATACTATGGGTATACTCGGGACGTCGTGGTGCTCACGCCTGGGTCTGCGATCCTCGCGCACGAAACCTTCCAGACGACCGACGAAGGGGAATCGCAGGCTATCTGGATTTGATCAGAGGTGGCACGAACAGCGGCAAACGCGTCAACCTCAAACGGCCACTCCACCCGCACATGAACCGCAGTCTCGAGATCCTAAAACCATACTTTGCGCAAACCACGCTAGTGGACCAAGACACGTTCGCCAGCACAGAGCAAGCGCAGCGCCTACTTTCACTCCTCCCGGATAAGGGCCTCAACGAGTCCCTGCGCAGGAAATGGGATTCGGCCCCTGATCGCTCAAGCACAAGCAAATGGGCCGACATCGATGCCCTCGCGAAGACGGGGAAGAGTTCAACCTTAAATACCACGGCACTGCGCGATGCCAAGCAAGACATCGTCCTCGAGTATACATACCCACGCCTCGATTCCGAAGTCAGCAAAAAGATGATTCACTTGCTGAAGAGCCCCTTCGTGGTTCATCCGGGCACCGGTCGTGTCTGTGTCCCCATCGACATTCGCAGCGTAGAGGAGTTTGACCCTCTCTCTGTACCCACCGTCGCAGAACTGCTGTCAGAAATCGACTGCTGGAATGCGGAAAATCCCAGCAATGGTGCCACAGAAGGCCCGGAGGGCGACGGGAGCGCTCTCAATGATTCCGATGCTAGAGGCGCCCGCAAGCTTCAGGACTACGAGAAAACAAGCCTAAAGCCGTACATTGACTACTTCCGTTCGTTCATTGCAGGGCTTAACAAGGAGGAGCGCCATGGCAAGCGGGAGCGCAACGAAGACGCCCCTGAGGTTAAATCAGAGAGTATGGAATTCTAAGTCTTATCAGCGCATGGCCTCTGAGCTTGCATATAACACGCTGGCTATTTCTTGAGTATTTTTGAGCGGGTTTTGATTCGGTTTTGTTTTTGACTTGGAGAATGGCGTCTTGAGTTATGTTTTTCTAAATTTATCTGAATGACCTCCGTTTATGCTCATGACGACGCCACAATTTTCTAAAACGGGCCCGAATGCCCTCGGTTTGCTTCGAGTATTGATGTTCCCACTTCTGACGATAGGGCTTTTTGCCATGCAAGGAAGCAAGTCAACAATCAATGGCGTAATTTACAATAAAATCCTTAATTCATTTATATATTAATACATGTGCATCCTGCCCACTTTCAGGAAGTCGCCCCACTCCCCCCAAAATCGCAGCTCGGGATATTGTAACAGATGAGGGATTCAAGTTGAAACACTTTCCTCCGATGATGATAATTGAGTTGAGAGAGATTCGATGAAGATAACGGCACATATTTGTGCGCTTAAGCAGAAATGAAGTTACGGACGTCTGAAGACGTGGTTAGATATCAAAGATTCTCAACAAAAAGGGGGATATAACTTACTCTCGAGCCAGCGGACGTATTCCTTCTGCTCTTTGACCTGGATGTAGTCGGGAATCATGTTGGCAAGCTCGGCGTTGATACCGCGCTCCTCAAGGTAGCGCTCAAGGTAGGTCTGCAGATCCTCGTCCAGGTTCTCGAAAGGAGGGCCGGCATAAAGACTCTGTCTAGCCCAGTCCTTTTCCGCGGTGACAGCGTGGGCCAAGTCGGGCTTGGAGAAGAACGAGACTTCCTCAACCTGGAACAAGCCGTCCTGAGCAAGGGTCTGGATAAGAAGGGCACCGTTTCCGGGCTTTTCGATGGTGACGTTTACGCGGGCAGGGAAGCTAGGTTCCAGGTCCTGCTCCTCACGGTCGGCAGGGGCGATACTGTCCTCAGGGTGTTGAGCGAAGTTTCCGCTGGCACCCTGGTTCGCGGGCTGGTGGCCTTCGAAATCCATTCCATCGGTAAGGCCGTCCAAGTCATCGTGTTCGCTCAAGTTCTGAAGGTCCGCAACGGTGAACGTAAGGCGGATCCTGGGGAAAAGCGGCATGTTAGAATGTAAACGAAAAACAAGCGCTGCGGGCCAATGATTTAGATGTGTAACGATGTAAAGGTCTCATACTCTTCATTGTTGAACTTCTTCGTTAGAACAACCTCCTGTTCTCCAGGGACATCTTTGACCTATGGGATGGCGTTAGATCCAGTACAGACTAATAAGTGCGCATTTCTTTTCACACATACCTCCCAAGAGTTGTTCTGAAGAACATATTGGATGTTCTGGACGGAAGATTCCAAGTCCTCGAGACCCGAGGACTTCTCGTGCTTCAATTCATCCTCAAGTTTAGCAGAAAGCTCAGCATCACCTATTCAAGGGAGTAAAAGATGATTCAATCAGCATTATTCGCTTAGGGAGAACTCAGAGTCTGGATTCTCCATAGCTCGAGGCCAATGCACATCGAGATAAGTAAAATTCTCCCGGCGCAGACCCAATCCTCTCAGTTCCCCCTGCTTTGCAGTTTATGCTTACCTTCGGCTTGTCTAAACACTCTACATGTCGAGAATGCGGCTTGTGAGGGTCTGATGCCTTGCTTCAGGGACGGCTGGATAAAGCTAGTCTTGGGGAGGTTCGCAACTGGGCGGAGGGCAAATCGGGAGGAGGAAGCGATTGATCGCGAGAAAGTGCGAGGCACTGTGCGGGCGAGAGTGCGCATGGAGAGCATTTTTAATAGAAGTTGTCGAAAAGATGAGATGGAAAGGAGACTGTAATGGTATGAAGAACGATGGGTCGATGAGAAACGCAAAAGATTTGGGACGGATGATGTTAACATTTCCCAATGAGGATAGGCGGTGCCAAGACCCGCGGAGCTCACTCTTAGTCGACCGTCCGTGGTTTGCCATCCATGGAACTCGACCGAGCTCAGCTCCCAACCTCCATGAACTCCTCTGAAGTTAACAATGCCTTGCACATCATGTATGATTATTCCTGTAGGGCCCTCTGTCGGTGACGATCGGTGAAAGTATTAGCAATCTGCAACTGATCTTGCTGTCCTCCCGTTCTGTTACAAGAATATATGTTTTACCTTTGGGTGGTTTAACCAAATCAACCCAATTAAGGGAGTTGGGATGGGTAAATTACTTTGTTTGCCATTAAGCATAACTCCATGTAACTATGACGAGTATTGATAAATTGGGTCTCTGACTGCCGGGGCCACCCCATCTGGCTTATCTCTTAAAGTCATTTTCTGAACTATACGCGATTACCACATGTGTATAGCCAGTGTTGGATAAATAATACCCGCGCTGTCTTCGGGGTAAGAAGAGATAGCAGAACGAGGTCCCTTTAGTGTGTTTTAGGCTTCTTTGAGCCACCTAGATGGCGCTCCCAGTGGGAATTGAGTTGTATATAGTAAAAAATATATATTGTCGTAACACCGTTATAGCATAAATGGCTTGAGTCTCAAGTGATCTGCAGTAAAAGTGACATAAAAGGAAAAAAATTGAGCGTCCTGTATCATGATAGGCCCTTGGGTGGAAATGTTGAAGCTTGCTTCTCCCCATCTTTTGTTAGACGGATGAACTTCATGGTGCTAAGCCCAGACCAATTTTTATTCCACTTGGAAAGGGCTAGTACGACGCCTTCCTCTGTCAGATCAGGCATCCAGAACCCCGTTTTGAACTCTTTATCCTCGACTTCCGTTCGTTGCACAAGCGCTTCTTCTCTCTTGCTCGGCGGGCGACCTTTTCTCCGCTCGTTTTTTTCTTGTTCGATTTCAGGCACGCTGCGGTTTATAAACCTGTCAAGAAAAATGAAAGTTAGTGTGCGCTCAAATTGTAAAAATAAAATTGCGCCAGCGTGAGCGAACCTCGTGACTAAATCGGACAAGTCTTTATCAGAGAATGGTGTGGCTCCCTCTGGGATTGCCTCTTGAAAAAAGGTAATGCGATCCACTATGTTTGAAGGATTAATTGATGACTCAAGATAAATAAAGCCAGGAGTACAATTACCGTAAGACTGCCTTCCCCTAGTCATGCTTGCTGAAACTCGCGCAACACGATCGTCTCTTGCGCCAGCCCTCCGCAGTAGCTTTGCATCTCTGCTGTTCTCGTGCATAGCCTCAAGTGCTCCTTTCTTTTTGGAAATATGTTTTTGGACTTTGTGCATAGATTTCGGCATTATGGGTGTATTGTGAGAATATTGAAATTCTCTCGCCAATTTTCGATAAGATTTGTGTCTTCGAATTTCCCCTCACACTGTCGACTTTTCGGGGAATTTTCTTTTTTTTACCGGCAGAATAATAAGGCGGTGGCAATTGGTGGGACAGAGAGCTGCCACGAGGCAGCCAATCAGAGCCTTGGGATACCATCGCGTGCCTTGCGCGTTTTGGGGAGCTACGAGACAGACAGTCGGTGTCAAGCATTCCATTCTTGTTGTCGGGGGCTGATACTCGCCTGATGATCCCCTGGGTGGCTGCTTCGTCCCATCTCGCGACTGACAAGACGTGAATTTCATGTCGTTCGCCCATCTTCGCTCTGTTCCACTCATCGAGTATCCTACTGATGCCTCCCTTGGTTCTGTAAACAACACGAGGCGTATCTCGTTCTTGCAGGGTGTCCACGATGGGAATTAAAGGTGAAAAATAACGATTGCCATGTACTACTTCTACTGACTTCTCTAAAGGACTCCATGGCCTTCTCAAGTCGATCCAGAAGCCATGCCACCTGAAGAAGTTTAGCGGACAGACACTTGGGGTGGATGCATATGGGTGGCTACATCGCGGGACGGTTGCCTGCGCCGTTGATCTAGTCTTGGATCGACCGACGGCGAAGTACGTGGTTTGGCCGGGAGTGTATCTGTTTATTTTCCTATACTGACATGAACTAGGCACATTGATTTCGTCCTGGGCCGGATTCGTATGCTTCTGTATTTCGGCGTAACACCGTACCTAGTTTTTGATGGTGACGACCTACCGAGCAAGTCCGGTACTGAGCTGGATAGACATCAGAGGCGCAAAGAGAGCAAAGAGCTAGGATTGGAACTCCTTCGCAAAGGACGAACTGCGGAGGCGTACCAAGAATTCCAAAAGGCCGTGGATGTGACACCACTGATGGCGCGTCATTTGATCGAGGAATTGAAGAAAATGAATATTCAATATGTGGTCGCTCCATATGAGGCCGATGCGCAACTTGTATACCTGGAACAGAACGGCTTTATTGACGGCATCATATCCGAAGACTCCGACTTGCTTGTATTCGGTGCTAAAAGACTGCTGTCCAAACTTGACCAACATGGAGACCTCATCGAGATCAACCGGGCCGATTTCACTGCGTGCCGGGAAGTAAGTTTTGTTGGCTGGACGGACGCCGACTTTAGGCGTATGTGCATTTTGAGTGGTTGCGACTATTTGCCTAACATAGGTCGTGTCGGGCTGAAGACTGCATACCGAAGCATTCGGAAATACAGAAACGTGGAGAAGGTACTTCGGATGCTCCAGCTCGAGGGCCAGTACCACGTTCCGGCAGGCTACATTCAAAGTTTCAAACAGGCTGAATTGACTTTTCTCTATCAGCGAGTTTTTTGCCCTAGAGATGGCAAGCTAGTTACCTTGACACACCCGGAAAGTGACGTTAAATTGGATGAACTTTCGTTCATAGGTGGTGATATGGACCCCGAAATCGCAGTTGGGGTTGCACATGGCGATCTGGACCCGACCTCTAAAGAACCACTTGTGGTGAAGCCGCTGAACGTGAGCAAAGCGGAACCCAAGAAATCGGTTCCTTCGTTGAACCGACGGCAGACTATAAGTTCGTTCTCCGAACTCAAACCATCAAAGCCTATAAACTCCTTTTTCACCCCGAAACGTGTCCCACTTGCCGAGCTGGATCCAAACAGTCTCACGCCGTCACCAAGTCAGCAGCGACTGCTTCAACGCCATGCAAATACATCGTGGGAACCCTCCCCTGCTCCGCGTCCACCATCTGGTGTTAGGTCAGCTCCCGCGAATGGCGCGTCTAACCGACTTCCGAGTCCACTCGTAAGAAGTGCGGAGCGTTCGTCATTTTTAGCGCGCGCTTCAAATTTGTCAAACATGCAGCCTACTAAACGCCAAAGGCTCTGCTCTGAGACAGATGAAGCCAGCCCGATTACTACACCAGAGTGCCGCAGCCGCTTTTTCGCGGCTGGTTCAAATCAGGGTACACCCAGCGGGGGCCAAAAGTTCAACCGAAATAAGAAAGTGCGCAAGTCTACGTTAGATGTTTTTTCGGATGATATGGCCGAAGATATCATGTCACAGATTCCCGATCCAAATCAAGCAGATAATAAATCGGAGGAAACGATTCCAGCAGCGATTGATTCTGGTGGAAACGGTAGTCCTGAGGACACAATGGCCGAGAAAGATCTCGCAAATGGAGCGGGGGCTAACGTTGACGGTTTGCACCCAGATCTTGCGGGATCGTCTCCTAACTCTAGCCATGAACGCATGGCGCCGGTTAAAACAGTAACGCCCGATTCAGAACCCGATGTCTTTCACCAGGTGCTTGACTACCATGTCAATCGCCAAAACTCGGAAATCCTCTCGAAATATCCCTCCAAAGCTGGTATCAATGCAGTCGGACCAGGGCCAAGAGTGGCAAAAGAAGTGGATATTGAAAGCACCGGGGCTCCCAGTCCCCCCAGGCAACGATTAACAGCACTGCAACGATTGGGACAGAACGCTTTGGCTAGATCGCGGTCTTTGAATAGCATGCCAACGTCTCCTTTGATGTGGAGGGTCCCCACTCGGTTCGATAACAGCTCTAACGCAAGTCTTGGTGATACTAAATCCGAGACTAGTCTTCGTTCTGGTCCAGGCAGCGAGGACCTCATAGTTCCCGATAGCGAGGAGGAAGAGGACGGCACCGGCGACGACACGGCTGGCCAATCCCGGGTGACAACTTTGGATCTCAAGCGATTCTCTTTTACAGCAAAATAGATTGTACTCTATTGGCTTATCGTAGCACCTTGGCCATGAGTGGTGCATTATTGGAGTTTGGATGAGTTATCGGTTGGTAAACGGAAGCCGGTGTTCAGGCGGTTGCTTGTCTTTTGGCGCTGTATTGAGTTAATATTCTATGTTTTGGCATTGGCATTAGGAATACAGAAAAAGCCTCATCGATACTGTATGCTTCTGGTGCAGTCCATAGTGCAGAGATGGGTCTATGACTCCGTGGAGTCACTGGAGCGACACATGATGGACTAAATTCAAGGTTGAGTTCATCTAATTATGGAACTCGTGGGCCCGGGGATGTCCCTCGTGCTAACCCGATCTGGAGTCGTTCGATCTGCCGGAAAGGCCCGGGAATGGCAGGCGGTGTGGACGGTTACCGGGGAACCGACGGCCGTAAACAAAGGGCGTTGGCCCAGCCTCTCCATTTAGTGCGGAGGACCCAGTTGTATACCGTCAGATGTCCAGCCACCCGCTATCTCTGCTGGTGACGCTCTCCCGTTTCGCAAAATTTGGTGGCAGGAAAAGAATTGGTGCCTTTGGGCTGCACTTGTGAATTTGTCCAGCTACGATCTCTCGCTTTCCCTCTCCCTCTCCATCTTTCCCCCTCTCACTATACCAGTCTTCAAGTGCCCGTCTAGGCCATTGTCATTCCAACTGAGACTTTTGGCGACGGTGCTTTGGCTTCATTATCTCTGACGCTTGTGTATAACTCAGGTCATCTCGTACATTCCTTCGATCTAACATCGCCATTCTTCTCATCTCGATTGCCCACGCCGCATTCCTCACGAATATTGCTACATTCCTTTTGGTGGACCTCTGTTGTGGTTGGTCTGGGGATTAGCACTCAGTTTCCGACGATCGAGCTTGACGAGTGCGACAATTGTTTCCTCCGGTTGTACGGGAGTGGGCGTTGCTGTTAGGAAAGGCGTGCAGGACTAAAGACACTCCTTCTCGGGGCCCCGAGAAGTGAGTTTTTGCGAGTGAGGACATTAAGGGCAAGAGAATCCAGCAACGAGCTGTTGAAATCCAAGATGCCGCGATTTGCAGCCGGCTTTGCCCGTATGTATCCCATCCTCAAGACCATTCTATATCGACTTGAGTTATAACTAACAGTTGGAATGTAGGGTTCATTCCGATGATCGGATACCACCACGTGTTGATGCTTATCATCGCTGTTGTCATTATTCTTCTGTGTGAGTGATTTTTCACTTTTCTTTCTGAGTGTTTGGGATGTGGCTAACATGATTCATCAGCATTGTTATTGGCGGGATGTTCGTCATCATCGCCTCAAATACCTACCATCTTCCTCATCTCAATGTACTATGAGCATTACGACCCGGTTTTTGATCTTGCTCAGGTCCAACCAAAGACCGTATCAGCCGTGGCCAACATCGTGCAAGGGGCTCAGCTGGAAGTTCGAGTGGGATATTTCGGAATTTGTGTCCAACCTGACGGTGGATCCTACATCTGCAATAACAATGCGACCGCACTAGCAGAAATTCTTACAATAGACCAAGATCCGCTAAACCTCGTCTGGGTTGCATCAACGTTCAAGGATGCCGTTGTCTTTCCATACCTGATGTGAGTCTACACCCTTTAGCTCCAGATATGGCGTCCATTTGACTAATAATCTCTAGCATCATTGCTGTCATTCTCGCTTTCTTCTGCTTCATCGTTCTCGCGACTTTCCCCGGATGGCACGAGGAAACTGACCCTAGCGGGTCTGAAGTTGAAGTGAAACCATTCCCTTCTCGCCCTGTGTCACAGGTCGCCCTGGCCTTGATATTCGTTGCGGCCGTCTTCGTGCTAGTGTCCGTGCTATGGCAGCATACGGCATCTGTCGGTGCAAGTACAATAGCTCAAGATCTCGGAAACGGAAGCGTTAAAAGCGGTGTCGGGACCTCAGCAATGGTCCTGGGTTGGTTTGGATTCGCTCTGATGGTGATTGTGACGATAGGATTGCTAGTCATGATCCTAAACCTGCGACTATTAAGGCAGTTGACCGATGACGAGCCTTGAAGCGCAACGTTCATTTCCCTTTAGTTTCTTTCTTTTCACCTCTCGACTCGATGCACAAACAATATCTCGATTCCCTCTCGATTCCCACGACACCAACATGACTACTACGAACGCCATATGAATAATACCACGTGAACCCGCTACACTTATGAAAGCGGTCGGATTAGATGTAGCCCAAGAACAGTCTAGGGCATTCCACCTACAACCCGACCTCAATATTTATCACCAAACTTCGACATATGCTTGATTTCTGTTATTTCGCTCATCGCCAAATCGCACATGTATATTCCCCCGCGATTTATGCTCTTCGATTGCATTTTTCTGTGATGTATAAAGAGTTTTCTTCGAGAGTTGCTTTTTGTTCTTTTCAATTTGTAACGACAGCCAGGATATGGGTACTAGGATGGGATTCTTTTTATGGATGGATGGTTAGGATATACGGAATTGACGCGCAATATGGATACGTCAATGGAATGAATAAATCTCATGAAACTCATGCAACTAATAAATGCTGATGCTTCTGCGTAATACTTTGTATAGGTGGTTCTGCAATATTATTCAAAGCCACAAGTGATTGGAAATTGTTCTTCAATCATTTTTTCCTAGAAACGCACACCCACACACATATGTTGCAATTCTGGAAAGGCACAGAAACTTGAGGAGAAAGGTGTGAACATTGTATGACTACAGACCCACCTACTTAATTAACGTAAAGCTTTTTTTTTCTTTTGAGCAGGGTAAATACCTTAATTGAGAAGGAGCGACTCTGCCAAGGGCGCCGCTTTTGCCTCACAGACAGCATACCGATAGGAAGGTACGCCCGGCGAGGATAGTTACGTTCGTGGATTGCACTTCCGTTTTTCAAGAGAGATACGCACCGTGACTAAAGGAAAGGGCAACGCCGTCAACGCGATCGTTCTTGCCTCGGCGTACTAATGATTAGGAAGGTACGGCCCATGAAGTAGGAAGGAGCAACCCACCGGCATCATTGCTCCTGCCTGATTCTTCCGACAAACATCATAACAATAGGAAGGTGCGATCGTCTTCTCAGAGGGAGGGACGAGATTAGGTCGTCGTACTTGAGACGATATGATGGGATACCCGAGGGACTCGCACTGCCCTAAATCCTGGATCGTGACTTGTATGGGTTGTGCTGGTGCCAGATCTCTTGAATCCTGCCGGGCTCTGTCAGTATGCTCTTTGATGGACATATGATCATGGAAGCTCCTTCGTTGACGCTATTTCCGAATATGACTGGTACGAGCGAGGCGTCTGCGTTTTCTTTGGACGAACTTGATGGTCGAACATCCTGTATATACTGGATGGAAGTAAATAAAGGGCCACCTACAGCAGGGCAAAACTTCATGACGCTCTATTTTTCATTTAAACCCTCTCACTAGCAAAAGGCCGCTTTATGCGATATTGATTTGACTCGAAAAGAAAATCGACTTAAAAAGCCCCAGCACCAGTGCACTCCATGCCAAACGTACGCCCATGAAGAAAAAGAGAAACTGAAAATTGTTCTTATACCACGTTTTAACGCCCCCTGGACGTTTTAAGACACACAAGGCTGGAAATGGAAAAATTGTGAAGCTAATAGTCCATGATCGGAGCTCCTCCGGTACTTGCCCGTGGCTTCTCGTCATAGCTGCCGCCGCCACCTTCATGCGCAGACTGATCATCCAGAGACCTATAGTTCGGATGACCTGCTTCACGACCACGGCCTCTTCCGCGGCCACCTCCACGATGTGGATTGTACCCTCTACCTCGCGCACCAGCACCACGGCCACGGCCGCGATAACCTCCGCGACGAGGCCCGTCATCGTGCGCATGACGGTTGTTCCCGCCGTGGCGAGACGGATAATGATGATGACGACCCTGTGGCCCTTCCGCGCTACTCTGCCCAGGGTAGAGAATATCATCTTCCCGCTCTTGCTGGTGACGCCTCTTGCCAGTCTTGTTCATAAACTGACTTTCATAGTCGCCTTGACCATCCTCCTCGATGCGTAAGACAACTTTCTCGCCCACGACGCTCTCGACGGTAAGAGCTTTATCATTGGGCACAGGTTGCCAATTGTGAATTTTTGAAGCATCAATAGGACGAGCTCCTTTGCGTATAGCTAGAACCACAAAAGGGACTTTGTTCTCTGTGTGATATCTTTCCGTGCCCGAAACTGGTTGCAGCCGAGCGGCCCAGACTTTGTTCTCAAAGATACCAGTTCCAGTCACAGTCCAGCTCAGCTTTTTGCCGATACCCCCAACTTTGTCTAATATAGAACGACTTGCGGGTCGTGGAGTGATCAAAATACTGTTAGCCATATATTTCAGGTCATTTGAGTCTGCCAGCCCGTGTGGCAGCAGCGGGTTCAATAATTGTCTGATCAGGCGGTCGGAGTCCGAATTTGGGATAAGATAGCCTGTGAAATAGGTGGTACGCCTTATGCATAGCCGACCATAAGGTGATTTGGTCGCGTTCAGCGCCGGGTTGCGAGAAGCAACATTGTGGGAGTTAATCATACGCTGCACTTCAGCAGCTTCGACTACAGGGGACAGGTACACAGACCCTTCAGCTACTTGAATAACTTCCGCGGTGATTGCCTTTCGTGAGCCAGGACCGCTCATGACTTGCCAATTCCGGTTCAGCGACTCGAAGAAGTCGCGGAAGCCCTTGACACTGCGACAAGTCAGAATGAGAACACCCACCAATTCAGCAGCTTGTCTGCGTCAAAACTCACTGTTTCGGACGATCTTCATAGACCCGAATTTCATCTGCCTGCTCATAAGTGAGAACTATATCTGTGAGGAAGTTCTGCTTGAACTCCATCGTCGACCGAAATCGCTCGCCGTTTGGCCCAACCTCAGGCTTCAGGCATATGAGATCAAAGTGGAGATTCCTGCTCTCAACAATACGCTTGACGACCTCAGAGAAGCCGGCTTCACTCCGCCCGGTCAGGAGTACTGTGAGTGCGTCTTTCTGCTTCATGCTCAGTTCAACCAATTGTACCTATATGTAATCAGTCAACGTCCGATGGGTCCGTGTGTATAGCTCGCACAATCCGTTCGTTCCACCACCCTTTCCAGCCGCGTGCCTCTTCTTCCTCTATACCATTGCCAGTGGCAGACAATAGGTTTGGATCATGCCACCACCCTCCATTTGCAAAGCTTTCGTAGGCTTGTAGAAATCCGATACTCGGACCGTTCCATAACTGCGGATTCGGCAAAGGACTCAGGAATACTGAATAAAGATATTAACCCGACGATGTTCGAGATTCCAAGTCTCGACATCTAATCTTACATGTGTTATCGAAGTCGTATACGTGGATCGCTTTCACCTGCGGCGCTCCTGAAATGTAGACAAGCAAGGTCAGTCACTCGCCTGTGCTAGCAGCATCGAAGGACACGACAAGGTCTCACCTGGTAGCTCCCTGTTTATGATAGACCACCGCCTTAACCCGGTGATTGTCCGCGATGAAGGCTGGTAGTCCATCGCAGCGCCGTTCTGTGCTCCGCGCGCCATTGCGTCAACAACTGATTTGGCAGATCTCTTGATCATAGTCCGAGGGGCATGATATCGCTAAAGTCTAGATGTTATTTCAAAAGGTCAAATGCGATCTTTTCCCAGCTTGTGGATTAGGATTGCAGCAATGAACGTTTCTTTGTTTCTTGGGGGGAAGTTCCAGGTCAGTTCTTGCTTTTTGGGAAGCTCCGAAAAATGTTGCCGCCGCGGACAACGTGACCCGCTGGAACTGCAATTACGGCACGCTGTCAACGCTGCGTTCACTACTCAACGTCCCCTTCTGCCAGGAAAGCACCCACTCCAGGACTGCGCCACGCTCAACTAATGACAGATGATGGCGATATTCAACAGCGGATTCTACAGCGGACCCTCCAAGAGGTAGCACAGGAGCACCAGCAGGAAGATGTATCGGACCCATGCGTCATTTGTCTAGAACCCATCACAGAACCTGCTGTCGCAGTGTCCTGCAATCATGCAAACTTTGACTTTTTGTGTCTTGTGAGCTGGCTGGAACAGCGTCGCAATTGTCCTCTCTGTACGGAGCACCATGATTGTTCTCTTTCGAAGCTCGGTCCTGACCGTTTTCTCTAGGTAAGAGTGCCGTCTCCTCGGTCAAATACAATCTCGAGCATCCCGACGGCCCAAAAACCTACCAGCTCCCGGATGTCTCGCAGTCGCCGGAAAACGTAGCCTCTTCAGGGCATATCTACCCACATAGCCGACCATCCCAACGGAATCCGCGTCGCCCGCGACGCCCGCGAAGTCCCTCTCGACGAGCCCCAGATGACCCCCTCCTCCGTAGGCAACAGGTCTACCGCAACCGTCTTTACTCACTCCGCGTTGGCTCGAATCGCCTCTCGCAGTACCGCGAATTCACACCGGAGATGTTCAACAGGGATGAAGAGCTAGTTTCGCGGGCCCGCAAATGGATCCGAAGAGAACTCTTGGTCTTCGAGTTTCTTCATCCTGACAACCCAACCGACTCCTCTACTGTGACTCGACCGGGGCAACAGCGGCTTGAAAACCGCCGTGGAAACAACGCAGAATTTCTCCTCGAGTATATCATTGCTATTCTCCGTACCGTCGATATTAAAGGCAGCGCGGGGCAGGCCGAGGAGCTCCTCAGGGACTTTCTAGGACGGGACAATGCGTCTTTGTTTCTGCATGAGCTCCAGGCTTGGTTAAGAAGTCCCTTCATCAATCTGGAGGATTGGGACCGCAATGTTCAGTATCGTGATGTAGATACAAACACTCAAAGAACCCGTCATGACCCCGCGGCCTCTCATCGGACGCCTACTCCAGTTTATAGAGGCGGTGCACGGGCTTCTCGTGGCCGAGTTGGCAAGCCGCAGTACTCTCATGGACTACGGCATCAAGACAGAGCTCGGGAGTCCCTTGCCAGAAGAGTACAGCATGCGCGGAACCGTTATGTGCCGGACTGATTGGAATAATTCAAGTTCGAGCAAAGTTATGACATGTATATAGATAGATATAATATAGACTAACCATCTCGCTAAAAACTTGGTATCGATGATGATGATAAAACCTTAATGCTAATAATAATCGTTTCTCATATGAAATGCAAGGCCTTGCCCTGTTAACCTTTTCACCTCCGTCGAAACCTTCTGAACCCACGCCCTCTGCCTCCGCCTCTATTCCGAATGTTCAATGACCGATAATTTGCATGAGCCTGAGGATTGATTTTCCTCGTCGACGGCTTCTTTTCAACATTATCATTTTCCTTTCCCCTCCTCTTCTTCTCCTTCTCCTGCTGCTGTGGCTGTTTCGCCACAAGACTGCCCTTGGACTGCTCACCCGCATTCCCAATAGCCTCCTTCATTTTCTCTGAGAAACTCTTCGTCCTGCCCAGTGGTTTCGAGACGGCGTCGTAATCCGGATCGGGGTCCATGTCTGATTCCGCTTCCGCTTCGGAGAGCGAATGGAGAGAGTCCCAGTCGCCTTCTTCGAATGCTTCTGCGGTATTCTCGTCAGGTCCTTTCCTAGGGCGAAGGGAGGCGGTATCAGTCTGCGTTTCTGCTATGGCCACCAGGTCGTCATCGCTTTCCTCCGGTTCAGTATCACCACTGCCGTCTTCGCCAGCTAGAGTGGAGGAGGACTGCTTGGATCGAGGCTGACGCTGGCTCTGGCGCTGCGGTTGAGTCTGGGACTGAGGCTTTGTCGTTACCGGCTTTGGCGCAACAACCGGTTTCATGCGCACTAAACGAGTTGTGCGCTTCTGGCCCTTCTTCTTGTATGTACGACCTTGTGCAGCTGGATCCACTGGAATTTGACTATCAGCTACTTCGACGCCCGTCCCTTGCTGCTCGATCTCCATTTCGCGAAGCGCATCTAGATCGTCATCCAGCCGTTCCTCTTCCATATCGCGTAGACCCTGGACGATCTGTGAGAGGCCCTTGCCTACAAATTGTTGTGGCTTGCGGACGAGTATTGGGCTTAAACCGCCTGTGTCGGCATTAGGGTTCGACGAGTTGAAAATACCGGACGTAGAACGTCGTAGGAAAGATGGTGTCTCGAGGTTGGCGGGATCGGCATTCGTAGGAGATTGTGGGTTTGGCTGATTCGCCCTGTTGTTCCCAAACCTGCCCTTTGAAGCCTCATCCTCGACAATAGAAGAATATTTCCAAGCTGTGGGGGTCGCGAAGAGAGCCGAAAGATCGTATATCTTCCCTGACGAAGCAGGTGTTCGTTCTCCTCGCGGTGTACTTTCTTCCTCAGCCGCCTCCTCCTCTTCCGCGATTGTATCCATCGTTTTGCGCTTCTTTGAGGGCGTCTGCGCCGACATACCCTTGACGCTTGCTATCCGGGTCGCGGAAGGCGTCGCAGTGCTGCCTCCCGACTCGGAGAGGAGATCGAAGAGGCCGAGTGCTTTGCCATCTCGTTGCGGGGTCGGCCCGATGGCCGTCTTTAACGGGGATGAAGATTGCATATGCGTCGAGGGGCTGAAGAGTCTCCGGAGCACGGAGGGGGAGTCATAGGGGTCAACATTTGCGGGGTGTGCTGTTCTCGCTTTTGAGGGTGTTTGAAAGATGTCTTTTCCCTTTTTCCGCGGCGTAGATGTAGTCTGTCCGTGGCCGTGGCCATGGTCCTGGTTATGCTCCGGTCCATTAGGCGAGGAGTGCTTGCGCTTCTTCGGTCGTTCTCCGGAGTCATTATTTTTCGAGTGCGATAGTTCGTTTTCCTTCTGGCTGCCTGAGGACGATTCTTGGGCTTTTAGGCGCGAGTATTCCTTGTATTTCGCGGCTGTATGGGACACGGTTAGTCCAGGCTTACGAGCTCTAAATTGTGTGCAAAACGCCCAATAGTAGCATACCAATTTCAGGAGCCTGTTTGATATCACCTCGCCCTGCCTTTTTCCCTCCGTTGGCTGCTGAAAATTCCCTCTCCCACTCCTTCAGTTCCGCGCGCAGCGTTGCCGCGTGTGTCGCGATCTCCGAGACAGCAACCGCGGCCATTATTGCATTTCGGGGTAGCTATGCGCGAGATAATAAAGTTATTGTTAAAGCGGGGTTATTTTGCGATCTGGGAAAGCTGAGAAGCGTCCTGGTGGTCGCTATGATAGTCTTGTCTGGTTGTTAATCGCGTGGAAATCAATTAACGCGGGTGGCTAGCGTGGGTGACGTAGCGCGTCTTGCCCTTGAATACTTTTGTTTTACAACGTATTAGATCTTCCAATTTCATAATTTCTCTGAATTATTATTTCAAGCAAAAACCCGCAAAATATTGTACATGAGACAATTGTGAGATAACATTCTAAAGCCGCAACGGGCCATGCAGTGGTGGGATGGAGTCTCGTCTAGGCCTGATACTGAGTCTAGAGGTAAAGCCACGATTCCTTGTTATTATACGTGGTTGAAACGTCTGCGTGTGGTTTAGGAGTGCGCAGCATTGCTGCTGGGGTGGAAGCGAGGGTCTCTGAAATCGCACAGCGTTTCAGACTGGATGTCCTCGAGGTGACATTGGATTCCTATGCATTTCGAGAGTTGTAATATGGAGGCCCATGTAGGCAGAGTATGGGAGAAATCAATGGAAATCTAGCACAGCCTGCGTGAAAAACTGAATCATTTACTGGACATCCCTGCTCGGATGCACGCCGACTAATACAATGACATGCCTGGGGTGAGCTCGTCATTGAACATCCAACTCATCGGTTCGGTGCCGCCGAGATCGAAAAACGGATCAGAGGTCTAGTGTATCCATGAGCAAAAGAACGAGGACGTGTAAGACAGCGGTTATACTCACCATGAAGTCCCAGTCCTCACTTATATCTGTCGGCGTAGCACGGTGAATCTCACCTGCCACATCCGTTGCCTGATCTTGAATAGCTGCCATTTGTTCTAATATCGGCAAGCATTTCTGTCCTACTTCCTTGACAGCCTTGATTAACAATTCTGGTATCTTGTCTTCTCCAAAACCGCCCATAATCCCGTGGATATGTGCTGCGACAAGGCTCATGAGCAAGTAGCCCATGACGCTCGTCTCACCGGCCTCGATCACTCTCAGACACCACTCCTTGGCTTCCTGCAGCACAGAAAGCAGGTCTGGTCGCAAGGGAGTGGGACATATGCTGTCCTCCTGAAGATGTGACCGGAGTTCCAAAGCGATGATAACTGCAGCATGAATAGTGGCACTTGGGTAAAAGCCCGAGCTGCAGGCAATTAATCGCGGCAAACCGGTATCATCAGAGAAAGAGAAATTTGATTCACTGGCTTGAGCATTTGATGCCGGCCAGGCAGTTCTCCATAACTTCAACGACGATTCAACCACAGACTTTTGTGAATAGGCATAAGTCATCCCGCGCAGTGCTGGGCCGAAATACGGAACATGAAGAGCGCAGAAATATCGGTGCATGAGGAAATCGACTGCCTTGGTTTCGTAGTTGGACGAAGATGAGGTACCAGTTGACCTTTTCCATGCTCGGAGAGTTCGACCAAGCTCCCTATAAGCTGTGCGCAGCCCTGCATCGAGCTGAAGGGTCTCCTTATAGGTGCCAGGAGAACGGAAATCGTTCAGGAACTTGACCACTGCGAGGCGTTGGGGGAAGGTCTTCCGTAGCGCTATTGGAAAAGATGTCTGTGTCATTTCTTCACACGAGCTTGGTACTGGGTTCTCAACCTCAAGCTGATCGTCATCGAAATTACGGGGAGGCGATGTATCAAAGTCGTTAAGGGATATCAAAGCGGGCCCCCCAGAAGTTAAACTGGATTGGATGTTCACTTCAAGAATGGTGTTCCAAATCCGTCGGTGCATCTCAGCTTCAAACAATGTTCTCTGGGGCAGGTGACTTGGATCTCTATGTAGGCCCATATAAATTGCTTTTCTAATAAGAGCACCAGCAGAGACCCACGGTAAATCCCCACTAACTCCAACCTGCTCTTGCGCAAACAAAAGGAGCATATTGGTCTGCATGGCTTGAAAGTTCAACCGCGCCTTGTATTTGGGTCCAGATATCCAAATCTGAGCCTCATATACCCATTGCATGGCAGACGTCCGTAATGAAAACTGGTCATCATAAGTGACCGCACCAATTGCTAACACTAGCTTCAACTGAATCAGGAAGTTTATGTCTCTCGCTTTCCCGGGAACCCAGAGTTCGTCATATTTCCTACGAAATGTAGGGATGTGCAAAATCCGATAGAGAGTCTCGGTCTTCTGGAGATATTGGTGGACCAACGCATCGGAAATGGTTCGAGAGGGCAATTCGGAGGTCGGCGGCGAGGGCCATGGAGGTGCCCGTCGCGCTTTAATGCGCCTAGCTATTGATTTGCACTTCTCTATATCGTTCCAACCATCCGACGGTCGTTCTCGTGCATAGGGTTCTAATATGTTGAAATAGTCATGAATCTGATCGCTTGTCAGCTAGTCCCTGATGGATCAGCGTCGGCACTCACCAGATACGCAACGCTAACAACCCAATGACTTTGGCCAAATAGGCGAGACTTGTGACTCAGATTATGAGCAATAGGCTCAGGTTGCTCCGGCGCGCCTCTTTTGTAATGGAGACTGAAGGTTCTTCCGGCCAGGGCAAAGCACGCTGTGTAGTTGGAATCTGGAGCTGGACCATGGACAGACTCTGGAACCGCATGGGCCAGCTGATCCTCAAGCTGTCGAATTTGGTGCTTCAATCGCACTGTCTCATAATCTTGACCAAAGTTCTCGCCAGACCTCGATGCACTTGACCAGCCAGTCGCATGTGCCTGCGATGGGTGGCTTGAAGAGCTGGATACATCATCGAGGCGTATAGGTCCTTGCGATTCAGGAGTCGGATAACGTCGTGGACTGGATGGAGAAGGGATGGAATCCTCGTAAATACAATTTCCTGTTCTAGAGCGTTTGCAGCTACTGCAGGGTCTTTCTCGATTGCATCGGGTCTTGCGCTTCCGGCAGAGAATACACGAGACCTTTGGCCGCCTGCGCTGCTTCTCTGGCGCGATTATGACCGATTCCATTATGAAGAATACTAAGTCTCAAGAAAATGAATATTGAATGGGCGTCCGCATAGTTGGGAGAGCAATGTAGCAGGGAAGTGAGATGACGATGAGCTGGACGACGAGATGCTCTTATCTCCGTCGGTTATTCCCAAAACGGAAAGAAAGAGCCGGTTACGCCGAGCCCTATGTATGAGATGTAGAAATGAACTGAGTGCGTAGTACCGTCCGGTACCTTTCTATCTATAATTAAATTTGCTTTGACAATATCCGCAGACAAATTATTACAGTTGTCCCTTCTCTTCGTGCCTTATCATAGTCATAACCGGTTTCCCATAGAGCGCTAGCAAGTACGAGCCCGAATAACAAGTACAAAAAGTTCAACGCCATCCATGAATTCTCGCTAAGCAGCATTAGGACCATTTCATAACGCTTTCGGGTATCCAATGCAGTAAGTGGTGCTAGCTTTCTCGCTTTTCACATTCACCAGCTCGTCAACCCCTTTAGTCGATCAAACCCACCTCGCAACTGAGAATCAGGGTGCACAA
This sequence comes from Aspergillus sydowii CBS 593.65, assembly GCF_001890705.1. Lineage (NCBI taxonomy): Eukaryota > Fungi > Ascomycota > Eurotiomycetes > Eurotiales > Aspergillaceae > Aspergillus > Aspergillus sydowii. Next base: position 1,094,650 of record NW_024467861.1, on the reverse strand, counting down.
CCTTCCCCTGCAAAAGCGTATATTTGACGACTCCCTCGCAATGTTCAGGCCGAACCCTCGCTAGCCAAATCATCTGCTGCTCTTTCCTGCGATAGATCAACACGTTCGCCGCAAACTTATGTCCGCCGACGTGGGAAACATAGAAAATACCCACACCCCCAGGCCGCTCGTCATCTGCGTCACGATGCAGCCCAAGCGGCCGAAGATGCCGTTCGAGTTCGCGCTTTATTAAAGGTGCTGTAATTCCGCACCGCGCGTCTCGCCGTCTATGCGAGCAGAGGAGCACCACGTAATCATATTCGCAGGGCCGGGATCTTAGCTTGGAGTCGGGAGGGTGGGTCACTATCGCATCTGAAGAACCTTTTGATAAGGGGGCGTCGATGAAGCGGTCAATGACCTCTGTGACATCGCCTGTGGTTACCGAATCCACGAACGTAAATGACGGCAGAAGAAGAACAGAAGTACCGTTCCCTTGAGTATCGCTGCCCCCGTCGTCCTCTGGCGATCTCAGATTTGACGCAGAAACCATCATACGCTGTTGGCTGCGGTTAGTACTGCTGACGGTAATAGAAACAGGGATATTTGATAGAGCTTACGCCATGCTTAGACCCATGGGAGTCGTGAAAAGCTTCCATTAAGCTCCCGCGCTCATTCTCGACTTTCTCCTTCCAGTCGGACTGCCCTGTCGCGACTAGGACGTGTGTGTGGAACTCTTTGATATGGCCGTAGAGTGGTCGGGAATTCTCGACCTTTACTTTGGACGGGTATTTTATTGTGCAGTCGGCGCAGTCTTTCTTGCAGTCCGGACCATCTTCCTTTAGTTCGACGGTGGGGAAAATGTAGTTGTCGCGTTGGAAGCCGGTTACGGAGAGAAATGATCGTAGCATTGTGCGGCGCTCTTTTGCTTTCGGAAGAGTGTCGAGTATATTAATTATCTGTGCCAGCGGGTAATATCCCAGGGTGTGAGCTAAAAATTTTGTTGAATCTGACCTTTGTTGATGGGAAAAGTAAGCTATATATGTTATCGATGCCTCGGGGATGTCCAACTCCGAATACCCCGAGGATTATCTCCGAGACAATGGACTAGGGCTGAAAGAAATACAGGCACAGTTTCTGCCTAAGATTTGAGGTAATAGGCTGTTCAATAATAAACGGCAGGGAATAATATCCCTGCCTAATTTTGGGGTTATACATCTGTTTTCTTCCTGCCATTTACTGTCTTTTTTCGGAGTAACTGCAGCCGGACTTATGCCGCTGCAGCCTACAGATATGTTGACTCGTATTAGCAGAGATAGAGGCCGTTACAGTCTCTGTATAGAGTTGATCAGGTATCTGACAGGTAGATTGGGTATAAAGTCACCTATTCCAAGGTCGCGTAGTAGGGCAGACAGCATGAGGATGGCCCGACACCGGCAGTTATGGCAACGCGATAATGATATAGAAAGCGGCCAACAGTGAATTAGGCACCCTAATTCTGGACACCGTCAGGATACAACAGTATACAATAAGGAGTATATATTGTCCATGCACGGAGTAAAGTGAACGTTTCGTATCGCGGATGCCCGCCACGGACAGTATTTCCCGATCAGGCTAAGAGGGCCGGGCCGACAGACACACGTAAGCCGCCGTTGAACTGGATGCAAACTGCACTCGCTCTCAGAAAGCCACGACCGATGTCCATCCGAGATGGTTATGCAGGCTTAGCGAGCGGACGATGGCGGACATCCAGCCCCCGCAGCAGCAGCGCGTGCGCAAGAGGAGGCGGCGGACGATTGCCTGCTCGCAATGCCGCAGCAGGAAACTGAAGTGTGACCGCGAGTATCCGACGTGCGGCCGGTGCCTGAAGAGCAAAGCGCCCACCAAATGCTCCTACGAAGATGGCTTTCTGTGGCAGCAACCCAGCACGGTGGATTCGTCGTTCCCCGACCGGGCGGCCGCAGCCACAGTAGCCACTACAGCTGCGACACAGATGCAGTTGGCCGATCGGCCGGCTGCTGCCCACCCGACCCCAGACTCGGCGATAAGCAAGTCGTCGGCTCGGCCTCAACTAACAAATTCGACGGCTGCGCATCCTGTCGAGGAAAAGCGCGATCGGTTCCTGGAAACCGTCCTGGGGGCGCCGAAAGCCGCCGTCAACCAGGATTTCATGAACGGCGCGGAGCTCCTGCACCGCAACAGACACCATCCGGCGAATCCTTACTCGCAGGCCGACTCGGTGCAGGACGATGAGCCCCCGGTATCACCATCCCAGTCGCTGGATCTTTCGCCCCGAATCATGATGCGAGGGAAGGATACCAAGACTCGCTTCAATGGATCCGGCATATTTGCGAACCTTATTGCCCAGGTACTACTATCTACCAACCCCAACTTAGGGCGAACCACTAACCTCCGCGCAGTTTCCGGATCTTAGATCGTTTGCAGAAGAAATCCGACTTTCTAGCCCTCACCTCTCAGCTCTTCGGTTCGACCTGACCAGGGTTATGAGGGGTCTCTGGAAAGTGAGGGTCCTGAATCAGCCTGTCCAGGACTTTAGCGCGGCGTCTTTGGTTTCTCTGCTTCCGTCTCGACAAGTTGTTGATGAGTTGGTAATTTTGTTTCTCACGCATGTTGAGTCTCTACATAGGATCCTTCACATTCCAACGTTCCTCAAGGAGTTGGATGTCTTTTGGGAGCAGAAGTCTAATCCTAGCCTTGTGTCCCCGGCATTTGTGGTGCAGCTGCTCCTCGTCCTTGCTTGTGCGTGGAATCTTGCAGATTTCTCTACTCTTGAACTGAAGAATGGTTCGAGCCTCAAGTGTTATACTGCTATAGAATGGATCATGTATGCGGACAAGTGGATCGAGAACGCCCACATCAAGCGCTCAGATATCATGGTCCTCCGACTTCATGTGCTTCTGGTCACTGCCCAAAAGGCTCACGGGATGTGTCGGAGCAAGGCATGGCTCACCACATCGAACCTTGTGAAACGGGCCATGCTGGCCGGTTATCATCGTGACACCAGCATGTACACAAAGATCTCACCATTCAATCAGGAAATGCGCAGGCGCATATGGACTACCATCGTGGAACTTGATCTTCAGGTGTCCCTCGAGCGCGGCATGACACCAGCAGTGCAAGAATCGGACTATGACACAGTGGCACCCTTGAACGTAAACGACATTGACCTCGACGAAACCATGGAGGAATTGCCTGCAGAGCGCCCGCTAGAAGAATTCACTGATTGCTCCTTCCAGGCAGTCCTGTCGCAGTCGCTTCCATTGCGGCTGAAAGCTGGTGCTTTGATGCACTCCCCGCGGATCAGATGTCGATATGAGGATATTCTCCGCCTAGATTGGGAACTAAACAGGTATATGTCGAAAATACCCAACTGGAAGGTCCCCGATCTTGGCAATATCCAAACGGCGGACAAGGTGACGTTGGCCAAGTACATGTTGGCGAATAAAATCGGTCTCAGTCTTCTGTCCATCCACACCCCGTTTGCGATTGAAGCGTCACGGGAACCTCTCTTCGCTCCATCTGCCAGGTCGCGGTTGGAGATTGTGACTATGATTCTATCAACTCAGAAACGACTTCATGAGACGTCGACGCCCCTCTCGCTCAGCAACCTCGGCGACTGGACCACGCAAGCTTATTGCTCAGTCTGTCAATTATTACATGAGTCAGCTGCGATTCGTAGTATGTTCCCAGACAGTGTTTACCGTCTGCTGCTAACCTATAAAACAGGCACCTACTCTGTTTCTCTTATTAATACACTTCCTGGAATGCCAGAGTCCTTGATATCCTTGGTGGAGGTAGCTCGCGCTTGTATGGAAATACACCTCCTTTCGGTAATCAAGGGCGCAAAAGACTACTTCTTCATGTCCACCATCCTGGCATTGGTGAAGGCTAAACTATGGCCGGTGCAGGCAGCCGTCTACAAGCAAGAGGTAGTACAACGCGTCATCTTATTTGCTCAGACACTTTTCACGCGCCATGCTAATTGCGCTCACCTGGGAGAACTGGGGATGGGGAGCTTTAAAACTAACCAGGTGTGTATATCGCCAGCTGCTGTTTAACTTGCTTGTATCAGTCGTTAACATCTTGGTTTCATCTAAAGGTACCTGGTCTGGATAGTTTTCATACAGTGCCTTCACAGTTCATGACCGAACCTAGTGTCCCTCTGCCAGATGATTTCGGGTTGATGGTGAGATTTGATAGCAAACAACGTGTCGTTACTGTTACTAATGATTAGCAGCCGCCCGGAGATTTAGACCCATTTATGGAAGCGTTTGACTGGGGCGACATGATGGGTTTTGGTTTCGAATAGCGATAACTTACGGCGTGACGGCCATCTAGTTATTGGTTCCGGCTCATTCGACACTGACCAACGAGTTGATAGGCGCGGCTGTCGTGACTAGCAACGTTTAATGGTTCATGCGTTGTAGCATCTCGGAATAAGTTACAAGTTTGTTACCTGTACATGTTCATTGTATATAGAAGACTTTGGTTCGTAGACAACTTCTGCCGTCATGAGGTTGTTACGTTGATAATACAGAACAGGACACTGCTCCAATTAATCCTCGCAATTTTTTAATAATACCTACAATTTTCAGTTCAGAAAGTTTGTTTATTTTTAATGTTTAATGTTTAGCCAGTGGCTTGGGGAATATAACTAGATCATCTAATATATAATGGTTGCTGTATATATCCTGTTTTACTATCTTCGGCGGACTAGGGCAAAAGTGCTACCCTCGACCACCTACGTCCATAGTATCACTAGTTCCTTATAACCAGGCTACAGCCATACTTCTACACATTTCTTACTTAAGAGGCATTATAGTTATTGTTACGGTGCGGTATACTCCATATGACTAATCCCTGTCTAATGATTCGCCCCGCCAGTTAGTCATCGTGATAGTTTTCGCTTGAACAGGAATGTGTGACTGAACAGGGCACTAGGAAGACCTGAATCTCGTGTCTTGGGTATGGCTTCGACAAGATCTATTTCTGGACGCGCCTAGTCAGGAACCATTCTTCAACCGTTCAACCCGTGTTCCTATCATAAACGTTGGAGACCGCTGTCTCAGATCAGAAACATGGACGGCCTGGGAGAGAACAGCCCGCCTCCACTGTCCAATGAGGACTTCAAGTTGTACAACAGCGCAGCGGAAAAGATGGATTTCTTCGTGAGTCATGAATCCCGGCGACGGAACTGCAGCCCCTTATAATAGGTGATGGAACAGATACCGGTACTGACCGCTCTTTATTTAGCACGGCCTGTTGCGGCGCTCATGGAATATTCTGTGGAACGCCTGCACGACGGGCCGACGGCCCAACGGGATGTCGATTCGACAATTCATTGCGGAGGGGCTGCGGTTCACAGACCATCTAGAAACTCACCATCACATCGAAGAGACGATGGTCTTCCCGTTTCTCGCGAAGAAGATGCCCGAGTTCAGGACGGGCCGCGGGCGGAAGCAGGCTGACCTTTTGCGGCACCACCGCGAGATCCACGCCGGGATGGACGGGTTCAGGGAGTATCTGGAGAAGTGCGCCCAGGGTGAGGAGGACCTGCAGATGGAGGTGCTACGGGGGAAGATGGATTCGTGGAGGGAGGTGTTGTGGATGCATCTGGACCAGGAAGTCGAGACGCTGGGCGCGGAGAATATGCGGCGGTACTGGACGAAGGAGGAGATGAGGCTTGTTCCGATGTGAAGTCAACGGCCACACGTGAATCCAGAATCCGCCGTTGTTATTTCTCGAGTTGGTGTAATAATAGAAAGCTAATCATGATATCACACTGGGGCGATCATGATCGGCGAGATTCTCGCGGTCTGGACAACTCCGACCCGTTGGCTCCGATCCAGCGATCAATCCAATTGTTCCTGCTTGATCCTTATTTTGATTGCGCGGCTGAGATAGCTGAGTGCGTATCTGCGTCATGGTGTGCCCCTGGCATGCTGTTTGGCTATTTGGTACTGTCATTGCGGCCTGAGCGCTTATGCTATTTCCTCTTCTGCCTGATAGTGCACATCACCCCTTGCTCGATTGACAACTCACCAGCTCTGATCTGGCGCCAATCTTGTATGTGATGACGATGGCTGCGTTAGCTGTGACATCCCTGCCTCGTATGCTTTGAATTGCGAAGTCCCTCGACCGTCTTCTTGACCGATCCGATTTCCTCATCCTGGGACCGTCCTACCCCGGGTCCAAGTTCAATGGCACATCTCGCATTGCTGGGGCTCATTCTCTGGCTGTGTCTCGCAGCAGCAAAGCCAATAGAGTCTGGCGTCTTCTCCGACACAACGGACTACCCTCTCCCCAACCTTGGCAATGTGGCGGCGCACGACCCCAGCATCATATACTATGACGGCCACTACTACATGTTCAAAGGCGGAATCAAGATCCCAATCTTCAAGGCCTCCCAGCTCTCCGGCCCCTGGGAAAGGATCGGCACAGTGCTAGATGGCGAAAGCGTCGTCAGGAAACAGAACCGCTCGCGGCCCTGGGCACCAATGGTGGCGCAGTGGAAGGGCCGCTTCTACTGCTTCTACTCTATTAGCAAGAATGGCAGGCGAAATAGTGCCGTTGGGCTTGCTTCGTCTGATTCCATTAAGCCGGGATCATGGACTGACCACGGCGCGCTGTTCAATACCGGCAAGGGCCGTCTGTCTGCTATCTATCCTTACAGCGCGACGAATGCGATCGATCCAGCTTTTTTTGTGGACCCTGCGTCGGGTACGCCGTACTTGCAATATGGCAGCTACTGGAAGGGTCTATTCCAGATCCCATTGACCGATGGTTTATCTATTGCGAACCCAAAGAAGCCGAATGCGGACCATCTTGCCTATGTGCCGAATAAGAAGCGTAAACCTATCGAGGGATCGTTTCTCAGTTACAAGGCTCCGTACTACTATACGTGGTTTAGCCATGGGCAATGCTGCCAATTTCCCATCCACGGATTCCCGAGGAGAGGAGATGAGTATAGTATCCGTGTTGGAAGGTCTACGAGCGTCCACGGCCCATTCGTTGATCGGGATGGTAAGAAGTTGCTCGAAGGAGGCGGATCCATTGTATACGGTTCGAATCACAAAGAAGTGTATGCCCCAGGCGGGCTGGGTGTTTTGTCTGGCAGTGGTGGCAGCTCTGACATTCTATACTATCATTTCTGTACGCCTTTCAATTTGTTGCTAGTCCCATAAACGCACTGACATGTCATAGTGAACACGACCATCGGTGTACGCCATAAGGTAAGGGTCCTCGGAACATTGTGATTTCCTTTCTAACATATCCCAGGATGCACAACTAGGATGGAACTACCTCGACTACGTAGATGGATGGCCTGTCCCAAGCGACAAACGACCACAGGAACACCACGTCCACGACGAACCTGAACCCGAACCCGAACCCACTGATCCATCCACCCACAGAGAGCCCAAAAGCCCTGGGACAAGGCTCTTACCCAGTTATATGCCCCTTGTACTTGCAAATATGTGTACGTGTATTCTTCTAGGAGTCTTGGCACATAAAGGACTAATGAACTGGATCATTCCAATTGTTTGCCTTGTTGTGTGGTTCCTCACTGTATCAGGCGTTTCTCTAACTTTGACTCAGGCTTGATGGGGTTTTTTGGTATATGAGATACACGATTTTTTGGATCTGTTGCTGGGAGTTTGGAAAGGGGTTATGGCCATAGAATTTCATAGAATAGATGACGCGAACATAGACATAGAGAATAAATTTCATCTTACTGTACACTTGCGGCTTGCTGTATATGAAACCGCGTGCCTTTTATTAAGAGCTGGAGTGAGGTAGAAACTGCCATAAACGGAAGGAACGACTATGCAGGCGGGGGAGTGGGAGGGAAGGAACAACGCGGCCACTGGCACCTGCCCAATTTGATATACATATTAACGTACGAGGAAGGTGCGACTGTCACGGGTTGGGAAGGTGCAGTCATTTCATTTATACTGGCAACCTGAAAGCAAGTTGGATAGGTATACTAAGGTATATTATGGTAAGGACATCCTAGGTATATCACCCATATCCACTAATTAAGCGAACAACCTCTCCCAGCCTCGATCGCGGCCTCGTTCGCCTTCTTCCACATTTTAATCCTCCGCAAATGCCCAGCAGCAAAATCATCCGGCCATGCCTGGTTAAACTCTGGCAATTTCCTGCCTGGCTCTCCATCTGCGGGCTCTCCAGCCAGCGCTCTAAGCTGCTCAAAGTATTGCTCGAAATCAGGGAACACCATCAGGAACCCTGCTCCGTCACCTTTTACCGCGATCCGGTCTTCTTCCCACTTCTTCTGCTCGGAGAGCGGTGGGAGTGTAGCCTTGCCGGCGAGGACGCGTGCTGCGGCAACGGCTTGCCATTCGAAGACTTTGAATGTTAGGCCCGCGCCGACCTGTTCGGTTTAGTTATATTCGGGTTTTAGAAAAGAAAGGTGGAAGGACATACCGCGCCCAAAAACATCAGCGAAGGGTCCGACTGATGGAACACATGTAGATACAGATCCGGAACGCGGTTATTGCGGATCGGAACATGCGGTAGGAAAGGTAGAGTCCACGTAAACCCGGTGCCAAAGATAAGATGGTCGACGTCTGTAACGGAGGTGCCGTCTTCGAAATGCACCGTCCTAGCCCCATTGTCGCTGTCGATGCGGGTAATTGGCGGACGGCGTTCGATCTTAGGGTGCTTGAATGCTTCGTCGCCGAAATAGATGTTGTATTTGCCTCGCACGACGGCGTAGATGGGCGATTGCGCAGAGCCGATCAGGCTTACTGCTGTGTCGGCGGCGGAAACGGAGGCACCGACGGTTATAACTTTCTTTCCCTTATATTTCGTCGGACCCCGGTACTGCTTCGCGTGTTCCACGCAACCGGGATACCTCTCCGTGAATTCCTTTAACCCAGGAATAGGCGGTACATAAGGGACATGATAATGGCCAGACGCAACAATCAGTGCATCGAACGTCTCAGTCCACCAGTAATCCAGTTTCCGCGACTGTCCAGGTTTCCTTAGCGTCAAAACCCACGTATTCGTCTCGGGATCTTTGACAGCGCGCTCAACGGTCGTGTTATACTCTACAAGATCCTGATACCCGTTCCGATTGAGCAGATCCTCAACGTACTGACGAATCACCCCATGATGCCGAAACGGCGTATCAGGGCCGTGAAGACCAACGGACCAGTCTGAGCGGATTTCAGGAATCCGTTCCTCTGGCCCAGAGTACTCCATGACCGAGGCGTCCACGTTCGTATGCAGGCCCGGATAGATATGTGAATCCGTGTAGCGGTGCGCTGTCACAGAGGGCGTGTACCGCGGTAGATTAGCGGGGATCTCAACTGGCTTGTCTGCTGTGCGTGTTGAGAGGCTGTCGATGTCGAGTGGCTCTGCCTGTTCATTTTCTCGCGATACCCTGCCCACGTTAGCAAACCCGCTTTTTATTTCAGTTTAAAGGGCTTGGATTTGGTAAGTACCAGTTACCACCGGCTTTCTCCTGCCGTTCAAACACTCGGACAACATCGAATGCGCCCTCCTGCACCAGCGCATCCACTGCAATAGCGCCAGACGGCCCTGTGCCGATGACCGCAACACGCTTAATAGGGGACATGGTGGTTCAAGGCTTCTCTCTCCCTCTCTCTTTACATGTATAGGGAGCCTGGGAACTTGAACCTGGTAACCTCACCCCACAAACACAGACCCAGCAGCACCCCTCACTGCTTTATTTAAAGCTTCACCTGCGATCGATGATCGATAACAAACCGGCGGGCCTTATCTTCGACTTTTCGTCGCCGTTTCGTCGCCATCGCCAAAGACGTCTTTGTGATTGGTTGAGAGGCAGGATAGATTACCGCTAGAGGGTATTATCACATTCGAAGCTCAAATCACATCATTTTGGGCTGTATTTTTGAGACCGGCAAGTTTGATTGGTTGGTTGGGGTTCGCTGTCTGATGCTGATTTATGGGTTTTAGTGCGGGAAAAGAAAACAGCATGGTTCTTTGTATGTATTTTGATGGCTCATGTGGTCTGGACTTGACCACAGAGGCTGTGGTGCTGGTGTTTGCTGCTGTGGGTGCTGGTATAGATGTTGTTGAAAGTGCGGTACGCTGGTAATTTATCTTATCGGCCGATAAGATATGCAGACATAGATGATGTAATTAAGGAGTGTGTTTTGTTATACATGTTATGCAAGTTTTGAGGTAAACTCTCTCAACACAAGTCCTCGAGCAGTCGAGTCCTGGGGTTTCCAGAATATGAGCTTCGTGATTGCTTCAAATGACGCAATTAACATGGCTCGTTTTTCCCGCTATTCATCCGAAACGTCGGTCTCCAGAACTTTTACTTTGCCCCTGAGTGTCCAGTTTCAGAACAACCGACGGAGCCACGGGAGGATTCCAACACGGCTTTATCCTATTTGACAGCGGCAAAGGATGTTGGGATGAGCACCTCGAATATTTTTGTCGCAGGTCCTCTCCAGTTTCTTCCGCGTCTTTTAGCCTGAGTTGTCTCGACCAAGTCCGAGATCTCCCTGAAACAACACAAACGCGGCTCTTAACCCAGTCGCTACGCCGTACATTACAATGCAATTCAACTCAAACTGCCCTCCACAATCCACATTGTTGTGAGAAAGAAAGCCGAGTACATGTCATCATCCACCAGTCTGAGACGGTCGACAGGTTAGACTCGGTACTGGGTGTCTGAGACCCGGGTGGTATGAGCTCTACTCCATCAAGGCTGGACTTGGTTCTCTTCGCTTGGGTAGCACGGCCCAGAGGGGAATCTCATCCCAAGCAGTCGTCAGTCATCATCTACCAGATACAGAGTGGGATGTCTCGTAGGGCTCCGGTCATCGGTCTCGCGAGGCTAGACTCATCTCCACTCTTGACCCTGGTCACCCTACAAGGTCTAGACTATTTGCGACTATTGACAATTAGCTCTGTAGTTTAGCCACCGGCGACCTTAGGGCACGGCACGTTTGTGCCAGAAGACGCCACGGGAAGGACCATCCCTGTGACGTTCGCTTGTTGAGATTGAGAGATTCGGCAACATTATTATTGACATGGGGGTTTCGTCACGGAGTGCAGTTTCCACTTTCTGCCCTCCACCACTGCGATTGCGGATCTTGACTACATGAGGATGTCTCGTCGACGAGGGACCTCTCCAAGCCGCGAGGATAGACTCACTACGGAATATTGTCGGTTGTTTTAGCCCGGCGCCTGTGCCCCAACAGGGAGCGGACGAACTGGCGGCCCTTGTTCCATTCTTCGACAACCCGGAATTGACAACGGGCTGGATTGGCATCGAAATTTCTGGAGACGCGGGAACCACGGTGCAATGCGTCAATTGACCGAGACACGTCACTGTTGAGATACGAGCAGGAGTCACGAATCTGACCTCACAGTTCAGACGTCGAATCTGAATCGAAACCCAAGCCACTGCAGGTCCTCAGGGATCAGCACAGGCAGCAAGTGTGACGGGCGAGGTTGTTCCTGGTGGGTGGCCGATCAGGTTTCGCTACCAGGCCAGCGACTGCGAGCTGCGAGCTGCGAGCTGCAGCGCCGCTGGACTCCAGACCTGGTGGGTTTTGCTGATCGCCGGATTAGGAATTTCCGTTTGGGGACGGGACCATGGAATAAACCATGGAATTAACCCCGACGAAGCATCATTCGTCTTATTCTGTCAGGATGATGAAGATGAGAAGCGAGCGATGTGCGGGATGTGCAGGCTGCGCCCGTTCGTGTATCTGCGAGTCTCCCACCATCAGAGACCCTTCAAGGCCGAATGAGGTCTGTTTCGGACACGCCGTGTTGTTCACCACAGGAATAGCTAAGGAAAACGTCGATCTTCAGACTGGAGCTGTAGGGCCTCGCAGGTCGAATTAAACGTGACACACGGCGTTTCAGGCGCCAGGATCAAGCACCTCTTAGCGCAGGATTCGTCACACTGTGAAGATCCCTCCCCACAGCGACACGGGAGGTTGGCTTGCCCTGCGCGCTCAGCAACCAGCGCCGGCCGCACCACTGTTTCTGAGAGCGCCTGTGGCAAACGATCTCTTCTTCTCTTGCCATGAGCTGGCCATCCCTACTTCTGTCGAAATTTCGCGTGATCCGGGACGTTGAAATAGCGATTCAGATATCAAGAGCCAGCTATTGCGGCACGGCGTCCGCCTTGTAACGGGTCAACGATCTAATCAATCAATGCAGTTGGCCGGCTCAGCAGATAATGATCAGCACTGTTGGACCCTATAAGGGTTTAGGATGAAACTGGGTTCGCGGGCGATAGTCAGATAAGGGAATGTAACGCCACAGGGACATCTCTTGTATTCGCCTGTTGACTGGGCCACTGATAGACCCAGTTTGCAACCATCAGCCACGGTTCTGCATCCATATGGCATCGCTACTCGACAAGAGCTGCGATCCAGGGCTTTCGGCACGACTCCAAGGTCCAAATAGTCTTTCGGACCGCCGACCAAGCAGGGCACGGCACGCCATTCCAGTCTCGACTGGCGGGATTTCCGGGCGAGAATTCGCAAGCACCCTGGTCACTGGCGGCAAGGGCCACTGGCACTGGCCACTCTGCATGCTGAAGTCCCGGACGGCTCGGTCTCAGGCGCTAAATTGTGGTTTCAGGAACCCCCATCAGTATCCAACCCTAAGTGCTTGTCCTGATAACATGTGGGTAACAAGCTATGCCAAATCTTAGCCCTGTCTCCGTTCCTTGCTCTAGTATGGAGTACCCGGACCCCCAAAGCCAGCTCCTGAACATCTCTCAAAGTCTCAAGCTATAAAGAGCGCGTCCATCCCCTCGACAACTTGGTGTTGACCTTGCTTAATCCACTCACTTTCTCAACCAAGTTTGAACCATTTTCACTCACTTGAACGAATCCGGTATTCGTGGTCTTGTCAGTCCTTTACATTCCTACCAGAAAACCATTCTTTACACACACCTTTCAAGATGAAGTACTCTTTCGTCGCCTCCCTCGGCCTCGTCGGCTGTGCCCTTGCTCTTCCTGCTCCGCAGGAGGGTGGTGGCCTTCTGCCTCCTCCCCCACCTCCCGGCTCCGGCAGCCCTACCGGCTTCCCTCCTGGGCCCCCTACTGGCTTCCCCACTGGCTTCCCTACTGGCTTCCCTACTGAGCTCCCACCTTGGGCCACTCCCAGCAGCAGTGCCAGTGTTACTCCCAGTGTCAGCCCCTCTCCCACTGGCTTCGTGAAGCGCCAGTTCGGCGATGACGAGGAGGGCGGCTTCCCCGGCTGGGACTGGTTGACCAGCCTCTTCGGTCCTGGCGGCCCTGGCGGCTCTGGTGCCCCCACCGGCGCCCCTACCCCAAGCGGCTCTCCCAGCAGCTCGGTGCCGTTCCCTACTCCCACCGGTTTCCCATTCCGCAACTAAGGGGTGAATGAATCTCGATTCATTCGGCCTCGAACGAGCGTACGAGCAGCACGTACACGACATGTATAACAACACTGCCGGTCGGTTGTTGGGTTATGGTCTGGTGGACAGGAAGGAATCTGGATGTGATTAGTGGAGGAGAGTGATAGAGAGTTGGTCATGTTAGCCAAGTCGACGGCTAGTGGCACGAATGTATCTAGCTTAATACATGGTCAATTGGTCCTATACTACCTAACCAGTAGCAACAAACAACTCGATGGCAGTTTATAGACCAGGCTGTTTCGTCCACTCCCGGTAATCAACCAAAGGGTCCAAAGCAGGCTAAATGCCGAGCCTGTGGGGCTGCACCCTGTCCTCGCTGCAGGAGAGTCCGTGCCAAAAGTTCAAAACTGACTCGAGACTCGAATGCTCCAAAAGTTCCCCGCAAACTGACCCGCCTCCACATCGACCCCGGATTCAACCGGCCAGGACTCAAGACGTATCGAGGTCTTTTGCCAAAATGCCCGGCCCTACAGGACTTTATTTTAATATGACAGAAACTTGTCCCACAAAATAGCCCCGCAAGTGGCGGCCGCCCTGCAGCTCCGGTGGGTTCGTATATAATCTGCTTTGACGAAGAGATGTTCCCCCCAATCCAGTCCACTTAATTCATCTAATTCGCTGAATTTGTTCAATTAATCAAAATGCCACCCCCGAGTCACGCCCGCGAAGGCGCAATCCCGGGGACAGTCGACCTCACTGCCGCTGAAGGAGAAGCCACCAGTTCAAGCTACGGCCAGGCGCTGTACCCTGTGCCTACCGATGATCCTAATGATCCTCTTCTGGTATTTTTCTTTTCTTTTATTTTCCCGCCTTTCACCCGGTGGGAAAGTCACTCATAGCTGAAAATTATTGAAGTGGCCAGCATGGAAAAAGAATGCCATCCTTGTCATCGTCTCGGTATATTCCTTCCTTGGGAACTGCTCGCTCGTTGGGCCCTCGGTGTACATCAGTATCTATGCTGAGGAGTTTGGGATTTCGCACGCGGATGCGTCGGGGCTGATTTCGTATCCGAATCTAGCATTTGGATTTGGTGTGTTTCGATATCTTTGTTGTCATTTTTGGAGTACATTATCTGATTCTGGTCCTCATCAGGCTCGTTGATTCTGGTCCCGATGTATCTGAAATTCGGAAGGCGGATTGTTACGCTCTTTTCTATGGCGACGGTATGGTCTTGACGATATTTACTTAGCAGGGTGCGGCTAATGCGGTGCGGTGTCTAGTTCGTCGCCGGCCTCATCGGTGCCTCCAGGGCAACAAGCTTCTCTGGACTCATGACCGCGCGCGTCTTTCATGGCTTTGGGAGCGGGGTGTGTGAGTCTCTGCCGGTGCAGCTTGTCAATGATATCTTCTATTTGCATGAACGGGGCAAGAAGATTGGGTACTATACTGGTATATCCATCTTATACTCCAGTTAGGTGCTATGTTAACGGGCTTATTAGTCTGCCTCTGTCTCGGCTCTACTGGTCCTTTATATGCAGGATATATGCTGGCAGGGGGATACTCATGGCGCCTGTTCTTCTATGTCCTCACGGCGTTTGCGGGTGCACTTCTCGTGGCCTCGTTCTTCCTAGTCGAGGAGTCTCGGTTTCACCGACCAGAAATACTGGAGATATCTGACTCTGAACCATCACTTGCTGGGGAGAATAAAGAGAAGCAAGACGGACGAGCCACGCAAGTCGAGGCCGTCCCTCCAGTCCCAGCGCGCAGGACATTCCTCCAGACGCTGAAACCGTGGGCCCCCATCGACCACAACGCCCAGTTCTTCGCAACGATCATCCGCTCCTTCGCATACTTCCTCGTCCCCGCCGTGCTCTGGGTCATCACCAGCTTCGGAATCTACATCGGCCTCGGCGCCCTCACATTCAACTACACCTTCCCCATCCTCATCACCGAACCCCCCTACTCCTGGCCGCAGACCTCGTCGGGCCTCATCGCGCTCGCCACGATCCTCGGCTTCGCCCTCGCCCTCCCCTTCACACCCACGTCAGACCTCATCGCCGCAAAACTCACCCACCGCAACGGCAACATCCGCGAGGCCGAAATGCGGCTCCCCGCGCTTCTCCCCGGTGTATTCCTCGCACCGGCCGGGCTGATCGTGTACGGGCTCACGGCCGAGAAATCCCTGCACTGGACGGGCTTCTTTGCGGGCGTCGCGATGGTGCAGTTCGGGGCATACTTCTTCTTCACGTTCACGCTGGCGTATGCGGTGGATAGTTACTTTGCGGACGTGAGCGAGATGCTGATTGCCATGAACCTGGGCAAGCAGGCGATTTCGTTTGGGATGGGCAGTTATCTGCTGGATTGGATTGTGGGGCGTGGGTATGCGGTTGTGATTGCGGGTGTGTTCTGTGCGGTTGCGGTGGCGAATAATGCCATGATTGTGGTGTTTTGGTGTGCTGGGAAGGGGATCCGGAGGGGCACGAGCAGGGGTTGGCTTGGGGGGTTGTCGAGGAGAGCGAAGGGTGATGTTCTTTAATTTGACTTGCTCTATCTATACTTTTAGGGTAGATGTTGTTTAGGGCTACGGGTGTCTCGTATTGTCTTTTATGAAATTGTACGCCTATCCTGGATCGATATGGAGACTAGGAAAATTAATTCAGAAGTCATACATCGAGACAGTAGAATTACCATCTACAGGTGGATCAGTCTTCATCCTTCTAGATCGCCATCCAGAAATCGCCCCCCTTTAGTGCATCAGAACCTGATATCACCAACGGACAGACGTACCGTGCGGCCCATAAACAATATCCACATTGGCAATCGGAGCTGGGTCCACGTTGGTATAGTTCTATATCCAGACTTGGTAGTACGCATAAGGAACTCAAGCCATTCATCTATTGACGGCAGTGGATAGGTTAGCCTCTCGACAGGATTTCCTCGGCCTCAAGATCGGCATCAAAGTAAAGGGTAGGAAACTCATTTCCCGCCAACTGCGTGCTCCATGACGGTTCCGTTCTTGCCGTATAAACGTCAAATTTCCACTGACTCTGTCCTCAGATGCACGAGATGTGCCAGAAGCACTCTCGTGGAGTGAAGCGCTCGAAGACCGGGACCCCGCGAGGCAGCAGTAACCTCCTGGGTATTCGCTCTAATGGCTATAAATTCCCGGAATTGGTTACCGAATAACATGCATCCACAAAACCTGCAATCTGCCTTGTCTTCATTTCGTCAGGTCGCTTGTCCCAGTTTTCTTCGTCATCGTCGAGGCCGACGTGTTACACCATAGGAATAGTGTAGGAATCATAGACTTTCCCTTTCGCTGCGCAAGCCGTATACTTCGGCATACCAAGGGAGCAAGATGGAAGCCCGCTTCTGCATGTGTGGTATTGAACTGATCATGTATCTCTCCAAGGTCCCGGGATTTTGAATTATGATTCCATCGCATATTCTGTTACCGGGAACAGTGAAGTGAGGATCACACTCCACATTGCGTCAACACGGGCAGCAGAGGCCAATATCGACCAGGAGGTTGTGGAATGCTCGAATATGTCGCTGATACCGCTGCATGAAGCCTGCCTTTAAACTCCGAGAGTTGTTCCTGCTAAGGTAGATCTCACCACACAGGCCTAATAAAGTAAGTGGTGTTCCTATGACAATTAGTGCTCTCACAGGCTCGGGATGGACTGGTCTGTTTCTGGTTCAGGTCAAGTGAAAAGAAAATATATTTGAATCACGAGGTTGGATGCAACCTCTGATCCGATTATACTGTCTGGATTCTGTAGATGGCCCTTTGCATTTTCGAATATAGCATCCGAAGTTCTTATTATAGGTATCTCAGGTTCGATCTCCGGATACATCCTCTGGATGGTCGCGAAAATGTACTGTCTGACCAGAGGCATTAGAAAAATTCTGTCGCGATTGAGGTCTGCATTTAAGATCCCGGCCAATTCAAAATGCTGTGCGTGGTATTTCTAGCCAGATGAAGCCGTTTAAGCATACAGAAATGATCGTAGTGAGGAGAAAATGATGGTAGTCTGGTGGAACTCAACAAGTCATTATGCCAAATGCCCGTCTGATCTTCCAACTTGTCTTCGAGAGACTTGTCACGCCAACGCGCCCTAGAACCGATGGGCTGAGACTCCGAACGATTCTATCTGGATTTACTGACGTCTGCATAACCGCTGTTTCAGCACCTGGAAGTATGCATGCATGCATGCCAGAAGAGTCTCTGATAAAAGAAGTCAGACTGATCAAGCAGGCGGGTTGGGCACGACTTTGCCAATGGCCAGTCGCCGTTCTTTATGGCTCTCGTTGGAGACTATGCGATACCATTACTGGTAGACTCACAAGCAGGATGTGTATGGGACAGTCGGCAAGATCCAAAGAATCCAACGAACGCCATAACAGGATCCAGACCAGACTGCCGAGTTACGGTACCCAGGCTCAGACACACACGATCGAAACCCACCGGAGTAGTCGTTTACAATGTTCATAATAGAAGAGCAATTCGTTGGTGAAGTTCCTAGCAAGACATGCAACCACTTATGATGTAGCAGATACTGATGAACTGCCCAGTGAGAGAAAACATGTCTTGCCATACGTGAATAACTTGACTTTGGCATCTGTTACCCCTGTGGCTGCCGTTTCAGCATGGCCTTTCAGATATTCCTCTGAAAGTTAGGGTTCCTGTTATTATACTTCTCTCCTATCCCCAAAAATGCACGCCTGAATCGTAGATGGCACATCCTCGGTCTGTCCTGGTGTGGTTGGTGAAGCCCTGGCCTCAGCCTTGCGCTTCTTTGTTTCCACAGAATGACCTCGCGTGGTCTTTAATAAGACTCCTCTAGGGTGTCTATGTCTGATAACCAGACACTCGTTAGTCTTGCTTGACTCAATCTTATCATTGCCTGCGAACAGGCGTCATATCGCGGACCGACACGCTGCTGGGGATTAGTCTCTACATCGGACCCAGTTATCATTCTCCTGCTGTTACACTTGTGCGTTGTAATTGAAATCTTCCTTCGAGCTCAGCCGTGTTTCAAAGGGTCCTGTCATATATCGCCCGTGATCGATTAGTTCATAATAGGCTGCATCCCGACTGCAGTTCCGCCATAGGCATGGCGATTTTTGCAAGAATAAAGCAGCCACACCGTTCAGTTTTTTCTTCCCATGGCAGGCCCTTGAGTCGCATTCATTGACCATCCTGCCGGCACCCGGTGCATGAGTACTGTCCAGGGATCTTGTCGGATCGTGCGATGGAACTCGTCGGTGCTCTGGACGAAATTGCGGAGAATTGCAGAGTAAAGGTTACTGCCAGCGTCTCACAGACACAATAGATAAAGAAGTACTTAGGGCTAAGAATGACACCGACAGACTCGCCGCGATATTGGGCACGCATTGCAATGTCCACGTCGCTGCCATAATCCGTCGTGGACTTTGATATAGGGGTCGGTTTCTTATGTCCCTGAGATATGGCCATGAGTTCCTTGACACGATCCTCGAGATTGTCCGCGTCTGCCAGCCAGATGCAGACCCATAGCCTGGGTCACAGTGGTCATCGTATTCAACGAGCTTTGCGAGCCGAATTAAAGTAGCAGGGCGCTCGTCTCGGAATTCCGGAAATGGAGTGGGTGCCATATATATATATATTCTTTTTTGGACAAACAGGGTGGATTAGCCAGTTAACGTAGCTTCTGCCCGACGAGGACCAGGGAACCAAGTACACGCTATCGACAGAGCCCATAGTCTGGGTACAACAAAGCAGCTTTGTATTGTAAATGGCGCAGTGTCCGGAGCGGGAGATTTTCATGGACATTAACCTGGCCGATCCACTACCTGGAGGCGGACAACCTGAGTCAGGAATATGGATGCTGGGCAATGTATTTTGCAGTCTATTTCTGGCTTTTCGTGCTGAGGACCTGGATAGTCTAGTCAATTCTAGGTAGTGCCCAGTGGGTACATTCGTGAAATTGATTGACATGCATATATATCGAAATGATATAAATCATCTTCAGGTAATCGACATCGCTGTGTACAAGGCCGCCAGAAATGTTGCGGTCTCGTCACTGGCTACAAGCATGGACGTTGCAGCGTGTACAGACTCGCCCTCAATAAGTCGTTATCCATCGAGGCGCTCTGCTGGGACGGGGATGTTCTCAACAACGCCAATCGTCGAGTAATCACCCTATCTCTGACGCTGGTCAGAAATGCGGCAAAGTCGCAGAAGATAAGAAGTCGATATCGAAGAAATTCTGCCTGTAGATTGAATATGCGGACCTTGAGTCTCTGGGTCGATAGTGTATGCGCACACTTAATGGGACGGCTCTGGAGCTGGAGCAGCATAAGCCATTTTCCCTTGTATGGCCAGACGTTTACCATCCTACTCATGAAACGATTGCCATTGGGATGGTCAGGTACCTAGCGTCCTCATCCCGTATATAAAGCTCGATATTATGGGTGTGACCTCGGGCCACTTAGGGTTAGGGGTGGTAGGACGAGATAAGAACGCATGCCAGTAGGCCTTGACCACGGTTATCCACAACAGTACAGCACGGGCCTGCTGGTGTTTGGACGCAATAGGAATGCAGGGGCCAATAAGTAAAAAGCAGAGTAAAACGCCCGCCAGCATTCCTTGGCTACTGGGGCGACTGTCGCCCACGACAGTGCCAGACTGGAGGATTGCATTGGGGCGTCGGGGCCATTTCTGTCTGGGTCTTTTATCCATACTTCCATAGACACTTTGGAGAGAGTCTCCGCTTTCAGGTGGGATAGACGTTGAGTAGGGCAGTGGAAGTGTCTCTCTAGTTCCCAGGGGGAAATAGAAAAGGCATTCGTCCATCTGACAGTATACCTTTCCGAGTTCCGCATGCCTACTTGTTTTGCATTCGAATTCGACTATAGTGCGGCCAATTTTGGAGTGAGGTTGTCAATCTGCGATGGGTGTAGGCTTTAGGGTTATTGGAAGACGGAACACGGAGTCGCAGCATAGGAAATAAAACCTCCTGTCCAAGCCAGCCGAAAGATCGAGTCCGGATACTGCAGATTTGCCGGAGCACTTGCGTGGATTTAAAGACTGTCTTTTTCCTTGCGTGTCCGCCACCTTGAAAAGATATGTAAAGGAGGTGTTGGCCTTGTATCGTTTTTGATGCCGAATGGATGTTCTCAACAGCATTTATAGACGACTTGGATACATATAGAGCGCTCACTGCAAGGAACCAGTCCTCCTGGATTCACAGTCTTTACATCATTCTGTAGGGGTCATGCCTTACAGAAGTCAGTTTTCTGGAGCGAGGAGGGAGAAACGCACATGCGCATTGTTGCAAATCAGCATTCCCATCGAGAAGATAATCTGGAAGCCCAACTCCTTTTCAAGTGCATCATATTCTGGGTCATCTCATCTATATCTGAGAGCTCCCTGCTTGCCGAATCTTATTATGCCATGAATACCTTGAGGATTCGTTCATACCCCTTCATCAGTCTCCCTGTCCCATACGCTCACCAGTATTTGACGCCGTAACGGGTCCATCCCTGCCATCAGCTCGGCAGAGACTTGGAAGAGATAAACCTGCCGCTCTCCTCCAGTCTGCAACAAGCATGGTGGATAAATAAGGTTTGTATGACCGCCGTCCTAATTTCTTGTTTTCCCTTTGCTGCAGTTTCCATGGCGCTATCTCGAAGTGACAGCAACTGGGCACACACCACACCAGTTCGTCAGGTTTTGTAAGCTATTGACAGTGGCAATAGGCACAATTCTTCAGGTCCCACCGCGGCACCGCCTACTAAATGGATGCCGTGGGCCGACAGAACGAGACAGGTGGTCAGCATCTGCTGTTACATGCGCGCAGTGATCGCACATGAAGCACATCTCATCTGCCATCTCAGTCCTGTGTCCTGGATCCCGATACTATTCCACTAGACTACAGTATGGACCCGGGGGGGTGAGTTTGCGACTTGGCCTATGATCATTCCTTGGATTTGTAACAGCTTTCCCATATTGCATTCTTTTAATCTCCGCTGTAGGTCGGGGTTCAGGGATGTAAGACTGACTGGGCCGACACAAGACCCAGTCACTCTATAACAAAGTCGCCTGGGCCTGGGAGCCTTTTCTAATAGCTCTGGGGTACCCATTGTGATATCCCCTATAAACGCCATCAAAGATGCATATACCAACAACCCAGCAGTGCTAAGCACGGACCCAGATCTTTGAGGGAAAAGGTCCAACATCATGTCCTGCTTTCATTACCGCAGGGAAGTCTCTGCCCACGGCGTGGCAAGTCCAGAGATAAGTTTCTGGTAGCTTTGGAGCAGTAGTATCACAAACTCCGTCCTGCGAGAGGAGGCACGGCGTCGCAGAATATGTGGGAAAGCCATGAAGAATATGTGGAAAAGCCCGAGATGCAGTCACTTGTTTCGAAAACAACAACAGGCGTACAGAAGTGCAGCATGTTCCATGGCTTATATGAGCAGTCAGAACAGTTCCTGGCAGGATGACAGGATCTCGGACAAGGCTGATTGTCAAACCACAAACCATCGGGAGATTGAGTGAAGCGAGCTTGTGCTCACTCTCTGACCGTCACAGCTGCAGGTTGCGGATTGTCAGTAGCCTCTTGCATCCGCGCAGCGACAGCACGGCACCCGCGAGCACCACTATAAATTGGTGGATACAGAAATTCCCAGCCCAGGTGCTTGTAGAAAGCCTTGGAAGTTCTTCCAACCTGCCGGGGCCTACAGAGACACTCCATGCATCCAGCGCGGAACGTGCGGTTTGTTTCCCTGCCACGGTATGTGGTTCGGGAGAAACGTCACCGGCAGCCGATCCAAATGATTAACCTGTCTGTGGTGTTTCTTCCGAATACAACCCTACCTGTGTTACTGGTGAGGACATAGTACTCCTATCCCAACCCAGAGTCCCAGAGAGCCGTCAACTCTTCGTATGCTGATGTGTAGACAACACGCTTAACCATGCGCAGAAAATCAACTGGCGCAACTGATGGCAGTTTCGATGGTCCCAGTTTCAATTTCTGATGGTACTGCGCAAGCAGAACATTCCTTTGCGAGGGCAGCTTTGTTGCGCGCCCGGTCTTTCGTCTAAGTGCTGAACACTTGCGCCATTTGGGAACGGTAATGAATCTACTGGTGTTAACGCTTTGCACATCTTGCGGTATATTGACGACGTCCGTGGAGATATCCAAGGTTACCCATATGAGGGCACCTTTGCGAAACCAAGGGCCAGGCAATCCTGCCGGAGTTTCAGGCGAGCCAGCCGACAAAGCCGGCTGGTATTGTTGAGACGTTCACGATGGCAATACGTCGATGGTCATTCGAGGGCGTGCTGTAAAACAGTGTCCTTTCTTGGTTACCACGTGTAACTAAAGACAATTCGAGGAAGCAGCCGAGATGGAGTCGAGACATCGGATCCGATGTCCTGTATTTGAGGGTCCGTCCATCGACGACAGGCGTAAGGACATGGGTATTCGACTGGCAGTCCTTCAAGGGAGGTAGATGCAGTGAGGATAACAGGATCTCACCCATCGGCGGATGCTGGGTTGAGCAAAGGTGTACCACAAAGGACGGTGTGACTTTGAACACAAAATGGAATCGACGATATCGAGTCGACCAAGACTGGAGGAGGTAAATTATCTCAACTGAGTCAGGTGCACTAGTTGGGCCAGTCGAAGGCCTACCTTGGACCCATTCTGCCTGCATATGCGCGATGGTAGACGCAGAAGTGGTGGGGGAGATGAGAGAGGTAGGAGAGGAGTTGGAAAGAGAGAAGCCATGAACGGGGGAAGAGGGGGTTTATATAGACGATCGATCTGGGTGTCTGATTCACTGATTTTGACGAGCACGTCGTCGTTGAATTGCTAGTTACTAGTGGCGATACCGAATGTTGAATGGAATTCGGGCAAATGAAGAAGTTCGATGAAGGTGCATTGGCTGTCTCTATTCTGTATCTACCAAGTATTAAGATATTGACTGGTTAGGGTTACTGGGTTGTTCATCGTGGATACGAGGTGGAAAGCCCTAATAAAGCCTATTCACCAACAAAGTAGCTTCGTTCGTATTCAATACAATATAAAGAAGAAACAGCAGGATAAGTTTCAAGGCAGAAGGAATTAAATAATAAAACGCAGTTGAAGTAAATAAAGAAATATATGTTGAAGGCCAATATTTAATAAGCCACCATATCCTTAAGCAAGCCCTACTCACCTTAACTCTGTCCTGCACAACAAACACATAAAATCAAGCAACCATGAGTGACGCACCCCTTTCACTAGAACCCATCAAGGGCAAGAGGGAGCGGGATATTGAAAACTTCACGGCGCAGCTGTGGAACTTGCTCTTTGCGGCTATGCAGTTGGTGCCTCGCGAGCATTTAGGCCACGAGCGGGCGATTTCCCTGCTGGATGCGCTGTGCCAGGTCAATGAGGATTTGGGGGTCAAGGCAGAGCATGGACCTTTGAGATGAGGCATCTTCCTTGTATTACCCAGTATTTGATACAAGACTTCTGGCGTGCGTATATAGACATTGCTTCCTGTGAAAATACAACTGACATTATACAGGTTGGCATTTCTCGTTCGATGAGAGGGAGTGGCTTAACTTGACCTCCTTCGCAGCAAGACTTTTAGGAAGCGGTCTCCTCGATGCGGAGAATGGGGTCTGGGATTTGGAATTGCTTGCCTCTAACCAGCTACGGAAACTAGAGGGGGACGATGCCCAGGAAGAGCTCGAGGGCGATCTGACTCTGGCAGAAGAATGGATTACCCATGCCGGTGCGACGATATTCCAAACAGCGCGCACGAACTCCCACGAAGCCAATGCTACTAGCCCTGGGTGGTTTACTCGGTCCAGGGAGAACGTGTTGAGCATTGAGCAATGGGAGCGCTGGCAGCGACGCCTTCTTGAGCCTGCGGTAGATGCTGATGGCAATCTCTCATCGCGCTGTTTGATGCTGGCGCACAAGATGGAGCTTCTTGAGCGAGATTGAGAGTAACAATTTGTTCAACTTTTGCGACGTCTTGGTGTTTACATAGTAATCAATTTATATAGTAACCAATGGAGTCGAAGTAGATTAAGGTAGTGGACAAACTTCGTATGTTAATTCGTTAACCGAGCCCGCGCTCGCAACTCTGGATGAAAATAGATCGGTGGATAAGGAGCTATTTTTGACTTGGCTTTAATTACCGCCGACTCGCAGTCGAAAGTGCGTTGGCTGATCGGAATAATCTCCCTTCCAGGGGAAAAGGGGCCGACTCAGGGATGGCAGCGAGGAACACAACAGAGCCCGAGTTGATTAGAGAAATTGGCCTGCCAAACATCGGCAATCTGGCTCAGGAGTTGATAACTTATCATCATGGCTGTGTTCACTGTTCAGTACCATGGCGAGTCCCAGATTGTTGATGAGGTCACCGGTCCCCAGGCGGTCCACGGTGGACCACTCCTAAGACAAGTGGGCGGGAGTGAGACAGTGCACAGTGGCCCTTGGCAGGACTCCAGCAGTCCAGTGAGGCGTCGAACTGAAGTTTCTCCAGACTGAGGATAAAAGTGCGAACTGCACTGGAGAGCCGGTCAGCGGTCAGCCACAGCTGGTCCAGGAGAGTCTCGACTGCAGCTCTTTGTTGGAAATGCAGGGGCCAGAGTCAGACTGCAGTTCTGTCGCATGACAGTTGTCTCAGACTCAAAGATTGAACTGTAATTCCCCGGGTTCTGAGACGGCGCAAGGGTGCAGACTGCAGACTGCAGACAGCAGAATTTGCCCCGATGGTTGTTCTTTGAACGGTGAGGTCCGTCTGTGGATCGACAGATCAACAAAGACCTCGAACAGGCCATTGATCAACATCGCCTGTGTTCGGCAATTAGATCGAACTAGTATTGCCACTCAAGAAAACCAAGGAGGTGGATATTCCGGTGTAACTTGTTCCTTGACTACTTGAGTCACTGTGAAAGTATAGAGGTGATGGATATGCTCCGATAGAACCACCGGGGCAGCCAATCTGATCAGCCATATGTACTATCCGGAATGCAGTTATCTGGTTGCCAGTTGCCCGCTGCCCGTTGCCCGTTGCCACTTGCCAGCCACTGATCTGGAATCCGGCCTGGATTCTTGGAAACAGGCCAAGGAACTGCCCACTCAGACCAGGAGGATTGGCAAGTGGACTTATCGGGCCAATCACTGGGAGCGGTGCCTTGACCCCGAGGAGCTGCACCCGCTGTTTCACTTTGATGGCAACGGATAACGCTCGAATCCGAGACTCGAGTCTCGCTTGGTGGTTACACTCAGGTACTTGTTCTGCTGCGGTCTCTGCTCACTCTCGGCCAGTCAGTCGGGATCAGTAGGGTTGTCGCTTGTTGCTGCAATCCTTGCTGGGCCGCGCGCTGATTGGCTCCCTGCCGACTAGAACAGCCTAGCGCAGAGCCAAGTACGACACGCTAGCCGGTGTCGGCCTAGTGCGTGGCTGGAACAGGCCTAGCGCAGTGGGCAGCGTCCCGTTTGGGCGTACCCCTGAGCGCCATTCCGCTGCAGAAAGTGGGAAACAAACAAAACTGCACTGGGAAAAAAGCATCAACTCTTAGTCTTCTCCATCCTGCCTTGACGGCCCCTCCGGCCAATGCAGCTAACGCGCTGCCCGCCGGTCTGATAGGTTGAAAGCCATCTAAAATAATCCAACTGCCTTGATGGCCTAATTTCCGCCAACCAAACCGCCCCCTCTGCCAAGTGTAGTCTCGAGCTGTCGCCCTCGTCTTCCTCTTCTTCCCCTTCTGTACTGCTCTCTCCCCTCGTTATCTTCACCTCCGGCCTCCTCGCTGACTGGGCTTTTCAATCCCATCCTCGTGCGCTTCGCTCGCACGTCCATTCTTTTTTTGCTCCCACGTCCTGTCGTTCTTTTGGGCAGAAATCGCCCCTAATTACCTTGTTTTTGAACCACGCACGCTCGTTATTCTTTGCCCACAGCGACACTCCTCGAAGATGACCCTCCTTAGACACCTGGCCCTCTTCGCGGCCTGCTTTGGGCCAGCCATTGCCCAGACATGGACTCACTGTAATCCCACAAAGGAAGAATGTGACCCCAACCCAGCGCTGGGAACAAACCACACCTGGGCCTTCAACAGCACTCTCGATGAGAAGATCTGGAACGTCACCAATGGCGAAATCATCTACACCGACGAGGGCGCCGAATTCACCATCGACAAGAAGCTCGAATCGCCCACAGTCCAGTCCACCTTCTACATCTTCTTCGGCATCGTCGAAATGCACGTCAAGATGGCTGCCGGTGCTGGTATCGTCAGTAGTGTCGTGCTGCAGTCGGACGACCTGGACGAGATTGACTGGGAATGGGTTGGCTACAACACCTCCGAGATCCAAACCAACTACTACAGCAAGGGTGTCACCGACTACGAGAACGGCGAGTTCTTCAAGGTCGACAACGCCGACACCGAATTCCACAACTACACCACCTACTGGACCCAGGACAAGATTGAGTGGTGGGTCGACAGCGAGCTGCTCCGGACCCTGACCTACGATGAGGCGAAGAATGGCACAGAGAGTACGTTCCCGCA
The DNA here is from genome assembly GCF_001890705.1 of Aspergillus sydowii CBS 593.65. Taxonomy (NCBI): domain Eukaryota; kingdom Fungi; phylum Ascomycota; class Eurotiomycetes; order Eurotiales; family Aspergillaceae; genus Aspergillus; species Aspergillus sydowii. The sequence continues at coordinate 1,067,729 of NW_024467861.1, read as the reverse complement.
GACGCCTAGCAATGTTCGCATTGGTATCTGGCCTGCTGGTGACCCGGACAATGCGCAGGGAACGATCGAATGGGCTGGTGGTGAGGTCGACTACGATGCTGGCCCGTACACCATGGTGGTCAAGGATGTGCGCGTCCACGACTTCAGCACCGGCAAGGAGTATGAGTATGGGGACAAATCTGGCTCTTGGGAGAGCATCAATATTATCGAGTAAGTTTACTAAGTTTACTGCATTCAGTTCTCGTGTAGTTTTTGCTCTAACAGAACCATCAAGGGGTAACTCCACTGCGCTCGAGGAGATCAACAAGCCGCCACCAAAGTCGCTCAGCGACAAATGGAACGACCTGCCTACAGGCGCCAAAGCCGGTGTCTACATTGGCGCTGCCGCCGCCGGGTCTATCCTGCTGGCCCTGTTCATCTTCTTCTTCATCCGCCAACGCAGAAAGGGCCGTCTCGAGCACGCCCTCGGAGAGAACAAGTTCAACAACGAGCGCAACGAGATGAACAACTTCCAGAACAACTGGAAGCAGAGTGAATGGAGGCACGGGGGGTACCAGCCTGTTCATTAGGACTAGCCTGTTCAGTAGAGGACGATGCTCGCATCCCTTGCTGCAACCTACGAAACAAAACGAATCACCCCATCATCCATCCATCCATCCCTCTCCTGCTCTCAACGATGTACCAAGACATTTCGCTCTCCCTCACCGACGTCGGGCTCGACCAGCCTCCACCCGCAAGGGTCGCCATCTTGAATATGAAGCTCAATCTCCCCTGCGCCGGCTTGCAGGCGAACCTCGCGTAGGGCTGCTCCCACTGCCCACCCCAGCCGCCCGGTCGAACCCGACGTCGCCTCGCGACTCTCCCTCGCCTTCTCTCTCTCTCTCCCTCTCTCTCTCTCTCTTTCTCTCTCCATCTATCGGCGCGATCTTTCCGCATCTCAATCTCAATTTCCTTGTTCATGTTTATATCATATTGCCATCCCTTTGGTTCACGACTGCTGCTTCTACTGTTTGGTTCTCTTCTCTGTACATACCCATTCCAACTTGTATGCCTTTTTTTCCTGGTGGGCCTCATACATTCCCCGCAGTCTCAAGTCAGTGAACACAGCATAGTTGTGTGGAAGGACTGCGCCGGTTGTTTCGTGTACCTCTCCGTCTGTACCTGTGTAACTATAGATCTCACTCTCACTCGCGCTCTCCTCCTCTCGCTAGGAGGACTGGATCTGTTCGCGTATGCGCAAGGCGTCTAGGATTCCAATGCATATATTCGCTCGCTTCATTACTGTCTGTCCCTTATCATAAAATTACCCTAGGCCCCAGCAACCTCGTATCGTATCCTTAAAAAACTAGTATCACTAGTTTACTACTTAGTTAATACCTACCTACTCAAGCACAACATGCCCCGGCGATGCAGGCTCCTCCCCACTCTCCCAAACAACCGCCTCCTCTCCCAACTCAAACTCAACCACCCCACCCTCCTGCATAACATCCCCATGGTCAAACCAGTTCCGATCCCAGACTTCCCCGTTAATCTTCACGCTCTGCACATAGTGGCCCCTTTCCAAACCCGAGGCTCGGATCCGCAGCGTATTGTTCCCGTTGATCGTCATGTTCAGGTCGCTGAACCACGGCGAGCCGAGGAGATAGGTGCGCGTTGTTACGAGCGGGTACATGCCCAGCATGGACCAGAGGAGCCAGGTGTTCATTGCGCCTGCGTCGGAGTTGCCGGGGATGCCGTAGGCGGTGTCGTGGAAGCTTTGAGTGTTCAGTAAGTAGGGTTGGTTGGGTGGTTTGGTGGTTGAGGGGTGGACTTACTATTGAAGGGCGAGTTCTCGAGATCGCTGGACGCTCTTGTGCTGCTTGTTTAGGAAGTGGTACAGGTATGGTGTGGCGAAGTCGGGTTCGTTTCTTGGAACGGGTTATATTAGTTAGTGCTTTACGTCGTATACGGTAGTTGAGGCGTTTGGGAGGACGAACCCGATGTTCATGAGGGTTGTTATGCCCGCACCGTTGGCGCCGAGCTCTTGCACCGAGGTGTTTGGTTTGAACTTTTGATGTTAGTTTACTGGAATTTTTGTCGTGATTACAGGGAAGAGTACCATGAGGTCTAATCTGGCTTCGAATGTCTCTGGTCCGCCCATGAGGTCGATTAGGGTTTCTGTATCGTGCGGGATCACGAACGAGTATTCTGTTCGGTAAGCAACAGAGCGGTGCAAATATATTGAGGGAAACTGACCCCAAGGTGTCCCTTCATAGCTTAAATCAGCCCAGTTGCATCCATAGCAATAGAGCGGATCATATCCCGAATTATTAAACGTGCCATTCGAGAACTTCGGTGCCAAAAATCCCGTAAAGTTCAAACTTTCCACATCAGGATTCCAAATCTTCTGCCACCCCGCTGACCGACGGAGATACTTCTCCTGATCCTCGGGTTTCTCGCCGGCTGCGACCTGACTAATGGCGAAGTCGTTAAAACTATACTCCACCGTCCGTGAGATGCAGCGCGTGTTTCGGTCCTGTGAGACGTAGCCTAGTTCTAGCCAGTCGGTGAGCGCACCACGACCTTCTTTGGTGCTTGCGGTGAGATCTAATGGGTCACGAGTGTTGTACGGAATAACCTCTGCGTCTGTCTTCATCGCCGCGTAGCCCTCTGTCCAGTTGATGGCTCCGCGGAGTCCTTTCACGTATGCATCTGCGAGGACGTTGTCGGCGTTTGACCCCCCTTGTACAATTCCATTCCAGTTCCCAGAACGCCCATCGGGAAGGAATCCTGAGTGTCTGATAGAGTGTTAGTAACTAATCGTCTCCTGTTTCTATAGGAAAAGCTTACTTCCATATGTCGATCAGCGAACGGATCATTGACTCGTAGTAAACGGGTTGGAAGATATGGTAGAAGCTGACAGTGCAGCGGAATATATCCCCTGTATATTGTTAATAAACGAAAGAACCCTTGTAACTATATCGGCAACTGACACATTGTGTAGAAATCATCCCACGATGGCTCATCCGACTCCCAGAGCGGGTTCTCGCCAGTCCTGTCCGAGGGCATCAAATGGATAAAATAGAGAGAGCTGTATAGCAGCCGGATATGGGTCAAGTTTGCAGTCTCGTCGAGGGGTACTTGGATTTTACTGAAAACATCCTTGTTCCACTCTTGAACGGCCGCGTCTACCGTATCATTGAGCTTCCACGATGGGATCTCACTGCCGATATAAGCCCGCGCCTTCTCGGTGGAAATCATAGAAATCCCTATCCTTGAAGAGATGCTCGATTCTTCGTCAGAGTTCCAGCTGAAAATTGCGCCAACGCGGTCGTTCATCGGGCCAGACTTTGCAGAGTCGCTCTGGTTACCATAGACAGGGAAGCTAGGCTGTCCATTTGAAAGGCCTTGGAAGCCTCGCATAGGGTCCGTATTTGGCCCTTTGAAGATCCGGGCATTTTGCGGTTTCGTCTCGAACTCTCCATAAAAATAGACGGTAAATGGGGCCCCTTAAAGCGAGTGAGTACATCTCTTTTCCCTGGCCTCAAGAATATGTTTACCATTGTTCCATCCTCCCACATACGTTCCATAGCCAGAGTATGATTGCCCATCCTCGTGAAGTTGAATCTCCCCGGCAATGTAATACTGGCCGTTGGAATCGGTGGGTGCTCCTGGAAGATACTACGCTGGTTAGCTTCAGTATTCACCAGGAAACCAAAAGCTTACATGAGAAACATCAACCAGCACATGCTTCTCTCCAGCGGGGAAATTGTATTGGATGATTCCGGCATGGCGAGAAGCGGAGAGTTCTATTTCAACACCACTTTGCAACTGCGTCTTGTAGTATCCTACGCTGGCTTTATCTTGACCAACCTAAGCGGTATAAGTAAGTATAAACAATGGAGACTACGTGGAGAATACCCTAGGTTGGTTATATGTCAAATTGTCCAGTATATTTACCGGCGGATCGATCGACGTCAAGGGCATTTGTGCAACAAGGCCATATTTGGGGGCGCCTCCAGTGCCGCTTTCATGCATCATTGCTAGAACCAAAGTTACAACAGGCTCTCCATTGCAAGCCAGAGAACATACTTATTGCGGTCACATTTCCATCTGGAGTCCAGCCTCCGTTCAACACAGCCATGCTCCAGTTCGCTGCAGTGCTGTCGATCCCGACCTTGACTACTCCGAAGGGGCGAGCACCACCAATGAAGATGTCGCCTCCTCCGTATCCTTGACCAGGAAAGGGTCCCTCGGATCCAATAAAAGGATTGACATATTGAGAATAGTCGACTTCAGCAGCGACTGCTATACCAAGGCTCAAAAGGCTGGCGCTACTAACAAAAGAAGTTAGGAACCGCATGGTTGGGTTTACTTGAGGGAGAGGTGCTGCTCACATCACAAAAAGAGGGGCATATTATTTAAATATGTTTAGATTCCAACTCCGCACTGCAACAGCACCTTCCCCTCAGCATCAATACAACGTCGGCGATTTAGTTCTTGGTAGAATGCGGAGTGACCAAACAGAAGATGCAAATGGGGTGATCAACATACTAGCCGGCGGAACTTTCCCGTTCTGTGAGTTAATCCGGCGCTCGGAACAGCCGCACAGCAACACAATCGAAAATTGCTCCCATCAATTTTGTCCCGCATTGAGCAAAACGACCGATCAAGCCTCGAACCCACCCCGGTTTCCTCTCCCTTTTCCTTTCCACCTCCTCTATCCTACTCCGATCAAAGATGGGTGTCGCTTTCGACAAGTGTGACACACGACCGGCCAACATCGAGGCCATCCTCAGCGGCCTCGACCGGTATAACCCCGAGACAACCACAGTATTCCAGGACTACGTGGTTCAACAGTGCGAGGACCGGTCATTCGACTGCTATGCCAACCTTGCTCTTCTGAAGCTGTGAGTGCGATCTTGACACATTTACCGTTATTACGCCACGCGATCCATGTTGTCGGCTTTATATGATGTAGAAATCTTACTTAATTATCACGTTTCCTATTACCTGAGACCCAAATTTGGGCATGTTGAGCAATGTTTCTCTGAAAAAAAAAAAAAAGCCACTTTGAATCATATTATTTTGGCCTCAATTTGTGCTTTGCGCCCGCTAACTAACCGTCTGGTGCAGCTACCAATTCAACCCCCACCTCCTCCAACCAGAGACCGTGACCAACGTCCTCGTCAAGGCTCTCACCGTGTTCCCATCTCCTGCTTTCTCCCTCTGCCTCGCTCTTCTCCCCGCCTACACCCAGCCCTTCCCCAAAACCGAGGCCGAGGCCCAGGCCGCACAGACTTCCGACTTTGTCGAATCCGTCCAGAAGCTTGCTCGTCTGTCTTCTCTCCTCGAGTCCGCCCAATATGCTCAGTTCTGGTCAACGTTGAACTCCGATGACCTGTACGCTGACCTTGTTGCCGACGTTGCCGGCTTCGAGGAGCTCGTCCGCATCCGTATTGCCGTTGAGGTTGGTAAGGCCTTCCGTGAGATTAACGCCGAGGTCCTAGAGCAATGGCTTGACGTCCGGAACCGCGAGGCCCTCGAGAAGTTCGTTACCGAGGTTTGCAGCTGGGAGGTTGAGAAGTCCGGCTCCAGCACCGTCATCAAGGTGCCCACAAACAAGGAGAACGAGGCTCGCAGCGAAGTTAAGAGTGAGCGTGTTGGTGTCGATATGTTCGGCCGCGTCATCCGGAGAGGATTCGAGCAGGCTGCATAAGCTAATGAAACGAATTTCTGTTTCCTGTTTTCAAAATAATGAGTAAGGTCACGTGGAGATCTTGACATGTTATCCGTCTATGGAGACCACAACATGGACTCTCTGTCCAGTCCGGATCGACGAGATGAGTTCAAGCTTAAAATGATGATGACGGGGATAGACCAGCATGGGGAGGATTGGGAAGTCAGGACTGGCGCATTTGGCGTTGCGAATTTGCTTCTCATCATTTCATCATTCTATACCTAGGACAACCCGATTTTCCTCTGCCCTGTATCTACTACCTACTAGATCCCGAGAGATATCCTGTCTGAACATATCAGCGAATGACACCCGCTGAACGATTCAAAATTACAAACTTGATAGCAATCACCCAACAAAGCAAGCCAGTTGTAGTAGTAGGAGGAGGAGGAAACAAAACCATGTCTATATTCGTCATCAACATAAGGACATAACTGCGTAAGCATCGCATCTATTTAGCAGCTTCCTCCCACTGCACACCAGCCCATTCCTCCCTGTACCCAACAACACCCACCTCCGCGGGTCCACAGTTCTTATTACAGACCCCCATAATGATAGTGCCCCATTCCATACCTGCATCGTCCTTCCCAAGGCCAAGACCCTCTCTCCCATCCTCAAGAACACTAATCGCATGCGGCACAAGCTGCAGCTCAAACGCCCTCTCACTCCCACAAGACTCACACCGCGGCATGCGACTCCCACTACTCGGCGCCGTCGACACACCACCAAGCTTCGCAAAAGCAGACTCATGAAGTCGCTTCCCAACAGCATCAGTGTGAGAATACAAGACGGGTGTACCGCGGAATTCATATCGTAGCACTTGCTCGGGATTGTGGCCGAGCCGGGTAGAGAACTTGAGGAAGGCCTTGTCGAGCTCGGACTCGAAAGCGTCTTTGACGTCTGCACCGCCGGCTCCGCCCTCGGCATCCTCGGTCTCAATTGTGACGTTTTCGGGTATCTTGGGCGTTGGCGCACGTGAAAGGGTTTCGCCTTCAGCGTCGATGTAGAAGTTTGTGAAGGGTTCGGGGAACTCTGAGCGTTCTGGCCAGGGGACGGGAGGGCCTGATGGCTCCGGAGTTTGAGTAGATGATGCGGGATCGGAGACGCGAACCTTGTCGGCGAATGTTTCGGCTAGGGTACTGGGAGTTGGTTTTTCTTGAGATTGCGTAGCCGAAGTGTTGGCTGGTGCTGGTGCTGGCGCAGGAGCTGGGCTAGGGACAGGGGTAGAGAATGGGTTGCTTGGTTGGCCGGACGCGGGCTTCGATGAGAAGGGGTTTGCGTTCGCGGAGACACTGTTCACAAGGCTTGTGCCTCCGAACAGACTTGCACCAAGATCTGACTTGGGCGCTTGAGGCTGTTCCACCTCTTTCTTCTCGCGCTCCTGCTTTTCGGCCTTCTGCGGTGGCTGGTGGCTCTTGTGTCTTCTCGTCGCGCGCACGGCTCGAATACTGCCTGGCTTGCGGCTGCATGCTTTACGAGGACAGGAGAAAATGTATAATCGCCGATCAACATCGGGGAAGTGCTCATATAGCTCGCCGTCGAGTTCGAGGAGAAGCAGCATTAGGCCGTTGCACACTTTGCATTTGGCGAAATCACCGGGAGGCGGGGTAGAGTCGTCAATCCATGTCTGGATTGAAACGGGTCAGCATGGGCGGCTTCAAGAAATCGTTGATAATTGGCGTCTCAACATACTGGCCAGCCACCTATGTGGGTAACAGAATCCTCAATGATTTCCTCCGAGGCGTATCCCAGCACGACTCCAGTTTCTGTATAGTCCCCCTCATCCTCGAAGCCGGAAGAGTCGCTATCGTAGGGATCCATTGCGGCGATAGTCTAACCGTGGGTAGTAAACAGACAATTGAAACCAAGACCTTAAATACCAGAGAGCAATAATCTCTCTCAGCTGCCAGCGCAGTGTTAATGTGGCGGTAGTTATCTCCGTTGTTGTATAGACGAAAAAATTTAAAGATTTGGGCGATAAGCGATACGTACGGCACTAGCCCCACTCTGGACTAGCGTGTGATGACAGCTCCAGCAGTCTACAGCGTCGAGCTCACCTCATCAATAACTCCTCCATCCTCCCCGCAAAAGTCTTCTCATCGAGCGAATGCATCAATAAACTTAATAAAGCTTACATATATATAATATAGCCGATTTTGGGGGCTCTGAAGGCTAGGCTCCACCTCTATCGGAAACCGTGACTCTGTACCACAACCGGCCTAGCAATCGCGCTAAGCTCAAGATTCCATATCCTCCATCATGGGGTTCTTCTCCAGAGGTAGTAGTCTGAAATGCTGTCTATGGGTGTGGGCTCTCTTATATGCCACAACTCTTGCATTCATTCCCATCCCCAAACTTGGCCGTTCAAAAACACCCCTTCCCCCAGCCGGGCCGCGACCAAAACAAGTCGCAATAGTCGGTAAGTTCCTTTGCTGTATAGAACTCGGCTGTCATTGACATCTTTGACAGGAGCTGGCGCAGCCGGGGCATCTACTGCGTACTCACTGCGCAAGTACGCGGATGAAAATGGAGCCGCTGTGAATATTACTGTCCTCGAGCGTTCTTCTTATGTTGGAGGCCGCTCAACGACGGTCAATGTGTTTGATGACCCGACATACCCAATTGAGCTGGGTGCATCCATTTTCGTCGAGGTCAACTACAACTTAGTCAATGCGTCAAAGGAGCTTGGTCTTAACGTCAGGGGCGCCAGCTATGAGCGTCCCAAAGAGAGTGAAACCCTTGGAGTCTGGGATGGAAAGAGTTTCGTCTTCGTAATGGAGGACTCTGGCAGCTGGTGGGATATCGCCAAAATCATCTGGCGCTACGGCTTGGCTCCCATTCGGACTCAGAACCTGATGAAGAGTACCGTCAACAAGTTCCTCCAGCTCTATGAAGAGCCACTCTTTCCATTCAAATCTCTTACTGCTGCTGCTGCGTCATTAGGTCTATTGGATGCCACCTCCACACCCGGAGCTACATTCTTGGAAAAGAACAGCGTGTCGCCGGACTTCGCTCGAGAAGTCATCCAGGCAAGTACGCGGGTCAACTACGGGCAGAACCTACCTTTAATTCACGGCCTTGAATCAATGGTCTGCATGGCCACTGAAGGTGCTGTGTCTGTTGATGGAGGAAACTGGCGGATCTTTGACGGGATGCTCAAAGCTGCCCGTGCGGACGTGCGACTCAACCATACCGTAACGTCCATCAATCGGAACAAAGACAACATCATTACCCTGGACTTCAAAGATGAGCATACCCAACAAAGGGCCGAATTCGATGAAGTCGTTATCGCTGGGCCCTACCAGTACTCCGAAATCACCATCTCCCCACCACCCCAGCAAACTCCAGACACCATTCCTTTTCACACTCTCTACGTAACCCTCTTCTCTTCACCACACCGTCTGTCTTGGAAATACTTCAATCTCAAGGGCCCCTCCGACATTCCTCCCGAAACAATCCTCACCACCCTACCACACGGAACAGACCTCGGAGACACCGAGGAAGGCGTTGGCCCTGCCGGGTTCTGGAGTATCAGCACTCTCCGCACCGTGACAGAACCTTCAATTTACCCAGAAGAACCAGAAAAGCAACACTACGTTTACAAGATCTTTTCGCCCGAGCGCCCTACTGCCCGATTCATGCGAGACATCCTAGGTATCGACCAACCAGACCTGGAGTCAACTTCCTCAGGGTCAGCGGATGGTATCGACGACCTCAGTAAGGAAGATGTAAGCTGGTACCACGAGAAAACATGGCACCCTTATCCGTTCTTGTATCCGCGCGTGACATTCGAAGATCCGATTCTCGCCCCTGGTATTTGGTATACCGGTGGAATCGAGAGTTTCATTTCGACGATGGAGACAAGCGCGCTTATGGGGAAGAACGTGGCGGCGCTGATTTCGCACTCGTGGCTCGACCAGGGTGAGGATGGCGAGATTCGGGGTCTAGATGATTCTCCTGCTGTGGAAGAGGATGGGAGGGCCGAGCTCTGATTCTACAGCACTGTCCAGTCTCGTGAACAACGGCATCTGCTTCGTGGTTTTAATGTTACTGGAGTACGGCGTTATTATTAACAAATATTGATGGGAAATTGCAAAAGATAGTGAGATGCCATATATTGACGATGTCAATTGATTCATCATATCATTAATATGTAAAATGTAACTGCCTGTTGATAAAGACAGAACTGCACTGAAGCCAAAAAAAAAGGCGGTTAAAGCCTTTGAAAAGGGTAAACTTTTCCTGTTGAAGAGGGTGTTGAAGAAGCCATCCCAGTGCTATGTTTATTCACTTGCTCATGCATATCCATATCCCGTGACCCGCGTAAGGTTGAAAAAGCAGACCCGTAAACCCCAAAGAACGCACTCCGCGACCCGATTTTATGCGCAATGATGTTGAACTCGTACAAGAGTAATGTAACAAAAAAAAGGTAAAACAAAAGAAAATTGGTATCATATCCAAGAGTATGGGGTTAAGCCCAAGATTTTCCCATTTAAACGGGAAGAGGGAAGGAGCTGGCCCACTGGGCGACCTCCTTGCGCAGGTTGAGGATCTCAGGGACAGTCTCGGAAGCGACCTTAGCCTTGAAGTCCTTAAGCTTGTTGGCCTCCTTGGGGAGCTCAGCCTGGACAGACTTGCAGATGTTGATCGACTGGTCGATGTAGTGAGCGATGCGCTTGAAGTCATCCGCACTCATGCCACGGCTAGTCATGGCTGGGGCACCGATACGGATACCGCAGGGTGTAAGGGCAGACTTGTCACCGGGGATGGAGTTCTTGTTGCAAGCAATGTTGATCTGCTCAAGAACAGCCTCGACACGAGCACCGTCCAAAGACTTAGGGCGAAGGTCCAAGAGGACCATGTGGCTGTCGGTACCGTCGGAGACGAGCTTGTGGCCCATGACCTTGAACTCTTCCTCAAGAGCCTTGGCGTTCTTGATCACCTGCTCCTGGTACTGCTTGAACTCAGGGGTGGCAGCGTACTTAAGCGCAACAGAGAGAGCGGTGATGGTGTGGTTGTGGGGACCACCCTGGTGGCCAGGGAAAACGGAGAAGTTAATGGGGCCCTCAAGGTCATACATGATGTCCTTGCCAGTCTTGGGGTCGGTGTTGCGGACACCCTTGCGGAAGAAGATCATGGCACCACGGGGACCACGAAGGGACTTGTGGGTGGTGGTAGTAACAACATCGGCGTACTCGAAAGGAGAGGGGATAACGCCAGCAGCAATCAGACCGGAGATGTGAGCCATGTCCACAATGAGGTAGGCGCCGACCTTGTCAGCGATCTTGCGCATGCGAGCATAGTCAATCAGACGGCAGTAGGCAGAAGTACCAGCGACCAAGCACTTAGGGCGGTAGAGCTCGGCATTGGCCTCGAGGGTGTCGTAGTCGATGATACCAGTCTCAAGGTTGACGCGGTAGGGGAAGGTTTCGAAGTAGGTAGAGACAGCGGAGATCCTGTGCAATATGGTAAGCTACAAGTCCGAACCCCAGGTTGGCTATAGTACTCACTTTCTGGAGGGGGTCTGGTACCCGTGGCTCAGATGGCCACCGTGAGGAAGGTCGAGACCCATGAGACGGTCATGGGGACGCATGAGAGCCTGGTAGACCTGCAGGTTGGCCGGGCTACCACTCAAGCATTGGACGTTAACACCCCACTTGTCGGAGTCGAGGTTAAAGGCCTTGAGAGCACGGGACTGGCACAGAAGCTCAATGGCATCGATGTGCTGGTTTCCACCATAGTAACGAGCACCGGGGTAGCCCTCAGAGTACTTGTTGCACATGGGAGAACCAAGAGCATCGAAGACAGCGCGGGAGGTGAAGTTCTCAGAGGCAATCAAGACAACGGATTCACGTTGACGTTGGATCTCATTTTCCTACATGAGGCAACCAGGTCAGAATAGTTTCTTGGACAAGAGAAAACTCTGCATGTATCATTCTTGGATCATCAAGCTGCGGAGGGCCACGTACCATGATCTTAGCAACCTCGGGGTCTGAAGAGACGAGGCGGTCCTCCATTTGCTACATCGGTGAGTCAGTCATGCTCAATACGACATCTAAAGCTGGCAAAGCTCAATGGATGACTTACAGCCCGGTGGGCATCTGACAGAGCGTAGGCAGCCATTGTGAGAGGAAGTAGAGAGGTAGTGAGGATGAGAACGAGAAAACAAAAGCTGGAGGATGAAGAAGAGAACGGGGACGGCGAAAAGGTGGGAGGACGAGAAGAAAAGAAAAAATATGGTGGGGTAAAAAATAGCTGCCTCAGGAATCCAGCCTATCAATGAAACCGGTGAACCAGACCGCGATATCGGAGTTACGTTTCTTCGCTGGCCCACACTTGTCAGAGATGGTAAGCTTTAATTGGGCTAAAAGTTGTTTTACACTCCATAATACGGAAAGACGAGCTCGACTTATGGGATAAGATTAAGTGTATGTTATTCACGTAGTATGGTGGCATACCGGTAGTAATGAGGACCGCGGTGGCTGTACTCCGTCGAGGTGTCTGTCCCCCGCTCAAGGTCCCCTCCAGTCTTCGGGGTTCGGACTCTTCAATTCAGGACCATCTGGCGCCCATTGTCCTGGGAACCCTCTGTGAAAGTGTAAAGGCCTGAATCAAGTGCATCGGCAGAAGCAGCATTGATTTTGAGCTTAACTGGCTATCAGGGTTGAAGGTTAAAGCGTCATCTTGCGCTGGCGCAAATACGTATGTAAGGGCTGGGTGATGCCAGCACCAGATTGAAGCGGTCGGAATGATGACGATTGACCAAGCTGTTGTTGGGCTTTGGATCACCCCGTCGAATACAGGGGTACTGAGGGCGTCTGGCTTGTTGAGAGGTTTCCGAAGATACTTGTCGGTATTCAACTCTGGTACTCCACATTCAGAAAGCAATTGACGGCGTTCGCCTTAGTATTTCAATGAATTCTAGCGACGCGAGCGTCATTCCAACACGATTCGTCCAGTCTCCTAACCAGACACTAGCTCCCACCCTCGTGTGGGACAGAGAATCAAAGCACTGGGATGGGAGCAGGGCAGTTATTTCGCCGTATGAACGCAACTCAATCCCCTGTGTACGGTAAGAATTGCCTTGTCCTCACTAGGCTTTCCAGCTTCAAAGACCAGGTGCTTTAGCCTTTTCAGATCCAGTATTGTTTGCTCTTCTTCCAAAATCGGAAATCACGGATTTCAGCCTTGAAATCTTGTCTTCAAGGTCGTGGATTTCTCTTTCCTGCTCACCAACCGTACGGTCCACGTCAGGTAAGCTCTCCACCACGCCTTGTGCCTTTTGTATCCGAATCTTGATCGAGCTGACCTCTGTCGGAAGATTCTTGGCGTCTAATTGGGGAGGCAAATTTGACCCAAATGCTGCTATCTCAGCCGCCGCGGACGTTGGGCCAGGGCCCGAGGTTGAAACGCCTCCTAGCAGTTCAGTATTGTTGTTATCATTGCCAACCGCTGAAGTCGGTTGTTGATGTTGCGCCTGACTTGGATCCGCTCCAGGAGCAGCGTCATTTCCGGCGTTGGCGGCCCCTTCCCCGTTCGCTTGAGGGGAGAGCAGTCGGAGAATCACGCCATGTAACGGGGGGATGAAATCGAAGGTCTGCGGAGGTGGAAAAGAGACAGCCGGCGGCGTTGCAGGCGAGTCGTTAATCGCTGGGGTTTCGGGCGCAGATGATTTTGGGCCTGGTGTAACGGCGGTTGGCGATCTGGAAGCCATCACGGTTGTGGGGGGGAAAATAGGAGGCGAACAGAAAACGATCCGAGGTGAGTATCCGTGGGAGCGAACCGGAAGTCAGAAAATACTAATAATGGGGCTCCAGATAGCAAAACAATGTTGACTCTCCCGAAAGCTGGGGAATTGTTTAGGGAAGAGTCGGAACGCGGTCGAGAACGGAAGAGCGACAGCAAAAGTGACGTAGAAATCGCGGAAAAAGAAAGAAAAGCGCCGGTTTCCCAAAGCGTCACCGGCGCCCCTCCCCCTCCATACTATTCTTTCCAGCTGTTGCTCTCACCGGCTACCGTCACAACTTCACGATTTTTTTTTTCCTGCTCTCTTCTACCCCTTGTTCATCTTCGATTTATTTTGCTTATTTACTTTATTTTTCTGTGAGTACCTCATTCCCCTCAATTGACTCTCTACGGTCTGCAATTCCGTAGTTATTGCCATTATCATGAGCTGACATTAATTCTCCGCTTCCAAGATCAGCTACGAGCTAGATATTCATTATGGCCAAGGTTGACCAGAAGGTTGCTCTGAGTATGCACTTACACATTCCCAACAAGGTCTTACAAAACGACAGTCATTAATACGAACATGTAGTTGTCATCGACGGTTGGGGTGTCGCTGGCCCCAACACTCGCGAAGATGGCGATGCTATCGCAGCTGCGGAGACCCCGTTCATGTCCGGTTTCGCTGAAGCCAATTCGAAGACGGCTCAAGGCTACACCGAGCTTGATGCTTCATCGCTCGCCGTCGGATTGCCCGAGGGCCTGATGGGTAACAGTGAGGTCGGTCACTTGAACATCGGTGCTGGTCGTGTCGTCTGGCAGGACAGTGTGCGCATCGATCAGACACTTAAGAAGGGAGAGTTGAGCAAGGTGGAAAACATTGCTGCATCTTTCAAGCGTGCTAAGGATGGCAATGGCCGTCTGCACCTCCTAGGTCTTGTTTCCGATGGTGGTGTCCACTCCAACATCACCCACCTTATCGGTCTGTTGAAGGTCGCCAAGGAGATGGAAATTCCTGAGGTCTTTATCCACTTCTTCGGTGACGGACGTGATACCGACCCCAAGAGTGCCGCCAAGTACATGCAGCAACTGCTTGATGCTACCAAGGAAATTGGCATTGGTGAAATTGCCACCATCGTCGGACGCTACTATGCTATGGACCGTGACAAGCGCTGGGAGCGCGTTGAGGTTGGTGTGAAGGGTATACTCTCCGGTGAAGGCGAGGAGAGCTCCGATCCCGTTAAGGCCATTGAAGACCGCTACGCTCAGGACCAGACAGACGAGTTCCTTAAGCCTATCATCGTTGGCGGCAAGGACAGGCGTGTGCAGGATGACGATACCCTCTTCTTCTTCAACTACCGCTCCGACCGTGTTCGTGAGATCACGCAGCTTCTCGGAGACTACGACCGCTCGCCTAGGCCCGACCTCCCCTACCCTAAGAACATCCACATCACCACCATGACCCAGTACAAGACCGACTACACCTTCCCAGTCGCTTTCCCCCCTCAGCACATGGGCAACGTCTTGGCCGAGTGGCTCGGCAAGAAGGATGTCCAGCAGTGCCACGTCGCTGAGACTGAGAAGTATGCTCACGTCACCTTCTTCTTCAACGGTGGTATCGAGAAGCAGTTCCCTGGTGAGGTCCGCGACATGATCCCCTCTCCCAAGGTTGCCACCTACGACCTCGACCCCGAGATGAGCGCCGAGGGTGTCGGGAAGAAGATGGAGGAGCGCCTCGCCGAAGGCAAGTTCGAATTCGTGATGAACAACTTTGCTCCTCCTGACATGGTTGGTCATACTGGTGTCTACGAGGCTGCCATCAAGGGTGTCGCAGCCACCGACAAGGCCATCGGTGTCATCTACGAAGCCTGCAAGAAGAACGGCTACACACTCTTCATCACCGCTGATCACGGGTAAGTTCTGTCATCCCATGTAGACCTACCCGAAACCAACACAAGCTAACCCGACCACCTTGCAGAAACGCTGAGGAGATGCTCAACGAAAAGGGCACCCCCAAGACATCCCACACCACCAACAAGGTTCCCTTCATCATGGCCAACGCCCCCGAGGGCTGGAGTCTCCGAAAGGAACCTGGTGTCCTCGGAGACGTTGCACCAACCGTCCTCGCTGCCATGGGCATCGAGCAACCCGAGGAAATGTCCGGAGAAAACCTGCTTGTTAAGGCATAAATGTAATAAAGAATATAGATTTTCTTTCAGCTAACTAGAGATAGCTTTATTTATGAAGAGATGAATAGTCATGGAGTTTTGAATTGAGCATAGACTGTAGCTCTCAAATATCTTTCTGATGCCATGGCAAGCCAAGACAATCAACACCAGTAGCAACCAAGTGTGAATGTCCACCTTCAGCCCTACGCTTAATGTAGCAGATAGGCAAATTTCCAATCCTAACCATATACCAACAAATCTTTCTCCAAGGCTCCCCTGTCAGCCGAATTGGCTTTCTCGCAGGCGACCATCACGGGCCCCAATTCTTCGCTACCAAGCGGGAAGAATGCACCGTGTAAATTGCTAGCTCGAATGGCGTTCATAAATTGGGTATCGCTCCATCCATTTCCTCTACTTCCCGAACAATAGCATAGTCCTGGCCCTTAATCCGACGGTTTTGAGGCAAGCTCAAGCTCACGCAGAGGCAGAGGCAGAGGCAGAGGCGGCAGCAGCCTGTTGCTGAATCTGGCTTTGGAATTGGATCATCTAGATCACCAATTAGTCTGAGATTAGCCGTTAAAATTGCACTCAGAAAACTCACGTCTGACCGCTTCTTATCGGTCTTTTCTTCGTTCTCCTTTATTTGGCCCTCGATCCGTTTACTGCGAATTCACAATAAGCAAAGGTCCCCATTCGTTTCCTCGACTCCAGCTTCTGCGCATTAAGTAGTCGATATCAGAGGACGTAGACATACATCTCTTTCTCGATAAACTCTAGTCGACCATTAACGGCCATCAATGCCTCGCTCTTATCTTGCTTCAACAGTACAGGCCCGATGAGCTTGAAGATGTTGGCGTCATCGTCGAGAGACGTGAACTCGGTCTGGACGCTCTTGTTCTCCTGCTGTTGAGATTCGAGCTTTTGGCGCGCATCGACAAGGCCGTCAAGCTCTGTTGAGCCATTCGTGTTAGTGCGCTGTCTTATAAAGGATTGCTATAATAGATCGCGGAGGGGGTTCACTGGTGCCCCGCTCCGCTTATAAGGGAGCAGTTGTAGACGTACCGGTCTGGAGAGTCTGATATTCCTCCGACAAAGCTTGCATCTGCTTCTGCGGGTCTGCCATAGTTAAGAAATATAGGGAAAATCAAGAGGGAAAAGGGACTGAGAGGGGAAAAGTTGATGGCTGATGATAGAGCGGCAGAAAAGCATCCAGAGCACAAGAGAGCCACCGAAAGGCGGCGTTGTCCAGAGAGACCGATCACCTCGCTCTCCACCCCATCTGATCCCCGCGAACAAAACAACGCTGCTGCTCTCTACTCGTCGCTCGTATTGTTTTTCTCTTTCTCGTCCTGCCTAGACTTCCCTCGTAACGAGAAATCTTCATCCTCGAGTCTCTCGTTCCACCGCATTACGAGCTCCCAGGCAACCCTTCGGTTCCCTCCAACTCCCCGCCTTCGAGTACCCCCTCTTTGCCTCTCAGCCAGCCGTACCTGATCGAATCGCCCCCCGGAAACGGAAAAGAAGTAACCAACAAGCCCCTGGAAATCTGCCGCCAGAATGAGCAACACCGACTTCCTCGGCCGCGCGATCGACACCGTCAAGAAAGCTATCGAGAACGACAATGAGGGCGAGTACGAGAAAGCTTATCAGCAATATTACTCCGCGCTAGAGCTGTTCATGCTTGCTCTGAAATGGGAAAAGAACCCCAGGTCCAAGGAGATGATCCGCGCAAAAACGGGCGAATACATGGATCGCGCGGAGAAGCTGAAGAACCATCTGGCATCGCAGGATAGTCGGAAAAAACCAAGTGCGGTAGGCGCCAACGGCAAAGTGTCGCAAGGCAGTGGGAAAGGCGGGTATGTTTTCCTCTAGTCTCTATTATGAATTTCGGCTGTACTAATCTGCGTTTCTTGTTGCCATATAGAAAGGAAGAGGACGACGGTGAGGACGCCGATTCGAAAAAGCTACGATCCGCCCTTGCTGGTGCCATCTTGTCAGAAAAGCCGAATGTGCAATGGGAGGATGTTGCGGGACTTGATGGCGCAAAGGAGGCCTTGAAGGAAGCAGTCATTCTCCCAATAAAGTTTCCACACCTGTTTACTGGACGGCGACAACCGTGGAAGGGTATTCTACTCTATGGACCTCCGGGTACTGGAAAGTCATATCTCGCCAAGGCTGTCGCGACAGAAGCCAACAGCACATTCTTCAGTGTCAGCAGTAGTGACCTGGTTTCGAAATGGATGGGTGAGAGTGAAAGGTAAACTTCTGAAACCTGTGTGGCCTGCCTATCCAGAACTGACATCACTTCACAGGCTCGTGAAGCAGCTCTTTAACATGGCTCGAGAGAACAAGCCCGCGATTATTTTTATCGATGAAGTCGATGCGCTCTGTGGTGCTCGTGGAGAGAATGATTCCGAGGCGTCTCGCCGTATCAAGACGGAATTGCTTGTCCAAATGGACGGAGTAGGCAATGACTCCAAAGGCGTTCTTATTCTAGGTGCAACAAATATTCCATGGCAGCTCGATGCCGCTATTCGCCGAAGATTCCAACGACGAGTCCACATTAGTCTACCAGATGTAAACGCGCGCATGAAGATGTTCATGCTAGCAGTGGGCTCGACACCTTGTCTTATGACACAGGCCGACTACCGGTCACTCGCAGAACAGAGCGAGGGCTACTCTGGTAGCGATATCAGTATCGCCGTCCAAGACGCACTTATGCAACCCATTCGCAAAATCCAGACAGCAACACACTACAAAAAGGTAAGGTCAACCTTCTTTTTCAAGCTCAGTCGGTCCCCTTGCTAACTCAGTTCACAGGTATTACATGAAGGCCAAGAGAAATTAACCCCATGCTCCCCCGGTGACAATGGCGCAATGGAAATGAGGTGGGAGAACGTCGAGGCCGAGCAACTCCTAGAACCTCCTCTCGTGCTCAAGGACTTCATCAAGGCCGTCCGCAACTCGCGACCAACGGTCAGCCAAGATGATCTAAAGAGAAATACGCAATGGACCGAAGAGTTCGGCAGTGAGGGTGCCTAATTCTACATGTCTCGTCTCTCAGTCCTTTTTCTGCGTATTGATCCCCGGTGTTGAATCTGATAGACCCTTCCTCTATACATAACGCCGACATTAGCGTTCGCCCATATTGTTGGTTATACCTATGCGCGCCGCTCTCCCATTCCCGTCGTCATCACGAAGTCATCCCTGGTCCACTTATTGCTCGTTCACCTACTACCTTTGATGCGGTTCATGTCCATTTTCTCCTCACATACCGGTGTTAAGCGTTTTTATCTGTTGGATGAGGCTACCTAGGCAGGCAAGGCGTTACATTACTTTCAACTGTTTCTTGAATTCACTGCATACCTAAATCTAGTGCCAAAATACAACCAACAACAACTTGAACTTAAGACTTCGTATGCACTGTACAATCGTGTGCTTGCTGTCCCTTTCAACCATCTTTCTCCGTATCTATCTGCCAACGTAACAATAGCATAATACAGGCCAGCGAGTTGGATGAACGGCAGGAAGATGGGCAATTAACTTTTTTTGGCTGAATATGCAGAAAACGTCCAAAGAAGCCCTTGGTAATAGGTATTCATGCGACTGAAAACTAAATCTTAAACCAAGAGCACGGCACCAAATCATGTCATCCACGTAGCCCCAGGAAAACGCCAATACATGTAAATGAAAGCAAAGCACGAAGATAAGACAAAATCAACAAAGGCCACAATCGTCGCTGGGGAATCACTTATTTAATATAAACAAAAAGGGAAAAGAGCTTCTAAAACTTCGAAAGGAACGGAGCGCAGTTCTATGCCTTTAATGACTCCCTCTCCCTCCTCTTCATAACTTCATTCTTAGCCCGCTTGAGGCCCTCGCCTAGCTTTGTCGTCTTCTTCCACTCGCGGCCCATCTTCTGCATTCTAACGATGGCCTTGACCATGGAAACGGCTGTCTTGAGCTTCTCAGTTGGTGTGCGGGTATTGTTGCGATCACGGGGCTTAACACCCATCTCAGAGATCATGCGGAGGTCGGCTTCATTGCTACACAGAGAAATTCAGTCAGTAAACTTGCCTTAGAAAATAATTGCGGCCGGACGACATACCAAGCAACGCGAACACGTTCCCCGAGTTCCATCAGGCCCTTACTCCATGCCAGGTCACAACGGAACTTCTGCTCCCTCCTGAGTCGGGCGCGGAGCCAGAGGATTTCCTTGCCTAGGCCGAGCATCTCCTTTTCGTGCTTGGTCCTATTCTCTCCCTTGGTTCCTGCCTTCTCCATGGCCTGCTTGTAGCGGTCTTGAAGAGAGTCGAGCTCTTTGATTGCTGCGTTAGCCTTGCGAGCGTAAGACGCACGTTCTTCTCGGATTCTGCGAATCCTAGCTTCAGCGTCGTTCACCTGAGCTTCTTTCTCTGAGACTTGGAGGGCCAAAGATTCAGCCTCCAAGGTAGATTGTTTGAGAAGCTCATGCAGATCACGCTGGTCTTCCTCCCGCATTGCAGCTCGTTCGAGACTATGGGTCTTTGATTTCAGCTCCCTTAAAGCACGATGCGCGTCTGAGAGCTGCTTCCTTAGAGACCGGACCTCTTCATGCAATTTACTAGCAGGTGACGACGAAGGGGATTGGGTGTCGAGTTTCTTGATCGTTGCATCATGCAGCTCTCTCTCGAGCTCTACGACCTTCGACTTGTAGGCACGGATCGAAGCCTTCTGGTCGGCTTCGCGCTGAATCAAAGCCTTCTCTCGCTTCCGCACTTCATCCAGGCTATGACGCAGAACTGATAGATCTGCTGCGGTAGTTGACTGCTCATAGTCCGCAGGAGGCTGTTGCTCGAGAAGTTCTTCCAGCTCATGGATACGTCTCTCGAATCGTTGTAGTTTGCTTTTAGCCAACGCGAGTTCTCGTTCTTTTCCACCGGAAGCCGACTGCAGTTTGTCATGGAGCTGATCAATTTCGGCAGACAAACGGTTCTCTTCCAGAGCAGCCCTTTCAATCTCACTTCCTAGTTGATTTTCAAGCGAGTCTTTGGTGTCCAGGAGCGACATTCTGTCCTCTTTGAGCCTCTTGAGTTCGTTTTCCAGCCGAAGCGATGTTTTTCGAAGCTCAATCTTCTCCTTATCAAACTTGGTCGTATCACCCACTTGGTTCTGGGCTTGATCTAGCTGCGCTTGGAGCTCATCGCGTTCCGTCTCGATTTCGACCTTTGTCGTTCTCAAGTCATGCAGCTCAACATGTGCGTTGGCCAATTGATCGCGAAGCTTCTGCTTATCAGCAAGTATCTTCTGTACTTGGCCATCCTGTTCAGTGGGACCTTTCTCGGAGCGTTCTTTGGCGTATTCCTGTTCTTCCTCTAGGTTTGACTGCAGAACAACCACCTCATCCTCCAGAGACTGTACCCTTTCCTTGAGTGTTGCTTCCGCGCGCCTCGATAGGCGAAGCTCCTCTTTGACAGAGAGTAGCTCATGCCGTATTTGGTCAATGACTTCTCGCTTCGCAGCCAGGTCATCATTCAATTCTTTCACTTGTCGACCAAGAACAGCCTCGGCATTGAAATGCCTCGCTTTCTCGCTATCGATGACGTCTTGCAGTTTAGACTCTTTCCCTGTCAGCGTGTGCTCCACTTGTTCGAGCTTCTCGATAGTCCGCTTGAAACCTGCAGCTTGATCTTCCGCCCTGTCCTTTTGAACTTGTAAGTTGCGCCTCATGCTCTCCCACCGATCTTGCTCGAGGGCGAATTGTCCTTCTTTATCTTCAATTTCGTGGTGAAGGGACTCTATTTCTTCTTGCAATCGCTCAATATCCTCCAAGTACTGGGAGCGCACATTCTCCGCCTCTTCCGTTGCGTTATGTTTCTCGGCGTCGAGTGACTCCTGGAGCTCGCGAATTTTAGACTGCGCTTTTGCAAGTTCGCTTTGCAGGTTCCCGGACTCATCTGTCAGTGCGTGGTGTCGAGTATGGAGGAGAGCCTTTTCATCGCTCCTGCGTTGGATTTCATCTTGTGCTTCATGAAGCTGGGCGTTTAGGCTGTCCCGTTCCTGGCAGGCCAGCTCGCGCTCTCGTCTTATTTGACTGAGCTCTTCCAGTAACGTCTGTTGTTCGTTGTCCGTGTTCTGGCGAGACTTCTGAGATTGCTCTTCAAGGCTAGTCATTCGTTGAGCTCTTGATTCAAGCTCCTCTTTGAAGTCATTGTTCTTCTGGCGAAGCTCCTTCACTTCCTCTTCCAACTGACGGGTAAGGCCCTTAGTGCTAAAAGATTTGTTTGCCATCTCATCCTGCAGCTCCTGTAGGTTCTCCTCAGCCCGCTCCTTCTCCTCCACGGCCTGCTGTTCGGAGGTTCGTGCTTCAATAGCCTCCGATTTCGCTTGGTCAAGTGAATCCTGGAGCTCCTCCAGCTGTTCCTTGGCTCGTCGAAGCTCGGATTCCAATTCAGACAGTGCATCGTTTTCTTGGCCGTCCTTATCTTTCAGTTCCTCGATCTCTTCCTCGCGCTCCTCAATTGTGCGGTCTTTCTCCCTAAGAGACATTTCCAAGTCCTCAATGTCATCTCGAAGCTTGTCAATTTCCTCGGACTGCGAGTCCCTTGCTTCCCTTAACTGCTCTTGGAGTTCTCTCACACGCTGGTCCCTGCTATCAAGCTCCTCCCGCATTGACTCCATCTCACGTTGTACAGTCTCGTCCGTATGTCTTTTGCGCATCTTTTCCTTAAGGTCCTGAAACTGTTGGCGGTAGGCTTCTAGGTCGCGTTCGGCTTGTTGGAGACCCTTTTTATACCGTGAGATATCGCGTTGCATCGTCAATTTTGAGACCTTGAGTTCTGTATTCTCCAGGAGTGCTGTCTGACTGTAAGCCGGTCCGGCCTTTTCTAATTGTTCTTGGAGGAAGTGGATTTTCAATTTGAGCCCGAAGTTGTCCTTGTCAAGCTTATCGATTATCTGCAGAAGTCAGCACATCATCCATAAAAAAATGAATTAATAATATGTTATGGTACCTTTTCCTGTTCTTTTAATGTCATATTATTCCCGTCGCCGAGGATATTTCCATCTCTGCTGGTAAGCCCTGGGAGCGGTGTGCCCTGGACACTGCTGCTAGCTATTTGGGGAACAGGCGTCGGGTCGTCGACCGTCGCGTCTTCCTCATCAATGCCCGTCATATCCACACCAGGTAATCCTGGCGTGTTTCCACTACTTCGATAGCCCGGCTTCAGATAAGATGGGGTCTTCGGCGCGCTGGGCCCACCTCGCGCTGTTGACACATTTTTCATGTAATTATTCTTCATCGCGCTCTTCAGCATTGGAGTGAATTCACCCTTAACAGCCGCTGTGGGAAGCTGTTGTCGTGAATTCAGCGCGCTCCTCGTTGACTTCGAGCCGCCAGTCGCCCGGGGTGTGTTGAGTTTCGATCCTGCAGAGCTACGTCTGCGCCCGTCGCCGAGAACCTTAAGAACATCCTCATCTTTCGAGGGTGTTTGGAATGAGTTTTCGACCGAGTCGAGGGCCGATAGATTGTGTCGTCCGACGCTGCGATAGCCATTCGTCAGGTAAGTCGCGTTCCCGTCGACTTCGGTGCGCGGGGTGTCGATGTATGGGTAAGCCATTTCCGGATTGAATCACGCGAAAAAAAATTACTGTAGTTAGTAGATTCAACAAATTTCCAATGTCCTCCGGCGCACAAGCATCCCCGACAACGCGGGACAAGAGAGTTGGGCTCAATGAGTAGGAACAAGACGCATTGATGATAGACGTGTTTTGGGCGGTGAAAGTAAATGCTCGGAGTTGTTGACATCTAGCTCGAAGCGGCTTAGCGTCAACGGCAGCACATGTCGGACCGGGGATTATCCGCGTTTCGGTCGGTATGAAGTCATACCGGTGGTAATTTTAGCCTCTGGATTTTGGACTTGCGGCGAAAGGAAACGCGATAGTCCCTGTGCAAATTAGGGAGCTTTTAAGAAGTCGCTCATCATGGCGCCCATGTCGCAGGAGGATATCGAGTGGTTCAAGTCCACATTTAGGCCCATTCCGAAACCTGAACTGCCGGACGACTGCATCGAGTACTCGTTACAATATATCCCTTCAAGCCCCGCACCCGCCGTTGTCGATGAGGTCGCAGATACACGAGCACGGTTGGCGGAGGTGCAGAGATCTTCTGCTGAATTGACTAAACAATTACTAAAAGATTATATATGGCAAAGAGAGGCATTTCGTCTTGAGATTACCAAAAAAGACGGTATGTTTGCGCTTCGCAATGCGGCTTTGCCTCACGAGCGTATCTAACAAGACCATGTCTTAGGAACAACCATATTAAGCGGTCGGACGAATTTTGGAGACTCGGTTGAAGACGAATGGGTGATTGTGTATCTGTTGCGGGAGTTGACGAAGAAACACCAAGATATTTGGGCTACAGTAACAGATAATGATGGCCAGTTCCTCCTTGCAGAGGCTGCCGGCGCCTTGCCTTCATGGCTGGAGCCAGAAATAGCAGATAATAGGGTATACTTCGCCTCTCAGACCCACGACTTTACTGCATATGCTAACTGCGCATTAGGTATGGCTGCATCAGGGAGAACTTGTTGTCATCAGGCCGAAGAGTGAAAAGGGCAGAGTCACGGAAACGATATCCCTGCTGGAGGCGAGGAACATAATAAAAGAGGACCCCAAGCGACTTATGCGCTCACGCATGATTCAGGAAGAGGCGTTTTACCGACTACGAAATTATCCCAAGCAGATTAGTGAGAATCTACATTCGGCGTTGGTTACTATCCCTCGCAAGGTGGCCTATCTCTTGCATCAAAAGCCCGCTTATATATCTCCTGCTGTCGAAGCCTTTTACCTTCGGGATCCTATCGCATTGAGGCCTCTTCGAGGCAAAGATGCAGGAGACCTGATTTTCAAGCCTGAGGATTCCGTAACAGTGAGCACCCGATTTACACGGACTGGCTATGCGCAAGTTAAAAGCCAAGATTTCCCGGCTCCCAAATCCTGGGTCGGTAAATTACCTTCTATCGAGGATCGGAAGTTATATGACCGTGCCGATACGGGTATGAAGGTTACTTCTGGATTCGAAATGCTTCTCACAGACCCCCAGAACCAGGATAAGCCGCTAGTGCGAGAGATGAAACTTATACTCGAGGATCTAGATACTGGAGATGAGACTCTTCCCACCGACGAAGAGATTCAAACTTGGGAGAAGCGTGAGGATGACGAGAAGTGGTTGGACATAAACTTTGAAGACTTGGACACGGAGCTTAAGGGGAAGGGTAAAGAGAAGGAAAAATCTGCGGGAGAATTTGGCGACTCCAATGCACAAGAAAATCTGCAACGGATAGTTGCTCAGTTTGAGAAATTCTTAAACGACGAATCAGCTGGCTTCGAAGGGGCCGATTTCGTTGACGATTACGGATCAGATTCTGATGTCGACGAAGACGAGGAAGGAGAATTGGATAGCGAAGGGGAGGACAAAGACGCATCCTTTGACGAGGAAGAGTTTTCCAGAATGATGAGAGAGATGATGGGCATGCCGTCTATGCCGCCTTCTATGCCTGGTCTCAGCGGACCATCTGCACCACCGAAGCCGTCCAAACGAGTGGAGGAATTGGACACCGACTCCGAGGATGACACTGAACAAATACAGCAGCTTTCAAGAGAAATGGAAGCTGAATTGAAAGGAACAGGAGTTCTCAACTTGAACCGCCCTGGTGATGTCTCTCAGGACAAACGTGCCGTGTCTCAGGAAGAAACAAACGATGGGGTAAATGAGGGCGCGGAAGCCGAGGGCGATAACATCAATATAAACCTTGTGAAGAACCTCTTGGAAAGCCTCCAGGGACAGTCGGGGTCGGCGGGCCCAGCAGGGAACATACTTTCCATGATGAATGTGCCCATGCCGAAAGACGATCGCGAACGGTGATCTACTCTACAAATTGTAACGACTTCATGTTTTGCATTTCCAGGAGCACGGTGTATATACTGAGACGGAGGATAGATTGGACAGCATCATATAGAACAGGATCATCACGGAGTATGTCTTTTTAACCCACTGAAAACCAGCCCGTGCTGAAGAGCATACTTTTCCAGATTTGGACGCCCGGATGGCCACGGGGATAGACGTTATCGGTCACGTGTTGCTGCTTATCGGGATTGTTCCCCTCTCGATCTCTCCGCCTCCTTCCTGGTTCTTCCTCCTCTTCCACCCCACCACGGTCCCGATCCTGATAAACTTCAGGCTGTGCAATACGCTGCTGGTCACACTCGTTTTCTGAAAGTCAAACTTTCCCCAGCCTTCCAGCAGTTCAAGCTCCGTCTACGCAGTCTTTGGGTTTCCCTGGGATTATAAGACCTGGCCCACTGTCAGCCGTGGTGGTGGAGACACTTAGTGTTGGGTGACATACCATGCTACTACGCCCATAAAGTATTCAAGCCGGACCTCCCTGTCACAAGCAACATATACGTTACATTGTCTATCGGTGATTTTAATATTCTTGTATCCCCATCGAGGTCATGGCTACTGCTGCCCATTGCTACTATTGCTTCGAGTGCCTGGCTGCATCGTATGAGGGTAATGATTCGATCAGCCTTGCCGCAGTGGAAGAACTATGGGAAAGGCACGAACAGTTCAAGAAACTTTCCGAGCTTCAAAGCGGCGAAGCGTTGCGTTTAAGTGAGAACGATATCCCTGGGCAGCAACCTGTAAACGATATTGAAGAATCAGGTCAGGGAGTGCAGAGCATCTCACGCCCTCAGACCATTAAGCTCCCGAGTATCGACCGCCTTCAGACCCGGGCATCTGATTCTAGTGTATCTACAACGCCATCGACGATGTCTAACAAGTCGTCAAGCTCCGTCTTCTCGAGTGCTACCACAACCAGCTCGATGTCTTCGCAGTCAGATACTCCAAGCGCACAACAGAGGCTAGGCGAACAGAAATACCCCCTGTTCGTCACTTGGAACACACTATCGAAGAGCGGCCGTAAATCCTTGCGTGGGTGTATCGGCACATTTGAGCCCCAGGTACTTCCTCGTGGCCTGAAGCACTACGCATTCGAATCGTACGTACACCTACCACGCATCGCTGCCGCCGCCCTCGAGCCCTTTCCCCTGGACCCAAGCTAACTAACCCAACAACAGTGCCTTTGAAGACACCCGGTTTTCTCCAATCCCAGAATCACTCCTTCCCTCCCTCTCCTGCTCTTTAACTCTCCTAGGGACATTCGAACCATGCACAAACGCCTTAGACTGGACGCTTGGCGTCCACGGAATCCGTATCTCCTTCATTCATCGCGGCCGCCGCTTCGGCGCAACGTACCTCCCCGACGTCCCCGTTGAACAAGGTTGGACCAAAGAAGAGACCGTGAAGAGCTTGATGCACAAAGCTGGGTGGGACGCTCCGTATGAAAGCTCCACAAGGAGATTCCTCAGGGGTAGCAGCAGCACAAGTCAGAACCCGAACTCTTCAAAGCCATGGGACCAAGTCTCAGACTTCCGAACCGTCAAGTATCAGGGCCTCAAGTCGTCTGCAGACTACGAGCAATGGCAAGAATGGCGTGAATGGGTGCTCTCTTTGGATGATGGGAGTGAGAAGTTGTTGGCCTGATCATCTTGCCCTCTCTTATGTCAGGGTTACCAGGTCATGGGATACGACTTATGTTCTATGACGACCATTCCACGATGGCTATGATAAATGGACCTGCGTTCTATCCGGTATCGGCGTTATTTCCTTTCAATTGGCTGAAGATATTCCGGGGTTATAATACGTATGTAGAATGCAATACCGTATTCACTCAATAATCTTCGTAATGGGAGCAGCGCGACATTCGTATTCTGTGATTGGTAGGAACTAGAGTGCTATATAACTATGCCAAGTCTATTTATAAGAAACCCCTAGATCTGTTTTAACATCATTGACAAATGCATATACATCAGTGTTATGCTAGGTATATGTACCAAGCAATACAATAAGTCCATAAGTAATAAGTCAATATCGCGAAGTGGTCGTCTTGAGCCCGTTGTTCATAACCAGTATAATGAACAGGATCAAACAACAATAATATACCGCGAATAAGCATACAACCGAGAAAAGCCAAAAGCTATAATGGAGGGCAATGCAGTCGATAACAAGCACGGGAGAGAAAGAAAGATATCAATCATCATCCAACAAATCGATAAGACAGGAACGGTTTATAATAGGGCAAGGGTATCGTTATTCCATTCCATATATGCAGGCATTCCTTGTGAATATTGGATAATCATCGACGTGGCGTAAACCGGTCACTCCGGTTGGCGGTTTTACTCCACAGCCCAGCAACAGTGGCCTTGACTTTCCGTTCTTGCTCCCGGATCTGGTGCTCTGTTTGACCGCGGGCGTTTCCGCGGCTGTCAATTTCCATGGCATCTCCGCTGCCGTGGCCCTGCGGGGTGTTAGATGATGAGCGATCCTCTGTGACTTCGTTCCCGTTAACCTGCTCGGGCTTGGGGTCGACGCTCATCATGCCATCCATCATGAGGCCACCGTTTTCGCGCAGTTTGTTGATGGCGCGGACGGTGTCGATTGCTTTGTGGAGGGTGCGGCGGGCGTTGAAGTTCTTCTTGACGGTTGGCAGTAGATCTTGGGCGGCGTTCTGTGCCTCTGGGTCGTATGGTGGGTTCACCCAGGGGTGTTGCAGGGCTTGGTGGGCAGTCAGGCGGGCTTGCGGGTCGACTGTTAGACACGCTTGAATGAATTCACGGGCTTCGGTGGATACGCCGCGCCAGTACTCGACCGGCGTGAATGAATATGAGGCCTCGAGAATGGCCTGCATCTCTTCGAGATTGGAGTCGCGGTCAAAAGGAGTGTATCCGCAGAGCATGAAATAGGTGATCACCCCGACAGCCCAGATGTCGCTGTATTGAAGTTAGTCGCTGCCACTTGAAGCGCGCGGCGTTAACGGTATTAGAACGGTAGAGACATACACAGGTTTTCCGTGGCCGCTCTTCTTGAAGATCTCGGGGGCCATGTATCCGGGCGTACCGCATGTCGTTGTGAGAACGTGCAATTGTTCCTCATCCATGATTCGCGATAGACCAAAATCCGCGATTAACAGGTCTGCGTTATCCTCGGGGGTGCGGAAAAGCAGGTTCTCCGGCTTTAGATCGCGATGTACAATGCCATGATCATGCAAATATGCGACAGCAGACAGGATAGCGCGAATCAGGTCAGCAGCGTCAGACTCATAGTAGCTTCCCTTACGGCAGATGCGATCAAACAGCTCCCCGCCCAATGCAAGGTCCGTGACAAGGTATACTGCAGCAAAAGGCGAACCGTTAGCGCACAGTTCTAAGCAGCCATATGGAAACCAGCACTGGTGGGAGCCGTACAGTTATTCATCGTCTCGAAGTAATCAACCAGGGTCAGGATATTCTGGTGGCCCATGGAAACCTTCTTCAGGATTGCGATCTCATTCCGAACCTATATCCGCCTTAGCCGACATTCTCGAGCTCCTCCGCAATTATGGGCCCTGGACAATCGGGGCCGTGAGCGGGCAGCCTTTGGGCGAAAAAAATACCATGTGTTCACGTCCCGCCATCAGTCGCTTATTTATCACCTTCGCGGCATAGTATTGGCCGGTGTCAATGTGTACGCATTCCTTCACGACCGAGTAGGAGCCCGCTCCTAGGGTCTTTCCGGTCTTGTACCGACATGGTTGGACTTTGGGTCTCTGGCCCGGCTGGGGTTGGGTGGCCATTTCGAAGGTGTGGCAGGACCGGGGATCGGGTTTCGGCAAAGAGTCAGGTTGAGGATATATTTGCTCTCGCTCCTGTCAAAGTGAACGGTCAGATTAAAGGAAATAGAGGGCGCAATCAGCACAGCAACGCAGTAGTGGCAGCGGGTGCTCAGGATTGTGCGAAGAAAAGACTCAAGGTTCCCAAGGCCTAGCCTATAAATAGACAGGCACGAATGGGAGGGTTTCAAGAGCGTGGAAGATTTTCGGTGAAGCTTACCTTGACTTTGCTATCGGATCGGCCAAGCGACTGCGGGGTTTCGATGCGATTGCGAGGGGACAGCCCGGACTGGCGGTTTGGAGTCTCGAACCTCTACCAGTCACAGACTACCAAGAGTGACAAGGAAAACGAAAGAAAAAGAAAATCAGAATAGGGTCAGGTCAAGGACCAGGAGGAGGGTGCGGAGGAGTGGCAGAAGCGAAGTTCGGCCAGACAAAGTGATCGGGATCGGGCTGAGTGCGCCAGTGATCGTCGCAGAATCTCCCACCACCCAAGATAAAGAACTCAGAAAAGAAGTCTGGGTTTGTTATAAAACTTGGATTATTTGGATTCACTATTATTCACTATGCTCATGCTGTGCTAGAAAGACATCTCAATTCTTACCAATCTATAGTGTATATATATAATCTCGATCTGCCTCGGTCCCTATACTTAATAGTCGTCTATATATAGAATCACTGTATATTCGATCAATGAGCAAACCGGAAATCCAATCTTTTATTCCCCTCATCCTTCGTCGTCCTCAGGTAGTGATCCTGTGGAAAAGTCTCTACTAAATCGATATGAAAAGAAGTGCATGGTTTTCGATTAGACACAGCTATGGAAGGCCTATTTATACCTCTACATTGACACGCTAGGAACAAGCGAGCTTTCCTTGTGTAACTCTATGATGAAGGCTTCTTTGAAGGTGCAAACGGTGAATTGTCGACCTTGCCAATTCGATATTGATGTAAACGGTGAAGTTACCGCCTTCACCGGGATCGTCAATGTCGACAGATCCTTCTCCTGAGAACTCATTGCATCCCAGACCCGGTCTCGCGAATTGTTCCGCCATATATAGTAGACCTTGATGAAGACCGTCATGACGATGTTCCAGGCCACAAGCGCAAGAAGGACCTTGTTTCCTCGTCTATAGTGGGGTTTGTCGTCCTCGCGATAGATCTAGTTCTGAATTAGCGATGTCGTGAAATGTATAACCACGGGGTACTTACATTCGAGGAGATAATAGAGCTTGCCTGGCAGATCATGTTATACAGGGCGCTGCCGACTGTCCGTGTCCGCACAGTACCAGCGTTGCGCGATGTGAGACTGACTGAGGACTTGTTAGAATAAAGTGAACATTGATAGGATGCGCCCTGCTTACCGTTGATGGAATGGATATATGGGAAACCAATCAAGAGCACGGTGACGGCATACCAGCTCCAGGGGCTCGCGGTCGACGGCAACAATTCCAGCGCCAGGAGCAGAGGCAAACACCAGAAGGAATAGAACATAACAACCGCCATTCTGTTGTTGATTCTCTCTGAGATCCAGGACCAGAATACAAGCTGGATCAGGAACAGCACGTAAGCCGGGATTGTCAGGAGATTGGTCTCGAAAGTGTCAAACCCAAGGGATTTCAGATTGAGCGTCAAGTACGCCGAGACAGGGCTTGTTGGAATCAGCATCGTGAAGCTAATTGCGTACAATGGCCATAGATCATAGTCGGTGAGCGAAGCCCAGAGTAGCTTCAGAGTCAGTCCTTGGCGGTTGTGCATTCCTCCCTGGAGGATGAGTTGTTAGTTTTCGGACAGACATCATCTGGTGGACAGACTTACCTTGCCTGGATCATCTCTAAGGACTCGATTGACCATGATGACTTCTTCTCTCTCCGAAAACCATCCATCTCTGCCCCGGAACCAACTGGCCGTCTGGGTCGGACTTGGGGGAAGATAGAACCAGGATATAAGCCCGATTATGGCTGTCAGAGCTCCCTCCAGGGCAAACAGCCATCGCCAGCCCTCCCAGCCGCCGATCATGCGCATATGAAGTATACCATAAGCCAAAAACGCGGCAATGATGAACGTAAAGTGCGATGCGCAGTAGAAAAGGCCAACGCGCATCGGGAGCTCCCTGTTCGTATAGAAATAGGACAAATAGAGCAGTGCATCCGGGATAAAGCCGCCTTCTACCAGACCAAGCAAGGCTCTGGTCGCATAGAAGCTTTTCTCCCCTGTTATCAGGCACTGTAATATGCCAATCACACTCCATGTCACCATCTGAATCGGGATCCAGACGTCGGGCCCGAGTTTCTTGGAAACCATCTGCGAGGGGACTTCGGCGCAGAGGAAGCAGAGATAGAAGACCATCATGCCATAGTTGTACTGGTTTGTCGAAAGTCCGAGGTCATCTAGCATGCCATCGCTCAATGCCTGGGAGATATTACCCCGGTCGAGCTGCAGCGCGAAGAACATCAAGCAGACCCAGGAACAGATGCGGTAGTCGAGCTACAAGGCCTGTATTAGCTCAATTGTTTAGCAGGAGCATGATACAGAGCCACTGACCTTCCTGACTAGCCGCTTCTCTTCCTTCTCCGTCCACTCAGCACTGGGGTCATACCGATGTCTTCCTTCATAT
Source organism: Aspergillus sydowii CBS 593.65 (assembly GCF_001890705.1). Lineage (NCBI taxonomy): Eukaryota > Fungi > Ascomycota > Eurotiomycetes > Eurotiales > Aspergillaceae > Aspergillus > Aspergillus sydowii. Next base: position 1,035,749 of record NW_024467861.1, on the reverse strand, counting down.
TCAGGAATCGGCTCATAAAGCTCTGTAGCACCGCCGCCGACAAACGCATCGCCCTTCCTATGATGCAATATTTGCGTTCCAAATTTCTCAGAGACCGATTCCTGGACCTGGTCTTTGGAGGCGATTGAGTCCTCGGGAGTTGGCTTCTCTGCCATGATAGGTAATTTCGAAGTCTGCCGCGCAATTGCCAAAGCATCTTGGATAGCGAGACCTGCCGCATTTTATCCTCGGTCATTGAAATACGTGCAAATGCATCCAGATGATACCATGCGCTAGGTAGTATATAATGGCGTGCGACGAGCTAAATTCATACAATACAAGCGACTACTGTGTTTTGCGGAGGCCATCTCCGCGGAGCTGCAACGTTTCACTTTACATGCTCCACGAGAAAGCACCGAGTCAAGTACTCTGTTCTGGTGGTGTGGTTTATTGCCCCAGTGCGTTTCTTATAGTCAGGTAAACAAATGGAGCCAAAATAGAGTATATACTCTCGGTCGACCTATTTCCCTTACATACTCAGCTGATCAAGTATGAACTTGGCCCGCTACACGCCAAGCAGGGATCAAGCTCTAGTATACCAAGCTACGCCTACTGCAGTTAGTTGACAGGAAGGGTCCCTGTCGCCACTTAATCCGGGTGGGCTCTGAATAGTCTACGGTACTTGATGTGAGAATGCAGTGGGCCAGGCCTGCAAGTATGTCCGACATACCCCATCCGTAGCCAGCAGAACCTGCTAAAGAGGGGGAATACACATAATAACAGCATTCGGCGAAGAACAAGGCAATCTAAACAGTCCATGTCGTGCTCCTTGTGGTCCACTTTATGGCTTCTCTGTATCTCCTCGGCCTTGTGTCTCCAGTGTTGAATCGGTCAGGTCCCGGGTCCACTGGCATACCTTCGCAGTTAGTACGTTTTAAAGACACACTGGACTAGGAAAGAAAATGTATGTGGCAGGTTATACATGCCCTAATGCTACCACGGATCATGGGTTCCAGTACCTGAGATCATGTACAGGTCGTAGGTTTAACAATTCAATTCAAATTTCAGTGCAATTGAGGTTTATATACCAGCTAAATTACATAAACAACATGACAATGTGTGCCCACGAACGCCAGTGCCACCAACCATGCTATATAAATGAACACATTCAACGCCGAATTAGCTAAAGAACATGAAACTAAACCTGACTGAGGACTCCCTCGACAACATTCTGCAGCAGTTTGAGCTCGTGGAACTTCGCAACACTGCTCAGAACACGCAGCCTCTTTTCGATATCGCCGCGATCCATGGTTTCTGCCCACTTGCCGCTGCACGAGCAATGCTCCATGAATTCGCTGACCTTTAAAGTCCCACACTTTGAACACTTGAGATCCTGCGTCTGCCAGGCAACGATCATGCCGTGCACTTGGCCGATCAGCATCTCTTCTTGCGCCAGACGATCATACTCGGTCTGGCAGAACGGGCAGCGCCATGGCCTTGACACTGTGTTCGTATTATCGGTTCCGGGTTCTGGCAGCACGTCTTCATCGCGGCACAAGTCCAGGTCGCGGATCAAGCAGCAGGCACTGCAGGTAAGCTCCGCAATTTTGAGACTATTTCCTGGGTTCTCGAATCTTCCTTCTTTGCTGAATTCTCGGACTTCGAAAAGTGCGAGTAACTCGCGCCGTAGTAGACGAGTTTCGAGCGCCGTCGACTTGGATAGACTCAAGACCTGCATTAGAAGCTTGACTAATTCGAGTACAGGATTGCGCTTTTCTTCATTTGGGTCTGTTAAAACGCCTGGAAGAACTGGGAAGACGTAATCCGAGGCCAGTTCGGGGTGTAGCAGTTCTTCTCGCTGACGCCGGATGAGACCAGAAATCTGTTTCTTCAGGGGTTTGGAGAATTTGTCTGCAAGAGCAGCCGAGAGTTCCTCGTTCACCTCGCCGTTTTCCCGCGTGAGAGGGATTTGGGTCATGCGTGGGGTAGACGAATCATCGGATTCTGGTCGTTTGAAACCGTGCATCAGCTCAAGGTATTCCACAACCCAGTCATGGAATATGGTCTGCATGGGCGATGGGAGGAACCGGCTAAGTTGCCAGTGCATGACGGTCTCCAGCGGTTGTTCGTCCGTCTCCACGACTTCTTGACATCCTTTGCCGCCGTAGTTGTACTCGTCATACCAGACGAGGTAGTCCCAGTATTCCTTGATGTCAAGATCAATGAAGTGAAACGATGGATTTCCTCGAATCGACTTCAGCACATACTGGCTGTACGCGTAGGCGTTCCCTACCTCCGTCTTCGAAGTCTGAAGCAGGAGACGTGTAGGGCTCGCGAAAACGACATTTGAGCCGACGCGTCTGAATTCAGCCATGAGCTGCTGGAAAGATTTTCTCGACAACATGCGCACATATTGATGCAACGAACGGTCGTAAAGACATGACGCCGGACTCTCTACCCATCGAATCAAATGCTGCACCATGATATCTGCCATGTTATTTCCTTGACAGGCCTCCGACCACCAGTGCTTCACCATCTCGCGTAGCACACCTGCACCAGCCGAGGCAAATGCCTTTTCAGAGTAAAGAACACCTGAGCCGCTACCTTCAGCCGATGGCTCGGACGGTGCAAGAAGTGAGTCGGTTCCTTCCACCTCATTGATTATAGATGAAGTGAGGATGGTGTTAATGGCGAGGTTACGAACCTCTAGCTCGACGCAGACGGTGGTGTAAGAGCCTGGAACGTTAATGGATGGCATGATGACCCTTTCTAGCGGGCCGGTAATATCATCCTTTTCATATCCCGCATGGTCGGGCCTCGCGTTTGTCGACCACCATAAAACAACATTGTGTTGCTGAAGCCGCCTGGCATATGAGATATCAATCAGGAACCGTGGATCGTCACTTTCGAGGTTGCAAAGTGGAACATCACCGTATCTAGCGAGCATTGTGAGATGCTGCACCCAGGACGATAGGTAAAGATAGTGTGTCACCAGTCTCCTGGCAATGAAAGACTGCCACCCCAATGGCGGGAGATTCATATCCGAGACTTCTGGCTTCACTGGAATAATTGGGTATTCTTTCAAAATCGGAATATCATGACAAAGCCGACTCCTTTGTTGAGATTGTATGATCATAACGGCTGGAAGGGTTTCATCGCTCCGAAGCTTTTTGATCAAATCACCCACTTCCAAGTACGCCTTTCTTCTCGTTGTGATCTGGGTAGTTCTGAAGTGAATCTTTTCTTGATATTCGAAAGCCCCATCTGCCTGATCCGTTGACTTATCTTGCATCTTGCGGGAGAGAAGCTCCGAGTAGATTTTGTCGACATTCGGAAGACCTTGGACATCTCTTGCACGGTTAAGGATGACAATGTGCGCCTCACTCTTCGTATTCGAGAAGATTGCAAAGATTTGCTTATCGCCAGATGAAACATGGTAGAGAAAATGGTATGCCAGAGGTGAGTCTTGGAGATATGTCTGTTCCGAAGCCGTACGGCATAATGTCGACAGGTCGAACCCGCGATCTAGTCCTTCTCCAAGTACACCGCGCTGTCCTTCATCAAATGTACAAATGTTGCCGAGCTTCAGTACTGCTCGAAGGTTTAGAGGAATGTTTCTCTCGTAGACTCCCTCAACACTCGGATGTTGCAAGAGAGCGTCAATTTTCTCTGCCTCTCGTAGGAAAGTTTCTTCCGACAGAGTAAGCTTGAACAAGTGGACTGAAGGGTGCCCATTCGGCAATGTGTGATTGACCTTCTCAACCTCGCACTCTGGAACATCAACATCGGGAAGCGAATCCTGCTTCAGATTGATGTAAACACATCGGGGAACCTTGACCGTTAGAGGATGGATTTTGCGGTCGATCAAAACAAATGCCTGCACAATCCCGGGTCTGGTCGTTTCAGCAAGTTGTAAAACTTGCCATGTACTGATATACAGCAGCTCAGCCTGGTTTCTGAAGAGGTGGCTCAGCGAATCTCCTCCGGAGTTGGCCCTTTCACCAAAGAGCTGCCGGCGGCGAAGTCGAGCTTGCTTTTGAATCTTCCACTTTTGTTTCTGGTACTTCAAGAACCCAACGTAGTCATCTGCCATGGACGGCATTTTTGCTGGAAGACTGGCAAAGGGATCCAGCGATGTCTTCGGTTGACTCTCGGGGTGCTTTCGCTTTCCGGACAGTTTGTGCGGAGATGAGGACTTGAGCTTTTCCATTGAACTCGCCATTGCTTCATCCAGGCTGTCCGCATGTTGAACTCGATGATCAAGGATGTTGGTCGATATATCGGCCAACGGGTTCTTTTCGGATTTCCCGAACATATCGGTCATCTTTACCTGTTTGAATCTGTCGTCCTGCTTGTTGATTCTTCGTTGCAGCCACTCTGGGTGGGCAACCCTAGGAACAGGATTGCGGATTTTCTGAAGAGCAGCGGGAATTGTGATAAGCTTTTGTACGACGGATCCCAATCGTTCCAGGTAGTAGTCCCAATCAATCACGCTTCGAGGGTCCATATCACCAGGGTCGTCCTTGAGCCACTTTCGTAAGAAGTGGCGCTTGATGCTCTCTTCGGCGGAGAAGATTGTCACTGGGATTGCCCGTTCCGTGACAGGAGTGTTCCTGGGTCTTGCTGAGATAATGTACTTGCAGTTGAGACCTTTGTCCTTGACCATTTGCTCTCCCAAGAACTCTGCCAAACGCCGGGCGGTTGTGATGGATGTCGACTTTTGATTGCCATATTCTTCGAGTGTTTTTGTCATGCTTCGGTTTTCGGAAATAAGCTCAATAAGTTCCTCATCAGCTAGTGTAGACCCATGCTCATAGAGTACGTCAAGCCATCTATCAGCCACGCGAGCTACCGCACCATAAGTCTCAGCAAGTGTTGTTCCTTCCAAGAAGAATTTGAAGATCTGGGTCTGGAAGATCTTGATCAACTTGAGTTCTCCTCGCCGCTTGACTTCGAAACCCTTCAACTCTGCCAATGAGCCATCGTCATTGAAAACAGCGTAACGCTTCTTCAGGTTCTTGTCTTCCTCCTTGGACGTAGGCAAAATCATTGCTCTGTAGGGCCCATCGACCTCGAAGAAGATCGAGTTCTCACTGTGCGTCTCATACTTGAAGGTTTTCGGGTTCGAGAGGGCCTGGTATTGGTGATTTGTATAACTTCCGTGGACAAGGTGATTCAACATAACACATGGGTAAGAGATTCCCAGCTTCTTGCCATTCTTGAGTGTAAATGAGAAATTCTCGGGGAATGTTCCTGGAAGCATACACCAGATACCATCTGTGTCAAGTTCGAGCGGTCGTCCTATCCGTTCAACTAGCTCTCTGGCCATCTGAATGATACGTGCACCAGTCAGACACGTGACACCGGCCATCTCCATAGAGTACCATCGGGAACCCTTTCGCATGACATAACCGTAGAAACTGTTAAGGATAACCTTGTGAGCAAGCTGCAGAGAGTCGTATAGGACGATCATCTTTTTCGCTTCTTCCACCTCCACGGCTGGAGCACCTGACGATTTCAGAGAGTCGGTTTTGCCCTTCCATACTTTTTGCTTGCCCTTGAAATCGTATCTTCGATCACGGAAGCTACGCACGGTGTCCACATAAAAGGGGTTTTCTCGTTGACAAATAATGGCCTCTCTCACCATTGTCTTGCTGTCGTGAATCTTATGGTAGATCTTTTTGCTGTAGTCTTGAAGACGCTTTTTGACAATGGCCGCCTGCTCTTCGGCGCTCATCTCAGTAAATGCCCTCATCGGAGCCTTCTTCGTTTTCCCAGGAAAACGTTCATTTTGGACAGCGTGCCGGATCATGTTGTATTCGTCACGCTTTGCTGGGAGGAATTCACCTCGCCAAGCCCATGGCAAACGTCTATCACAGGTCTTACCAGGGCGATTGAAATCGCACGCAGCACAATTCGACTCCTGAATTAGGGAATCAGGTTGAAGTCGATTCGTGATCATGATGTTTGGATACATGGACGCGACATCCAAATGGTAAATAAAGGGGACTTCGCTTCGTTGAGGATTGTCGCGCAGGTCGATGAGAAGATTGGCAATCTGTCCTTTGACTTCTTCATAGTTGGCGATATCATCCAAAGACTTCTTCTCTTCGACTTCAATACTGAATTTCAAGGCAGCGTCGAGATCACGAAGCAGCTCGTCCACGGCTGTTGGGTCGACATTGAAAGGAACAGGAATGTCACTTCGAAACACTCCAGCCTCGATACTTTCGACGTGTCCACCAACATACGTCTCAGACTCGAGAAGGTGACCCTCGTAGAAAGCCTCTGGCGGGTCCTTATGTTTGTTCGGCAAGATGATGTTGCCCTTATATGCTTGGACCATCAGAAGCATCTCGCAGAGTGTTCCAGTTCCTTTGCGCAGAGTATCGTCCGGATTCAAAGGCAGAATCGTGCAAAGAGAGAATATGAAGGGGTGAATGTATTTCATGTACAGATAATACGTAGCGACGGCATCGGAGACTGAATATTCAGCCAATGTTTGCGGTCGTTCGCTTGCATAGGGTGTCATGAGTTCTGGGTCGAGTTCGTCAGGGTCGTACCCGAGCTTCGCAACGGTGACAGCCTTCAAACCACGAGAACCTTGTGGCAGGTAACTGTCACGGTTGACCCATGCGAAGCAGTCCATATGTGCACAGTGGTCGCTGACATAAATATCTTCGCTATTTTTTCGGAACCCAATCTCCCTATACATGTCGATACCTAGAACGCTTGCCCTAGCTTCAACGAAAGGCCAATCGAAAAAGTCACCGTTGTATGTGGCAATGACTGTCGGTTTGGCTTGCTGTATGTGTTCAAAGAACCGTTCGATAACGCCCCGTTCGTCGGGCTCGTTGAAGATCATAAAGGGTCCGTTGTATTCCGGTTTAGGAGTGTACTCGAAGTCCTCAATATCTTCCGATACTATCTCCCGGTTGGTGATTAAAAATCCCTGGCCATCGATCATGTAGGATATCATCATAATCTGGTCGATCACAGAGTCGGGGAACTTGAGCGGTAGCTTTGTTGTCTCAATATCGAAGGCGAGAACCACAGGATCCGCTCTTGTAAGTCGCTCTTCCAAACAAGTCAATGAAATAACGCCGTGTTTCGCCTCTACCGTGTACCATTTTCCTATCCGTATATCTTATATGCAAGACCTATTAGCCATTATCTCGCATACAATTGGAGAGTTGCGTACCTTTATCAATCGCCACTCTAACATGGTATGGAACATCATATTCTCGAATATCAATTATAAAATCACTCGCATTAGTGTTGCCATTAGGTCGTGCATCATTAATTAGTTCGTCATCAAAGAGATCGAATCCAGAGTTTGCACTGGACAAAGTTAGCTCATGCCACAAGATAGTGTACCGAAAGACCAACTTCGAGATCTCAACATAAGTATCCATCATATTGACGTTCTTCTTGTTCTTCTCCGCCAGAGGCAAAAGAGTTTTTCGCACTTCGAGAAGATGGCTCACGTTGGCGAATTCCAGCTGAAGAAAGGGCCTTTGGTGTCCGAGCAGATGGTTCGGAAGCTTGAGATCCTCCTTCTCTAACCTCTTTATTTTCTTTATGAGGCCTTCGAACATCCTCCGGCACCATTCTTCAACCTCTGCCTCATGGCCCGACTTGACAGCAATGAGGAAATATGGGTCATATTCCACCGTCGCTTTGAAGCTGCCGCCATCGTCCTCCAGAAAATAGTAATCCACGCCGGCGCGCCCTCCCGGGACATTTGAGTCCTCTATCGACGTGCTATGCATGTTGATAAGCCACCCGGCTCTCTTCTCGCCGGTCTCGAAGCGCGGGAATCCCAACGTCTCATCGATGCTGTCCGCCAGCCGGATCGCCTCGAATTTTTCATCTTGTGACGTTGCTTCTGAGGATCGGAGGGAAGAGAATTCCACGGTTTTCGTCCTTTTCGGGTTGAACGATGCGCCACCTGACCGGAATTTGTTGCCATACTTGCTCGGTTTTCGCGAAGGCATTGCGGAACGCCTCAGCAGCTGAGGATCACTGCAGGATGAAGGGCGAAAATTGGTAGAACATCGAACGCGGTACGTACGGGCGAGAGATCGAGGACTTGCGCCGGGTCTCGAGAGGCTTCAGTTTGGAGGTAATGGGCGAAAGAGTGGTCTTCAATATCTAATGGGTCTCGATTTAGTCCAGCGGAGCATGCAGAACCCATCAAAGGGCCTCCGCGGCAAGACCGACGCGTTTCGCGTTGTACTATACGCGTGCCGTATGATTGGTTGATATAACGTGACCGCCGGCCGAACACATCATTTTAAGTTGGTCGGAGAAACAATGCTCCGTAATATCATGATTGTTGCGGAAAAAGGCAAGAGTACATGTCGGTCGATCTCGCCGGCGGTTTCCACGATCAACAGCGCAATTCAATATGGCTGACGATACGCGACAAAATACGGAATCCGTTCCAACCGAAAATGCGGGTGAGCAACCATCGGAGCAATTATCGAAGTCGAAACCAAAGTATGAGCGCCCACAGTCGCAAGTCGGGAAATTATGGGAAGCATTTGGAAACCCGGACGAGTCAGCGAACATGCTGCCGACGGCGTCTGGAAAGAAAGCGAATGATATTACCGTCACGGAGGCTATGAAATCAATGTCGCTGAAAGATGCGGCATCGTTCTACAAAGCGCCATGTGCGCGCGACTCTCTGCTACTCGGCATTGGCGCTGGTTTCGGCGTTGGCGGGGTGAGGGGTGTTCTGGGGGGTAAATATACCAAACTGCCATTGTATGAGTTGAATTGGTTGAATCTAACCTTCAAATTTGTATAGGAAAGCGTTCTATATGGTCTGCGTGTAATTGGGCTGTCGGTATCTTCGCTATCACGTCTCTCGCAGCCCATGAGTTCTGCCAACGCCGCCGGATACAAGAATTGGACGGAATGAAACAAGCCGTGGAACTGATGAAGGAGTTGAAGATTAAGAAGCAGCGTGAAAAGGAACAGCAGGTTGCAGAGGCTGCCCGCTTAGCGGAAGAAGAGAGGAAACGCAAGAGTTGGACGAATTTAGCAAACTACAAATTTTGGTAGAGCTTTTGCACTTTGCATGGAGTCACGGAGTTTGACCCATATTGTATATTATGTTGGGATGTACTTTTATAATGTATATAAGCCCTTATTTCCTAAACGCCAATCTGCTTAATTCATGATTCAAGAGCCTGCTCCCGTTCTGACTGATCCAAGTATTCCCGCTGTTGAACGCCTTTGTACCGTATACCAAAAGCCCGCTGGACGTAGAGATGATAGAAATGAATATGCCCAAAAAATCGGTAGAAGAACTTGCTCATACGTCGAATTTGACCTTCTTCTGTATAGAGCCTGACTGAACCGTTCGCAACTTATCCAAATCGTTGCCAACCCGCCGTTCTCTTCGCCTCTCCCGCGCTTCTTTTGCTTCTCGGCTTTTCCATTCTGCAACCTGCTTCTGTCTTTTCTGCGATCTAGACCAAGCAATCGCAGCGGTGGGCTTGAAGCCTATGCCGTTGATCCCGTACCCATCATCATCAGGATCCGTTGGAATGTGGCCGGTGATTTCGGAGTCGCTCCATGTAAGTAAATCATGGTCCGAACCCCCAGGAAGTGATGATGAGTCGTTAGAGCTGCGTCCTCTTGCCGCCTTTATAGATACAGGAACACTTGTAGTTCGCTTCTTTTTCCGGGGACTTTTAGACAGTTGTCTTGAATTTCTCACAGGTTCAGCCGGTTGGGGATGGGACTCAGCGTTGGCGACTGAGTCCGAGGTAGGAGGAGCATGGTCGTCAAGCGAAGGTGGATGTGGGGAATGGCGCTGTATTGCTGCTGAAGGGGCCAACTCGTTCATGTCATGAGCGCCATGAAGATCAGAATATTGCGTTGAAAAGCCGTTTGTCTGGTGAAAAGGAAGAAGGTTGGCTTGGTGGAGACTGCGATCGGGGAGCTGGAAATCGCCCCGTATTGCCAGTTCACCAAAGCGGCTAGCTACCACCGCTCGAGGACTGTAACTTCCATGGTCACCCCAGTCCTGGGCCCTGGTTTCGTAAGGGCTGGCTATGGAGGGACTGGATTCTGGGGACGTGGACTGATCAAAGTCACTCAGCACTTCGGGCGATTCTTGTTCAACAAACGAGGAGTTGAACTGCAATGACAACTTCGGTGCCATCATCGTCGCGGGGCTGAGACTGCTGAGGGGCACTGATGGAAAATAGCATCCTATTTAAGCGCAACTTCGCCCCCTATAAGTGCCTCTCAATAAGTAATGGCATCGTTACAAAGAGCAAAGAAACGGGGACAGGAATAGTCTCGCCATTGTAAGCTCAGTGAGGAAGCAAGGAAGGCACAATTTGCTGAGGGTGTGTCTCCGTTGAAGAGGGGACGCCAGTTTTCCGCCCGAGAAGGTTCCGGGCTGCTAGCAATCAGGTTTATGTGGGACAAAAATAGAAGATTCAAAGGTAATATTCTGTAGCTGAAACCCAAGTTTTGGAAGGCGTAGGCCTAAATCGCATAATTTACAGAAATGTAAAACCCATCAGATCATGTAGGAACAAACTGAAACAGACAATGGGGAAACCAGAAGAAAAAAGAAACAAAGCAACCCTACAACGCCGCGATAAGACGCCCTCCTATCCCAAGAAATAGTGTCTTTAGACCTTCTTCTTCTTCTTGGAAGGCTCTGCATCGGCGTCGTGCTTCCGCTTCTTCTTTTCCGACTCGCCGGCGTCGGACTTGCGCTTCTTCTTCTTCTCTTCCTTCTCGCCCTTGTCCTTCTTTTCCTTTTTCTTTTCCTTCTTCTCCTTCTTTTCCTTCTTCTCGTCGACATCCTTCATCTCGGCATCGCTGTCTTCGCCATCAACGTCCATACCAGCCAAGACAGAGTCCATAGCGTTTTTCTAGTGATGGTTAGTTACCTCACTTATTCAGATACACAAAGGAGGTGGGGGGACGGGTGGGTTGGTTTGTATAGAATTGAATCTAGGTAGACATACCATAGCAACTTCGTTCTTAGTGGGTGGGGCACCGGTCGCGTAGAATTCAAGGCGCTCTTCAACCTGCTTCTTGAGAGCATCGCCGTATTTTGTTGTCGGCTCCTCGCTGAAGTTGTCAATTCGAGAGGCGATGGAACACTTGTTGGCCAAGAAACGGGAAATGCGGCCCTTGTTCTTGGGACCAGCTTTGCCAATGAAGGAGGAGTGGTACAAAAGTCCGTACTTAGGAGTGTTTCCCTTGGTCTTCAACGCTCTGAAAAGAGCCTTCTCAGCACCCAAAATCTGGACTGTGGAAGCGGGGTACTTGGATAGGTTGGTCAAGCTTCCAGCGTGAGAGATAAGGCGAGCACCAACGATATCTCCGATCAGAGCAGCAAGGTTGGGAGCGACCACATTCATCTTAGAAACCAGGTAAGAGTGGAGAGACTTGCGGTATTTGGAAAGGCTGACGACTCGTTGCGCGAATGAGATAACGTTCTCCATGTCGGATTCTGAGATATCCTGGCCCATACTGCGCTTGGCGGCGTCGATGATGCTTTGGGCAACACCCTCATCATCTTCCACAAGGGCGGCAACATCATGCAGGCTCTCTTCGGTCAGAGTCTTCTTGTCCTTGATGAAAAGGGCAAGCTGAGCGTATCGTTGGTTGTCTGACACGATCTTGATGAGTTCCGGGAAGTGCCAAGAGTACCATTCTCGCACCCTCATGGAGAAAGTGTTGATAGCCTTGTCGAGTTGGTCAAGGATAGCAATGGCCTGGATGATGTGGTTGTCGTCGCGCTGAACCGAGAACTTAACCTTAGCGCGAGAGTAGGCGTGACCAAGACCGAGTTGAGCAGTGTCCATATCGCCCTCTCGCAGCTGCTTCAGCAATTTGCTAGCATGGAGTCTTACACCGCGGAGCATATCCTGGACAACCTCGCTGGTATCACCGGTTTCGCAGTCGACGAAAGAGAATGCTGACTTGATGCTGGTGGCCAAATTTTTATCCGCGAGTCCCAGAACAACCTTCTTCTTTTTGCTCGGCTTGGGAAGATTCATTTCGAGGAAAGAGACAAGCGTTTCAGAAGCGACACCCTCTGAAATATCGTTGATCTCGCTCAAAGCCTGCTTGTTGTTCCTACGAATTGGTCAGTCGCGGATCGCAGAGAAGCGAGAGACTAAAGAGCGTACTCAAAGGGGAGGAAACTGGAAAGTTGGACCATCTTTCCAAACTTAGCCAGGTCATCGACACCTTCCTGGACCTCCTTCAGGTTATGTCCCACGGAATCACCCTTGTGGGCGACGTTGAAAAGCGAGTAACCCATAGGGCCCTCGAAAAGAATGAAGTCGGCCATTGCGAAAGTGGGTAAAAGCCTGTAGTACTAAATATATAGCACAATCAGAAATATTTAATCGGATCCCCCTTTGACTTTCGCAGAACTTTGAGGCTGTAGACCTGCTTTCGGCCGGCGTGGGAATTGACAAAAGTGCCTCGAGGGTAGATTTGCAGAGTCGAACTGTCGGAGCTCTTTTTTTTTCACACCCGGCGCTAGTAAGATTCCCGAATGTGGGCTTTTTGCCAAAACCACGCGCTCACCGCATTCGACGGCTACCACTACGGGGTGTGCGGCTACACTTTCGCAGCAGTGAGCCCTTTTCTATCTATTCTCGTTCTCTTTGTTCTATAACGTTCTTCTGGATATATCTGCTTCTTGCTCCTTTTTTTTTCCTCTGCAGATATGTCGGCAACGCAGCTGCTGAACCCCAAGGCGGAGTCGAGGGTATGGAGAAATGCCCCTCAGTGCTTGTGCAGAGACTAACAGGGTACAGCGGAGAGCGGAGGCCTTGAAGGTGAACATCAGTGCTGGTGAGGGCCTTCAAGATGTGCTGAAGTCGAACCTCGGTCCGTCCGGGACCTTGAAGATGTACGTCTCAAAGCTTCAGATATCAAAGTGGCTCTAAACTAACAAATATTAGGCTGGTGGACGGTGCTGGTGGTGTACGAATTATCGGTCCCATTGGAAGAAATAACAACTCTAACAATTCTCTAAACAGATCAAATTGACGAAAGATGGGAACGTTCTGCTGAGAGAGATGGTACGCTGAGTTTTGGAGCCCCGAGTCTCTTGAAGAAGTAACTAACAAAAATAGCAAATCCAAAACCCCACGGCCGTAAGACCTTCCTTTCTTTCTGACGACGCTCTCCCATATTAATCATCGAGAAGGTTATGATCGCTCGTGCTGCAACTGCTCAAGATGATATCACAGGTGACGGAACGACATCGGTTGTATTGCTGGTCGGAGAACTTCTGAGACAGGCGGACCGTCATATTTCTGAAGGCTTGCACCCCAGAGTAATCACGGACGGTTATGAGATCGCAAAGGACGAGGCTCTGAAGGTAAGGAGGATGGTCATACTGGAGGTCTGAGCAACACTAATCAATCTGGTGAACAGTTCCTAGACAAATTCAAGATCGAACGGGCAATTGACCGCGAACTTCTTCTTTCCGTTGCTCGAACATCGCTTAGCACAAAGTTGAATGGCGCGCTCGCCGAAAAACTTACACCCGCCATCGTTGATGCCGTACTTTCTATTCACCGACCTCCAGAGAAGCCTGATCTGCACATGGTTGAGATCATGACTATGCAGCACCGCACCTCTTCCGACACGCAGCTTATCCGTGGTCTTGCACTGGACCACGGTGCTAGACATCCTGATATGCCGAAGCGAGTCGAAAACGCCTTTATCCTCACCCTTAATGTCAGTCTCGAGTACGAGAAGTCAGAGATTAACTCCGGATTCTACTATTCATCCGCCGAGCAGAGGGATAAGCTTGTGGAGAGCGAGCGCAAATTTGTGGATTCGAAGCTACAGAAGATTGTGGAACTTAAGAAGCAGGTCTGCGGCGATGACCCTAAGAAGGGCTTTGTTATCATCAACCAGAAGGGAATTGACCCCCTGAGCTTGGACGTCTTGGTGAAGAACGGTATCATGGCTCTTCGGAGAGCGAAGCGCAGAAACATGGAGCGTCTCCAACTTATTTGCGGAGGTATCGCCCAAAACAGCGTGGAGGATCTCACGCCCGATGTCCTTGGGTGGGCTGGGCTCGTCTACGAACACCAGCTCGGAGAGGAGAAATACACATTCGTTGAGGAGGTCAAGGATCCTAAGTCGGTAACCCTTCTTATCAAGGGCCCCAACGGACACACTATTGCACAGGTTAAGGATGCCGTTCGGGACGGTCTTCGGTCAGTGTACAACACAATCGTCGATGGCTGTGTTATTCCTGGTGCGGGAGCTTTCCAGGTTGCCTGCCATGCCCACCTTTCCTCCGACGAATTCCGCAAATCCGTCAAGGGTAAGGCTAAGTGGGGTGTTGAGGCATTCGCTGATGCTCTTTTGATCATCCCCAAGATCCTCGCCGAGAACTCTGGCCACGACATCCAGGACTCTCTGGCAGTGCTGCAGGAGGAGCAGGCCGATGGCAACACCGTCGGTCTGGACCTGACTACCGGTGAGCCTATGGATCCTGTGCAGGAGGGCGTGTTCGACTCGTTCCGCGTTCTGCGAAACTGTGTCGCTTCCAGTGCGGGTATCGCCTCGAACCTTCTTCTTTGTGATGAGCTCCTGAAGGCCAGGCAGATGGGCAAACAAGGTGGGCCCGGCGGCATGGAGTAAGGAGGTCACGTACAAAATATAGATCCAAAAATCATACCATTCAGGAGATGTCTCTATGATAGCTTCTGCCTAAAATGTATTGAATAACTCGAATAGTGGTATGTAACAATACCAATCTAATTCTGATACAATCATTATTGTTGCCTATACCTTTAGACGAGCACTACTGGATACAGAAGGGAACGCAGCAAGCGGCGAGGGTGAACGTTATCATGCAATTAGGCAGGCGAGTCAAACGACTGACGGAGTTGTAAAAATATCATTCAGACCGTTGATAATCGCGCTGCCTATGTTATGGCAAACATACAAGCACAAACAATGGCATCACTCGTCATCATCACTATCTGAAATCTCCATCTTCCGGCTTCCCACCGTCTCTGAATTACGCTGAACAGAGCCTTCTGGTCTAACAGGGTCCCGAATGGGAACCTTATGGGCCTTAGCCCACTCCAGTACCTTAGACTTTCGAACAACAAATGGGGGTGCATCGCTCTCTCCGGCACCGGATTGTGTCCTTTTGCGTGTTTTAGAGGGACTTGCCGGCTCAAGAGCCCCTAGACCACGCAATGCGGTGATCACATCTTCTGTTAACATGCCTGTAGCCAGGCCAATATCTTGAACCGTCATGAGTTCGTGGGCGTGTTTCTTACGGCCCTTGTTCGTGGCGGGCTTCTGCGACTTGGTCTGTTCCGACTGCGTCGGACCGGCAGCGTTCGCACTGGGAGAATATGAAACAAGATATCTCGCTATTCGCTCCTCCCAGAATCGATCATAGCTCCTGCGGCCCATTTCACTAAGCGGCCGCTCTGGGCCGCCGATTAGGCTGCTATCCTGCTCCCAGCCGCTAATTTTGTAGCTTACGCCCATCAGCAGTTTCCCTAGCTGCTTATGTTGGTATGGTGGAAAGACGAGAATACAAGCTAGGTTATTCGCGTCCCACGAGAGCTTCTCCTTGGAGAAAAAGCCGAGGATGTGGTATGTCTCGTTCGGGTCATTGTTATTCTTGTCGGTAAATACCAGGATGTAATAGAGAAAGGACACAACGTCGAAAAACACTGATTTGTGGTCGAGGAAAAGCTTCGCGAAGAGGGAGAGGTTCTGCCCGAAAAGTTTGTAGTCTGCGCCGTCAACTTCCCAAACGGAATAGCCTCCGTGGTCGTAGACCTTTGTCCCCGGGGGAGTCGTTCGGTGAGGGCAGAGTTTCGTATGGCTTGCGTGGGTGCCTATATCGCATGCATACCGAAAACACCACCGGCAGACGTAGAGCGTCTTTGTCTCTTTGCTGACGAGGCCTTCTGGGTAGATGGATTGGTACCAGGTTTGGAAACGAAGATTGCCAAGAACGACGTGCTGGACGTTGCGGGTCAGAGATTGTGCATGAGGGTCTTCAGCCGCCATTGGACGTGAATGTGATTCTAGTTCGCTTTTGGCGATGGGCAGGGGTCGGTGTGTCGAGCGTTTAAGCAGGTTCCAGTATAGTCGGTCCCACGGTTGGGATAAGAACTCGTGGGGAGGAATGACCTTGAGGAGAGTCCATTGGCGATTGATGTAGTACAGAGTTTCACGAGCGGAAGCGCAGAATCTGGTCAGATCAAACCGCCATAATAAAGCGCTGCATCGGGTCTGCCAAAGTGCTTTGCGATTTCGCGCAGGCGCAATGCAAGCTCCGACACGCGGAGGGGCCTTGCTGCTTTTATGTCTGATCACGTGAATAACCTCTTCATGTAAAAGCAGCGATGCAGATGTGGTAAGAATATAGCAGCCTCCTGAAGCTGCAATTACTTATCAAGCGAAGTAAGAGGGAGTGCCCAGAACTTTGGTTTCAAAGGACCCTGCGTCACAAATAAGCGGTCATGCACATGCAAACTATTCAAGTGTGCTAAGCTGTTCCCAGGCATCCAGAAAAGCAGCATCATCGGTGATCAGTTGATCCACCAGTGGCCAATAAAGACGCGGGGTACATCCAATCGCCGTTGATTATCGAAGCTTCGCAGGACTGGAGGAATGCTTCCCGATCCATTCAAGCTCCTCAAAGCTCCTTCATGGATTAGTTATCTTGTTGCCTGGATTTTTCTGACCTGTGAACCACCTTCACCCTGTGTGACGATGACCGGCCCCTATAATTTGCCTCTTGCTGCCGTCTGAGCGGGAGCTTTACGAGACCAACGACAGCCTTCGATATCATAGGCAGCAGTCCTATCGCCAGCGCCACGCCTCTCCTTGTTCTCCTCCGGGCATCTTTCTATCTCCTCCATAAGCCTCCATCGCCCGTTCTCATTTTGTACTTTGACTATTCCATTACCATTTCGCCTGGCTCGCTCGCACAGGTTGGATTCTATCGTTCTTTGACGAAAACTAAGTCCTGTCGGTCCAAGCGGACCCCGTCCTATCAACGATGTTGAAGCCGTTTCTGATAAGGGATCTTGAGGATAATTCCCAACACCCCGACATCATCGAAGATACAGCTTCCGATCTGTACAATGCTACGGATGTGAGCGTCGGGCCTCAGCGGCGACATGGGCTTGTGCAGTTAGCCGCTGAGGATTACGATGAAATCGCCTATATACACCCGCAGGCCCGGTTGACTTATCTAGATGAGGATGATGGCGAAACCATCACGGTAGGTGCCTCATATCCAAATAAAATTGTTTTACGTCGCCTAATAGTTCATCTAGGTCGGCTCATCCCTCGAACTCGCCCAGCGCCTTGACGAACCGGCCCCGCAAATTACAGACACCGGCTTTCCCACCACTATACATCTGTTTGATATTAAACGCAGGAAGTCTATCACGGATATTTGGAGAAGGTTCGTATTTGATGATCGGGCGACGCGTCCTGAATCGCCAGATGCTCAAGTTGTTGTGGACGACCAAAATGATCGTGACGCAACTTCGGAGCCCAATACGAGTCGCGAGGAGAAGTCGGACCTCCACAATGGAGAGGCGAATATGACCGGGAACGATGCGCCCGAGTCGTTGCTCTCCGCGTTTGAGGCAGCTATGGCAGGGATAATGAATGAAACGCGGCACGATTCCACTACGAACAACTCGTCTAGGAACCCGCAAGCCGAATCAGCCTCTGATCTCCCACGGGAGACAACGGAAGCATTTGCTTCGGCTATACGAAGTGTTATGGAAGCGGCGGAATCCATCAGCTCTGGGGTGAGGTCAAAACTTCCGGAGCTCGAAAGGCACCTGGAGAATGCTAGGAGGGCCCTTCCGAATGATATCACGGACTCTATGCGAAATGCTTTCCTGCTATTCGAGGACCAGGTTAAGGCCATGGTATCAGCCCTCAACAACCTGCCAGAGTCCATTAGGCGAGACAATGGCCCGGGCAATGCTCGTCGCTTTCCGGAGATTCCTACGCCCTTTGAGGCACTAGATGGATTTCGCGAAATGGGTGCGCAGCTTGGTGGGATAGGACAAAGCCTACTCGACACATTTGAATCAAGTGTTCGAAGCGCCTGGGCAGGGCAGCCGGGTGGCTTTTTTACTGGCTTCCCCAATTACTACTCCCAGTCCGACAACCCTCCAGCAAGCGGTCCGGGTAATCCCACAACAAATTCTTTTCAACCCCGTGATGCCACAGCTTCGCCATTTGCTTTCCCATTCGGACCGATACCATCCCCAGCCACTATTCCACCACAAGCTCCTCCGCCCACTTTCTGGGGTCCACCTTATCCACGCCCATTCCCAATGTCTTGGTATGCCCCGAGACCAGTGCCATTCGATTCCAACCCCGGTTCTGGCGCTGTACCTCAACCGCCATCTGACCTGCCATCATCGGAACCACGCAATTTTGAACCCATCCCGTCCCGATCACTCTTCATTGGCAATCTTGGGTTCAACGTGACCGAGAAGATGGTCAAGGATGTTTTCACATCTAAGGGTCTTGAGGTTGATGTTTACCTTCCTTTGGACTCCAGGACAAACAAACATGCAGGATTTGGTTATTTGACCTTCCCTACGGATGATGCCGCTACGTCGGGATTAAGAGAGCTGCAAGGGGCCGTTATAGATGGACATTGTATCAACCTTGAATATGTTGACCATACCCCGATCACGTCACTAGCGCACCAGACTGCTGAGCACTCAAATACTGGCACCACCTCCTTGCCTCAGACCTCAGGTGTTGTTCACCGTGATACAGCTGATGATTCCACGAGTACTGGGCGAGACAATAACAGTGGCTCAAAGCCCAACAACGAAACTACACATGATATGTTGCTTGCCCAAACGGAAGCCCGATTTCCACCTGTGTCGCAGTTAGATGCGCACATGTTAGCAGGCCAATCAGCCACGCCAAGAAGCAGAGATGCCACTAACGCAGAAGAGTCTGGGGATGCTACTACGAGAAGTACTACTCGTCCATCTCATCATATACCTGGTTCTTTTCCGCAAGAGGCGTACAACACCCCTGCTCGGGAATCTCCCACAGAAGCAGACTCAACTCCATCGGTTCGCGAACCCCATAATAACCGCCATCCTCATGGCCATTTCCATCCTCGCCGTGCAGCAACCGTACGGCTACCCGGGCCGAACCCAAGGTCCATTGATCCTTTCGAGCCTCAGCCGGGGCTAAGACGGCGGGCCACTGAACGCCATTCGCTTCGGGGTTGTGGTCGACACGGGGGCCCTCGCCACCGTGCTTCGTTCCATCAGTTTTCACAAATGCCGCAAGAGCAAACATCCCATCAAACACCGCCCCTGGGCGCACATGCAGAGGAGTCAGCTCCGTATGTGACAAGTAAGGAGGCCAAGAAGCAACAGAAGCGACGTGCGATAGATGAGTGCATCAATGCGTTGTCTCAGATGGGGTACGGGAACGAAGAGGATGGTGGCAGACAGAGGTTGGAAATCTACGCCGCCGCAGCCAAAGGCGAGCTCGTTGAAGCAATTGAGATGATCGAGGAAGAACGCAAGGCTTACGAACAACGAGGGTAGCGTTTATCTTTACTTGGTTTCTGTGTGTCTGTGTTTCTGATTACTATTTAACGACCACTCCCCTTCAAGTTTATTTGGTGTAAGGATCGAAATTGGCCTAATTCATGTTTAGCTTGAATATGAAACAAACTGTCATGATGAATTCGATATTAAGCCTTTAGGGCGCTTATGGCTTGCATTGCATATGTAGTACTTTTCTACTGTTGTCGGTCACGCCTTCTTGTTGTAATATACTCTTAATTCCCGCCAGGGAAAGTGCAATGAGGCAGGTTGCTCCTGCCATTCTAATGTGTTGTTGCCCCTTCCTGTTCAAGTGATGGTGACTGCCCCTTCCTGCTGAGTGCACACTTAAGCCATGTGTATGATACTAAGATACCTAGAAAGAGTAAACGACTGCAGCAATTGTGGTACTAAAATTGTGATCGTCTTATATACAACAACAACCTTCATCGGCCTTTATTCCCCGCGCTACGGATAAAAGGCTCAAGCGGGAATACTTCTGATTCTGGCGATACGCCCTCATAAATCTGAGCCCATCTCGGCGCGAGCACTTCAGGCGTATGCCATGCATTCTCGGGGTCTCGTAACCAGAGACGCAGCAGGTGGCGTCTATTCCAGGCAAGCACGTCAGTATCATGATTTATGCTGAGGTGGTCGATTAATTTGCAACAAACTTACTGCTTCTCTGCACTATCCACAAACCCGTCTCTTGCATGGAAGACGGCCAGGTTGTTCACATACTGGATATCTCCCCTTTGGAACTCGGTATTCACACAGAACCTTTCACCGATGAAGTGCAATGTATCTAGTGCTTCCGCCTGAGCTTCGCTGATAGGGGGGATGTTAGGGCTGCGTGGGAGAGCACCAAACCCCACGAAGTAGCGTCGCCCATATTGGAGAGACACCCTCTGAGGGACGGTATCCGTTGCTGGGAGGAGATGGAGAAGAGGCCTCTCCATCCACGGCTTTGGTGCATTCTTTTCGAATCTGCACAATTGTTACAAAACAGCACTCCAGGGGAAAAACTCGAGGTATTAGGGTTGATAACTTACACCTCCATATCCCAACTCTCCGCCAGCGTATGAATCAGATCTGGCCGTGTCCGTGCAATCTCATTATACACACGCCATGTACTGGTAAGCTTACTCGCGCCTCCATGCAGCGCCGTCTCAAGCGCAAACAGCGAGACTATATCCCCCGAGTCGGTGTGAAACACCTGTTTATCGGTTGTATAAGCGGGGCTTCCGATGATGCTATTGTTAGCAGAGCGGCTGAGATCTTTGACATGTGTTAGTACCACGTCTGCCGGGGTGTCGTTGAATTTATGGTCTTGCCGGCCTCGTTGGGCGGCTATGTGGGAGGATACACCAGTGTAAATGATGATGTTGTCTTCGCGCGTGTGTTCGTCGACTTTTAGGCCACGGAGGACGAAGAATCCGTGTCCGCTGTGTAGCTCGTTAGAGAGACGGCGCAGTTCTGCGTGGAGGGTAGGGAGGGGAAAGGTATCCTGGGTAATATAGCCGTAGGGGAGGTTGAGGGCTGTCCATCTGTATTCAGCAATATAAGAGGACAAGGGCGTTGGCCACGACCTACATTTGAAATGGGCCAGGGCGGCGTCAACCTCGACCAACTGACTAGGACTGAGAACGTACGTCCAGTCATAGGTATCAGCTAGGGTGTCTCCCTCCCAGACGAGATCCCCAGCCAACTGCTCGGGGAAGCCCTCAGGGACTCGAGAGGGAAGGCCACCGGCAGCAACCCGTCTGGCAGCGCGGGCCTGCCACTTGTCGGGGTCTGGGGCATAGTTGATATCGGGCTGACGCGGCGGGGCCTCGGCGGGAGGGGTGACCCAGGTGACTGTCGTCGACATGCTGGAGATGTTGAGAGTGGCCCGGGTTATCGTGGAAGCTTCACGGGGAGCGGTATTTATCTGCTGGTTGAGCGCCAACCAGGAGCAATGATGACTCGCAGCCTTGACAAATGTTGGATATAATTCCGACAGTTGGAGTAGCGCCCGCACTGTTAGTGGTCAATTTAGACTAGAGCCTACTATAGTCTTGCTCGATATTGAAGGCGCGGGCTGGCATCAGCTAGCTGCATGTATACGTGCTTTTCGGTGCCGATGATACCATTGAAGAATAGTACAGTCTACTATTTCAAGGCTCCCCACGTCGAGTACGTGCTCTATACACCTTTTATTAGCAGAGATAAAATGGATTCAGGTACCAGGAATAAAGATGTTATACGTAGCTCTGTATGTGTGGAGCTGCCCTATTGAGCTCCGAATACCCAATACAATTAGCACATAACCCTAATAGAACAGAAAGAGCTTCAGAAGCAAGGCCGGCAAGAGACACTCCAACTACCTTTTTAATCAATAGCATAGTCGCGAGTATCTTCTATCCCAACCACCTTGGCACCTCCAACTCCCAGTCTGTATTATCCCCACAGCTCACCGTCTGCTGTTAAGATTGGTTGGCAGAAATTATGAACGTGCTTTTCGCGGTGATGATATAATAGATGCATATCTCAGGTCGTCGGAAGGACTTGGTTTGTTACGGTTATATATCGTTACAACCCCCTCATAGTGCATGTTAGAACCTTCGAACATGTTCACGGCTTACAATGGCTTCAACAAAAGCAAATGACATATCTGTGACAGCTTACGATACAGCGCCATCCTCCCACCATGACTTCACAACAGCGAAGCGTACAGGGAAGGATGTTGAGATCCCTGGCAGCGATAATGAGATCAGCCGAGAGGCCGCCCTTACTGCGTTGACCGTCGACGAAGAGCGGAGGCTGATTCGTCGAGTAGACTGGCGTCTGGTCCCTCTTCTGTGCATGCTCTATCTGATGAAGAAGATTGATGAAAATAATGTTAGTGCTCTCAACGGTGAGGTTGGGAGTGACAGCTGACAGATTCAGGCTTCCAATGCGAGAATCATGAATCAGGGCACAGATCGTAATATCCTGACGCAACTGGGAATCACTTCTGACCAGTTTGGCATGGTCACTGTTTTGTTTACTGTCAGTGGAGCAGAATAACGCGTTTCCCTAATTCTTAACAACACTGACTCGTGGCTTCCAGGTGCCCTACATCCTAGCCGAGATCCCGTCCAATCTGATATTGAAGAAAGTCAGACCATCTCGATGGCAATCTCGGATTATGATCAGCTGGTGAGGGTTATGTCGATTCTGGCTGGTATCTGAAGTTGACCTTTGAAAAGGGGCATTGTCACAGCTTGCACTGCGGCAGTCACCAACCTGGCCGGCCTATATACTGTGAGGTTCATGCTCGGACTGGTGAGCCTTTGTCAACCTAGTCCCGTCGAGAAAATATCTAACATTTCCCAGACTGAGGCTGGGATGTTTCCCGCTATCATTCTTCAACTCACCTACTGGTACCGGCCTGACGAAATCGCAGTGAGATTGGTTTGGATTTGTGCGTATTAGAATTATATGCCTTCAGAGGATGCAACTGACAACCTACAGACAGTGTCGGGAATGTCGCCGGAATTATAGGAGGAGTCCTTGCGTATGCGTTCAATGGCGCCTCTGGGGCTGGTGGCGTATCTGGCTGGCAATGGTATGCTTGAAAGTTCAGCAAACCCACCTTTGTATCCTCTTACTGACTCTCGTATGCAGGCTGTTCATAGTTGAGGGAGCTGTGACCATTGTCCTAGCAGTTGTGGTCCTGTTCTGCTTGCCTGACTGTATGTTGCCCATCTGTATACGGGATAGAACCTCTGACCAAATTTCCCAGTCCCTGCTACAACCAAGTGGCTGTCGCCAACTGAGAGGGCATTCCTTCAAGCACGCCTACCGGTAAACTCCCCCAGGGCAGCCGAAAAGAACTTCGTTTTCAAGGAAGTCATCAAGACGTTCCGTGACCGCAGGCTATGGCTCTTCACCCTCAGCTGGGCTTGCATGACCAGTGGAAGCAGTGGGGTCAAATTCTACCAGCCAACCATCATCGCCAACATGGGCTTCAGCGACATCGCGACAGCACAGATCCTCAATATCCCCATGTCCGTTCTGACCATCGTGTTTATTATCATCGGTGGATTCGCATCCAGCAAAGCAAGAGCCCCACTTCCCATATTCCCCATTACGTGCACAGTCATCGTCATAGCTTGTTACTCAGTGCTGGTGGCGTACCCAAACGACATCGGCGTTTATATCGCCATGATGATCGGTAATGCCGCATCTGTTGCTTGGTTTCCGTATGTCTTTTCTTTGAGCTCCGAGATCTGTGACACAGCTCACTAACGCTTCGCAGTATGATGTGGTCATGGCGCTCTCAGACAGTGAACGGAGCTACAGGATCCGCCTTTGCAATCGGCTTTGTCAATAGCTATGGTCAGATCGGTGACGCAGTCGGGCCCCAGATGTTCCAGGACAGGTACGAGCCGCGGTACCAGCTGCCTTTCGGGCTCGCCATGGGTCTTGTGGCTCTTTGCGGGCTTACGAACTCGTACACTTGGTGGGTGACTCGTCAGACGGAGAGAGACACACGTAAGCATAAGCTGGCTCGCCTGAAGGCTAAGCGGGACAACGAGGCTGTCCTTGACGATGTACTGGACCATGATCTTGAGGGTAGGCGGCGTGTAGTGAATTGTTAGCCATTGTTGCCTAGTTACTATTTCGCAGTCTCTGATATGCTGCCAAGAGTATTTATCCCAGATCAAGGATGAATAGACCTCAAATATGAAATGCGGAGTAGCTGTAGTGTTGTACTGGGGATGCTTTCGTTGCAGTCTTATCGATAAGATCTTATCTCCGCTGAATCATCTTCGTCTCCCGTGACTCAACCCAAAAACAATCGCGACAGCCTCTCTCGCTTTTCTAAAGCCAATTGTCTGTTTCGCGTTGATCAGAAATGCTGACATGGCGTCGAACCTTCGTCACGTCCCTCGCCAGGCTGAATCATAGCCCTCCGGCAACAGGCGCCAGTCCGACACTTCTCCGGTGCGCCCAGGTCCTCCGAAACAGCCAGCAAAAGCCCTGCAGTTTCGAGGACCAGGAAATCAAACTGCACGGCTACATTCGTTCGGTCCGCAAGCAGAAACGGTTTGCGTTTGCAGAGATCTCCGATGGATCTGCCGTGGATGCTGTACAGGCGATCTTGAAGCCTGCACAAGCGGCTGAGTATGTCGCATCCTTCTGCGAGTTTTCTCCATTTTCTCTAATTGGTTTTACAGATTATCAACTGGGACCGCAATTGAGATATCTGGCATATGGAAGGCTTGTCCACCTGGCAAGGAGCAGACCCATGAGCTGCAGGCGACGTCAGTGAACGTTGTGGGCAAGGCAGACCCAGAGGTTGGTCACGCCGTGGTCTCCTAAACGACATCAACTGACAGGCGGTTCTTTTTTTTTTTTAAACAGACATACCCTATTCAGAAAAAATACCACAGCCCTGAATTCCTCCGACAGATTCCTCACCTCCGATTCCGAACGCCTCTCAACTCCCTCCTAGCTCGTTTCCGATCCGAGTGCCTATACCAGCTTGGGAATGTTTTTCGCGCTGCTCCAAATGGCGGGTTCATACAGGTCCACCCACCGGTGATAACGTCGTCCGATTGCGAGGGCGCCGGAGAGACCTTTGCTGTAATTCCGCGCGAGACGCTGGTGGCGGGTCTTCCGGACAAGGAACATGACCATTTCTTCCGGGCGCCCAAGTACCTGAGCGTATCCTCGCAGCTACATCTAGAAGCCTATGCGGCCGAATTAGGAAATGTTTGGACGCTGGCGCCCATGTTCCGGGCCGAGAAGAGCGATACACCCCGGCATCTGAGCGAATTTTACATGCTTGAAGCTGAGGTCAACTTCCTCTCCAGCCTCGAGTCCCTAACCGACGTGGTCGAGTATCTTCTCCGCGACCTGACACGACGACTCTACGAGACACCAGCAGGACAGGAAATCCTCTCTATAAAGCATGAGGTCAACCCTGAATCTTCTGAGCCAAATGCAACTCTGGACCTCCGCCAGCGCTGGCTTAATCTTATGGACGGGCCCAAATGGCGTCGTCTTACCTACACAGACGCTATCGCAGCACTCCAGGAAGCCGTCTCCCAAGGCAAGGTGACCTTTGAGTACGCCCCAACCTGGGACGGCGGACTGCAACTCGAGCATGAACGCTACCTCGTCGACACCGTCAATAACGGCCAACCCATCTTCATCACAGACTACCCGAAATCCATCAAACCATTCTACATGGCGCCGTCGTCGGCCAACGCCAGCGCGGAATCAGAAACAGTCGCCTGCTTCGATCTCCTGCTCCCTGAAGTCAGCGAGGTCGCCGGCGGCTCGCTAAGGGAACACCGTCTCCCAGAACTCATTCAGAACATGCGCGAGCATGGGCTTATCAAGTCGTCGGCGGAGAATGCAGCAGAGGAGCAAGACTATCCCCACCTTCTCCCAGGAGAAGACCTCAGTCATCTGCAGTGGTATGCTGACCTGCGACGGTGGGGGACTGCGCCGCATGGCGGGTTCGGACTCGGCTTTGACCGGTTCCTGGGATATCTGACTGGGGTGTCGAGTATAAGGGATACAGTTGCGTTCCCGAGGTATTTTGGCCGGGCGGATTGTTAGCGATTTGCTGTAATTATATTTGTATAGTATATATAGAATCTTGACCCTTTGGCAATGTGCATCGCGTATATGCTGTCCCATTCGAATATCCGGGGGTCTTTGGGACATCCCAGTAGTGTATTTTCAAAGCTGGGGGGTTTTCAAGAGCCATTTCCGTAACGGATCCAACTACCGATTCAGTATGTCCAAGCTAAATACAGCAAGACCAAGGGCCGTAAGGCAGAACTAGCTCAGTCGTCAAGTAAAGGACTTATCCACAATCACAGACCAATTATTTAATACTATAATTTAAAAATATTACTTGACTCTTGGTAGCAGTAATTCTATTCAAGTCAAGATCCCGCGATCAACATAATAACGTTGGATCCATGTTACATCGCGGCTTGATCGAATTTTTTATAGTATGTATCATGCATACATGACACACCATTAGTGGTCCATTACCAATAAGTAATAACTTGTTAACACCGGGGCGGCCCACGTCGTCATCGTCGTCGTCCTCTTTGTCGGCACAGTCCGCAATGTTAATTCCGCACAGGACACAGTATCCGAAGTATGGCTGGCTGCCATGGCTGGACCATGGAAAAGTTAATTCTATGGAGTCTATTTTTTTTTTCTTAACCAATATGTTATTATTATTAATTGCAACACAATGAATGACATTATTTCATTGACTGAATAATGATTACCGTCTTCGGCATGGGGCTCCGGTAGGCGAAAGTTCTCGATGCCGCTTTAGCCGACCGGCATGAGGTTATCGAAACTTTATCGGGCCAGTACAGTATCAAGAATGAAGACCTCAAGGCTGACTGTCAGACTTTGCGAGAGGAGGGGGCACGTGGTGTCTGATGGTCTTGGTTTGACTTTTACGGTCAAGAATAATTAATATTAAATCGGGTTTTTGAGAGAAAAATAGACGAGGGGCCAAAGCACTCGTCGACTCGTTATCGCTGGCCACTGGCTTGTGTCAGTTTGTCCAAATGTCAGGCTGACCAGGGCAGAAGTAATTCTCCGAGTAAAGTAATACATCCGGTATGAGCCGCTGAGCTTTCAATAATATGAGTCAGTGACTGGTAAATAATATACGCCGGTCGCCATTCGCTAGTCGCCACCCATTCCCTCTTCCTGATCCTGAAGTTACAAGTTACGACTGAGTCCTGACGAGTCGGCAGACAGCCCACAGATACTACAGGACTCAGGAGGGAGTGGACTGCACTATGGAGTGGAGCGACGATACGAGCGAGGCGTTTCAGCGCCCAGGGCTCGGCTGGGCGCAGTTCCCCATCGCGCAGTCGCTAAAAGGCTTGGAAGGCTTGGGGGTGACTAACAAGGACCAGAACGGAGGATTTATGCGAGATGGACCGGGTGGAGAGGCAGGAACGGATTACTTTAATGTAAGCTTCTTGGGCTGCTGGAGCGGCGGATTCGGTTGTTATTGGGGGCCGCCTGCTCAGTAGTGGACTGGCCAGTCCACTGTGAATAATGCGATTAATATGGAGTGTCTTACCTGCGACAATATGAAAAGATCCCGGGCTTTCCGGGGGATCCGAGGGCGAAACTGGCAAAAAGACGGAAAAGGAATAATATTAATAACAGCCAAGAAGGACAAGAAACGGACGAGGTTGGGCTCCGGCTGAAGAAGGAAAAGAAGTGAGCCAGTGGAGCCCACGCGGGGGAATGCCAAGTTGCCAACCTTACTGGTGTTAAGCATATCTGAATTGAGGTATTTTACTGTGACCACCCTCGGTGTTATGCAAGCTGCATGCTTGCCAGCTTGGACCTGTAACCTGTTCCCTCACTGGCCCCAGCCCGGAAATTTGACCTCGCAGAAAAAATAAAAATAAAAATAAAAAGAAACCTGGCCTGTCTCATACTTTAAACCAATTATGCTAGTGGAGATAAGCCTGTGAAACGTTCCACAACACCCCTGATCAGCTTGGGCTCTGCTTGCTTCTCCCACACAGGCTAGCGAGCAGCCTATTAGACTATTATTGACCGAAGATTCCAGGCGAGAGGTTACATCAGATCCCTCGATCAGGGATGCAAGGCAGGATCTTGGATTATGGGCGAAAGCGAAAGGCATGTGTGCCTGCCCTTCTCCTGACTTGCCAAATGATGTGATTGATGGCTGTGCTCAGGCGATCTGTCTTCTCCCACCCCAAACGCCTCTCTCCGTAAAATACGGCCCTCCCCGTCAATCAAGAGTCACAGCGCTGTTTAGCTTATTTTAGCGACTGCTAGCTGGGTCGCCAAGGAACCAACTAAATTGGGCCGACTCTGTTGGCGATACGCTTATCCTGGCGTCTTGTCGCACGATGCTCCCGAATCAGTAGTCATCAATAATAATCACTCTCGCAAGTCGCAACTTGAGGGCGCATTGCCACTCTCTCATTATTGAGTTAGTGCGACACTGCCAGTGCCGAGCTGTATCCTGGGGCCCAGCGTCCTGCCATTACGTGAGTCCCAAGAGGCCAAGCAACAGAGTGCATCATGAGTGGGCTTCACCTCCAGACAAAGAGGGGCAGATGACTGATCCTTCACAATAGCTGCGAGTCATTGGGCAAGCGCGACAAGCTTTGGACCGCGGAATTTCCAGCTGGAATGGGACAATCGCTGGTGCCTGGCTGGCTGGCTGCTCGTTTATTTTGCCTGTGAAGGGGGGCAATTACTGCAAAATACGAAGCGCTTGCCACGACAGTCAATAAATTATGCGCACATCAGGGAGTATTATTCATTTGTCCGTCTTATTATTTGAGTTGAGCGTGGGGCGTAATTTATGGGCCGGTAATCTGGCGTAATTTAAGTAAGCGAGTTAAGGTTCCTCGTGTTGGATTAAGCTTAAGCTTCAGAAGTCACGCTCTAATCGCTTTTGGTTGGCGCCACCGTCGCCCTCACTTTCTTTCTCCCTGGATCGCGCTCCAGGGTGGCCAAAGGGACTTTGCGCTGGAGTCCGTCCATGATTCATCTCTGGGCATTCACTGCGTCGCCGCCCTCCTGTTGGCCCGTTCAGATTCGAGTTGGCCGGTGACCTGCGAGCCTGAGCAGTGGGAGTCTTGTATAAACTAGCGTTGCTAAGCAGTGGGGTCCAGTTCCCCACCCGCTCTAATTCTTACCTGAATTCTTACTTTTCTTGTCTCTTTTAAGGCGTTGGCCTCTCTGTCATCTTTCGGCCCTTTCTGCTTCCTCGACCTTTTCCTGACTTCTTGACTCCTCCTCCTCACGGTCCCTCCCCGCCCTCGTCCCCTACACCTTGCCATCACTTGTCTCTTCCTGTGAGTCTTCTCCGACCGGATTTCCGGCCCCCCCCTCCCCCTCTCTCTCTCGTTTCAGGCCAACTCTAATCGGCCGCAGTCCCTTCGGTTTCCCCCGACCTGCCGTTTTGGGTAATCCTGCATGCTTCCCAAGGCGCCTTCAATAAAGCGCCCCTGTACCTAGTCTCCCAACTCTTCACAATTTTCGACTATCACTCACCCCCCGTGGCCCTGAAACCTTCCACAATTTCGGGGTCCTACCACCGAAGTTGGATGGAGACGTATCACGGTCACGTCCGCACTCCTGCGGACGCAATTATTCTGTTTGAAGCATGCCGCATCGGTATGCTGCCGCGTGTCCAGCGTCGGCTGTCCGAAAAGGAGCGACAACTCATCCAGTCCGGCTCTGTGTTTGTTTGGGATGAGCGGGAAGCTGGCATGCGACGCTGGACCGATGGCAAGTCATGGAGCGCCAGTCGTGTTTCGGGGAGTTTTCTCACCTATCGTGAGATGGAGGGGAAGCGTGGAGGCACCAGCGTTCCCACTCAGCCTCCAAGAGCTGGCAAAACACCGGAATCTGCACGCGGCAGCGACGACGACCGGGGAGAGGCCCCCGATGATGGTCCAGATGGATATCGATATAAGCCCGATGGTTTAATGAAGCAGTCGTTCAGTATCACAACCTCGACTGGCCAGCATCTCCACCTCATAAGCTACTACTCCCGGTCGCATCCCAACGCCGCGAATCTCTTACAGCCATCCAACGACCCAGCCCTGCGAAGCGTGCGCCCGCAAAAGGGTCTCTATCCAGAGTCGACCGTCAACGACCAGCAGAATCTCCCTGTCGTCACTCGCGGTCCGATGACGGGGCCCCCTTACCACGCCGTCCCCGCTCCACCACCTCCTCCTCCTCACCACCACCACATGGCCCCTTACTCTCGCCCTGGCGCACCTGGACATCCGCCGTCGTATGCTCCTGGATACGGATGGCCGCCCACGCCGATGGGCACGCCTCCCACAGTGTCAATCCACTACCCCTACATATCGCCCGCGCACCATCCACAACCATATCACCCGTTACCACCACCGCCCCAACAACAACCAGGCATCCCACCAGGCTACGAACGCGCAGTGCATCCGATGGAAGCCCCTGGACACCCACCGCACGTACTGCAGCAAACGCCTGTTTTAATCCCCACTCGGTCCCCTCGCGTAGTGGCCGAACCCACCCCCCCAGAGTACGCCGTAAACCGAGGTTCTCCACGCATGCATGCTGCCCATTCAAGTCCTCATGTCAATGGGGTCCCCATTCCTGCCGTCGGGAGCCCGCGAGTTGTCAACCAAGCGCCGCCTCCCCCGCCCGGTTCAGGCTTGAGCATCCCGCCTCCAAATCCCCCGTCCAGGCCCCTCTCCGAGACCAGCGGCACAACTGTCCCGAGCATCAACGTTCTCATGAACAGCAGTACGGGAAGTTCATTACCGTCAATTTCAGCAGCGGGTCCTGGCCCTACACCTGCTACCCCGGGTGCTGTAAATGGGCGGCCATCCGACGGACCACGCGATATTCCTAGCGACAAGATCGGATTCGGCAACGAGGACATGCGTGCTCTCCGCCAGCTTGACAAGGCTTTCAAGGCATAGATTCCCATCTTACGGTCTGCTTTGCGAACAAAGACTCTCATGGCATGCATAGAGCCTGCGGTCATATTGAGGCTCTCGTTCCCATCCATTCAACATCCTCTTTCTGTCTTTTTTTTCTTTTCTTTTTTCTTTTCTTTTTTTATCTTTTCGTCTGTTTACTATCGCACTCGGTTCAGGTTGGTCGGCGTTATACAAGAGGAGCATGCTGCATGGGTGGGGTCTTTTTATTTGTCTGTTTTCCCTTTTGCGTCCCTGCTGCTATTTATTTCACATTTACATTGGCATATTGGCGATTCGTTCGACATGGTCTACGATATGATTCTCTTTGCCTTGTCACTGGCAAGGTAGCTATATTATGCTATCTGTGTTCCAATTTATTAGACAATTGAACAAAATCCGAACGTCTGCAGTTTTAACTTTGGTTATTATTACCGTAGAGTACTGCTTGGTATTATTAGCAGCCTGTCTTACGTATAAGCGCATTGTCAACCTTGGCTCGTTCAACTCTGGCAGGAGGTCAAACAATAAACTTCTTCCAATATATACTGCCCATGTGCCGTCCCATGTGCCAGACCACCCTGCTGGAACTTGTTCTGACTGGCTACCAAATAATAACACAATAAATCAATAAACCCTTGGAAATTATTTCCCGGTAGTATACTATAATTAATCAAATCTTATTTAAAATAGAACAACCGACAAATTATACATAGCATGGATATTAATACCAATATCAATATCAAACTACATAAGTGGCACAAACCCAGGCCCAGCCTCATCACAGACAATCTCAAAAATACTACTCTTCTCCTCTTCAGCCTCCCTCCTCATCCAAAAATACTTCTCAAAGGCAAACAACTTCTCCACGCAGGCTGGGCGGTTCTGCAACCGCGTCGAACTCTCCCACATGCCCTCCGTTGGAATATTGGGAATCGTCAGCATGGCGAGGATGAGCGGGAAGGATGTGTTTTGGAGTTTTGCGGTGTGGCCGGCGAGGGCGAAGAAGTTTGCTCGCGTGGTGAGAATTTCCCTTGCGAGGGTTGGGGCGTACTCGCTGTCGTATTCATGTTTTGGGTGGTGAGGAGGGGAGGAGGTGCGGATGTGGTGGA
Source organism: Aspergillus sydowii CBS 593.65 (assembly GCF_001890705.1). Classification (NCBI taxonomy): domain Eukaryota; kingdom Fungi; phylum Ascomycota; class Eurotiomycetes; order Eurotiales; family Aspergillaceae; genus Aspergillus; species Aspergillus sydowii. The sequence goes on along the minus strand of NW_024467861.1, from coordinate 1,003,565 downwards.
TTAGGAGGAGGATGGCGGTGCGGTACATGGATACCTGGGTTTTCATGGAGAGGGTTTCGAGGGGTGTATAGTGGGTATTGGCGGGAGGGGAAGAAGAGGAGGTTGATAATATGGGTTCAGGGTCCCAGGTGCGGATTCTATTCTCGATTATGCCGAGGGCTTCGTATTGAGACTTGACCTCGGACTCTGAGATGGACGGTTTGGCCAAACTGTGGCTGACAACGCAGAGGTCATAAAGGATCGGGAGGAGGGAAGTACAGAGGCCCGCGACTCTATCGACAATCCCCTCCCGCGCAAGAACAGGTTTAACGATAGGAATCTCACGATGCAGCAAACACCACACCGTGTCCCAAAAGATGGGTGATATAGCGACAGACTCAAGGACCCTAGTACCCAGGATATCAGGATACCAAGGTCTCACCAGCGAAAGCGTATACCGGAGGATAGACATCGTCGCCGTCGACGCAACCAGACTATCAAACGCAGCCAGTGCCTGTCCGAGCATAAGAACCGCAGCAGCATCGTGAGTATGCGTTATGACCGCATTCCGAAGCTTCTCGACTGAAGCTGCGCCGCTCGCCACATCGACCTGGTCAGCGCTCAGCACGCCAAATCGGGCCCATGATAGCGAGCTGCTGCAGGCGTGGAAGATGTCGTCTAGCAGCGGCGCAGAGTGGCTGTGGCAGTATTCCAGGGCGCGGTGGAAGTCACTTGCGAAAGTGGACCCGATCATGTAGATGTCATGTTGGCGGTAAAACTCGAGGTTGGGATCGAGATCGTCTGGCTGGGGCCGGGACTGCGACTGCGACTGCGACTCCGGGCTAGCTGTCGCTGTCTCCGGCGCCGTTGGTATCTCCTTTGGCGTTGATACAGTACAGTCCCACAGCCCCAGTGATGCCCTCGCGGCACCTGGAAGCCCGCGGTCTTCCTTTGGCGGGCGCCCTACGCGTGGCTGTTGGCGGCTGGTGGTGCAGGTGAGAGATGCTTTCTCACATCGTGTGCATGTCGAGGATGCTGGGCGGGTTAGACATCTTTTCCTCCGGGCGTGGCATTGGTCGCAGGCTTTGCGCTGCATTCTGGGTTTTCCGTCATGTCGATAGCAAAGAATCCAGGCCGATGGCAGGTGAGGAGAGCCGAGGTGAGAGAGGGCGATGATGGATGAGTCCATGGACGGTTGACATTACGGGCGTATCAGACTCCGATCTGGACTCCACCGGCGGGGGGTTTTGTCAGTTTACGGAATAGCGCATTTACTTTGGAGATCCAGTTCTTACTTCAGTTCTTTCTTTATTCTTTTCAACTACTCAATCCTAGTTACTCAAGTAACCTCGTAAGTCTTACTGGCAACGCCCCCGGATTCGCATGAAACCGATTAAAAACATCCAACTTCTGGGCCTCCCTCTCCAGGCATATATCATACCTCCACACCAGCGTCGATATCAGAATCTGCAATTCTACAATCGCAATATGCCGTCCAATGCACGCGCGCCACCCGGTACTAAAGGGGATATTGTACGCCCTGAGATTCGTGCCCCGCCCCTGGACGATGATAGTCACCGGCGAGCCGGTCGTAGAAAGTATCCTTGATGATCTTCGACGCAGCCTTGTGGCCGTAGGTGTCGCTGACCCGACTCGGATTATGGGCCCCAGCTTTTGATGGGCTTCGTGGACGCGGTAGGATCGTTTCTCGCCGGCGTTGATTCTCATCAGCCAGATGGGACTGATGGAGGCGAGGAAGCTGGGTGCTGGGAATTTACGGAGCTTCAATGGATTCCAGATATACCACCCAGCGACGGGGTATATCACGGAGTAGATTAGGTTGAAGGCTGCAATAGAGCCGACGATATGCATCCGCAACTTCATCGCCAGCGAGTTACACCACTGCAAACCCATGAAGCCCACTTGATGAGATTCTTCATGCAGACATGCGATGGGGCCCGCTCCCTCGATTGCAACGATCCAGATCGGAACTTTGCAGTGGCTGTCCCGCAGCTAGCGCTGGCCAAAGCGCCCTGTCTTCTTTATGTGATTCTAGCCATTGCTGCGCTCCAGTTGAGTGCTGGAATGTTGAGAAGCCCGTGGCGTTTGCTCGTGGAATTTGCGCCGTTCCACGAGCAAACGCCGCGGCCGGAGCCAGGGCAGTTTTTTTTTCCCCTAGATTATGCTTGAGGAATGATTGGCATGGTATGTCTTTTGATCCTTATGGATGGGGTAATGCTTAAGGTGATTAATTGATTGTACCTAGTAACGGGCCTTCTCTATTACCACATATCGCCCATCCTCACTGGAAAGCCATCGTCGCCGGCCAGACGGTAGCGTCGCGGGGGTATTTCTGGAAGCATAGGCTTAAGAGGGCTTGGGAGTGACTTCTCTTCCTCTCTTCTGGATTAGTAAATAATGTTGTTATGAGATGAAAATCTTGTAGGTAAGTAAGTGTAGCTGGCTGAGTACCTCTACATATCGTGTAACATTAGTATGTAAATTTGGGATTAACGACACCCACCGCTGTGGTTCTCTGGTAAGCATACAGAAGCAGTGACAGTGAGAATTGCCTGGTCGAGTTAAATATTGGTGAGATGATAGCGCATTGTTTAACTACATTGGGCAAGCAGACGAAGGATTGTATACGTGGCTTTGGCGGCACAGACGAGGCACAGCCCCGTTATAGCAGCAGAACCTTCATTCTAGTAACTTTTTATACCATAAACATGCTTTAGAGATATGGGGTCACAGAATATGTTCGGACAATAATGCGGTTCCGTGAATGATGAACCACGGTGGCAGACATCCTCCTTTATCCATCGAAGCTGACGCTGGGGATCAACCGTTGTTAATATGGGCCAAGCAGAAACCTTGGAACGGGTGTTTGTCCGGAATAAGCTAAATGCTGCGCAGGAACGCATAAGGATAAGAGATTACGTGCTTGATTGGATCACAGGGCTTATGCCTTTGATGCAGCCCCGGCGATCTCCGCAATGACCTCACGTTCGTTCAATGAATACTTTAAGTATGGATCAGTCTACAGATGTAATTCTCTTAATGTAATCTGGAAGCGCTCATAATAGTCCAGTTGATGATGGCCTGGTCCCAAGTGTCGCCCACGCGCTGGGAGCGAGCCCTAAGCGGGATGGAAGAATACTTTGTCTTCATCGGCGACATCACCGCAGCCCTCTACGACGGCCGCCAGCAATACACCGTCTGCTCCAAGGTAAAAGTCGACCTCGCCAACCTCCCCAACCGCGAATACGCCCTCCGACACGCCTGGAAACAAGTCCGGCACGAAGAGCCAGACATCGCAACAACCCTCGAGCCGGGGAAGAAGATCTACGAGGTCCTCGACGACGCCGAGATAGAGGAGGCCTGGCTCGCGTCGACTTTTATTGTCGATTCCATCCACCACGATGGCGAGGAGCTCTACCGGCTCGGCCGCAAGTCGAAGCCCGCAACGCTGTACTATCTCCCGAAGTCGTCGGAGCTGGTCCTCCACGCTCACCACGCGACCATCGACGGCATCGGCATGATCATGTTCTGGCATCGCTTCTTCTGCGCTCTGACGAATCCAAACCCTAATATCACGTTCGGTGACGAGCACCTCCGTCTCGCACCTGCACTAGACATTGTCCTACCAGCAGGCCCAGCCAACCCAACACAGGAACAGGAACAGGAACAGAAACAAAAAGGAACCGCACTCCTAATGGACTACATCCACAATCTCCCCGCCATCGGCCTCCCCTCCAAAGTCGGCAAAACCCCCGCCAGCACATGCCAGGCAATGGAGTACGTCTTCGACGAGGACACCACGACCGCCCTGATCAAGGCCTGCAAGGCGCGCGGGATCACAGTGACTTCTGCCGTGCATGCCGCTTACATCGCCATTCTGCGTGAATATGCAGACCCCCGGGAGTCCGATACGGCGAGGTATACATCGCCTGCGGAGTTTAACTTGCGGGGGTACCTGGAGGAGCCGTATTGTGGTGTTGCGGCGGCGAATTATTATATCCCGCTTCCGTTTACGATGGAGTTGACGCAGGAGAAGTTGCAGTCCGGTGATGATGGTGGTGGTGGTGGTGGTCGGTGGTTTGAGGAGACTGCGGCGGTGCTGAATAGGTATTATCGCTCGACGATTAAAGAGAACCCGGAGATTCTGGAGCTCCAGGGGTGTTTCACGCGCGCGCTTGAGCAGTGCGTGAAGACGCCGGAGTACCAGGGGGCGCCGATTCCGACGGATGCGCTGGTAAGTAGTCTTGGAGTTGTGGAGAATCATCTGCAGAGGTCTTATGGGGATGGCGACGAAGTGGTTGTTAAGGACTGGAAGCTTGCTTGTGATGTTGTTCTTGGGATGTCGGGGTTTCATTTCTATACGTTTCGCGGGAAGCTGAGGTTTGTGTATCAGTTTAATGAGGCTTATCAAGATCCAAAGGATATCAGAATGTATTTGGAGGGTGTTGATCGGGTTTTGAAGAGGGGGTTGTTAACTTGAATTGATTTTGGGAAGGTAAACCTGGACATACGTATTCAACTTAGCAGCGGAATTACAAGGGATCTAAACTATCATTCAAGTTGGGCTGGAGCTTCAAGACATCAACAGTGACATTGTCTGCAGTAGCTTGACGGTGTCGCTAAGCCAATATGATACGCCATGATATTGAGGCCTCACTATCAGCCCGAGATCATGGCTCATCCAGCTAACCCTACATAGGAACCAATAAGTCATCGAGCCACTCCGTAATAAAGTCGTCTGGCTCGCCATCGAACAAAGAAGGCAACCTTGGTCTCAAAAACAAGACATTGTCCCTAAGCGCAAGGCCACGAGTGATCTACGTCCAGCTGATAGCCTGAACCAGGCGGCTGGAAATAGATAAATAGTATGAACTTTCAAGACACCGGATGTGAATTCCGGCCAAGAAAGGTGACCAGCTGGGCTACTGATTCTCTAGGGAAAAGAAAAGGAAAAAGGCGTTACCTTAATTGTCGACCTGCAGAGGGATCCAATGGCGCGTGGGTCTATTACTGAAGTTGCTTCTTTCGATCCTTGGCCGTGAAGGGGTGAGTATTTGAGGCGTATCACTATCAAGCTGGGGCTGTCTGTAGATAGACAGGGGTCATTTGGTTGGACAGGGCCAGCCTTATCATAGTCCTTATCAAAGGGATGATAAGACTGAACAGCAAATGCTGTTTGCTGAATGATAGAATCGTTAGGCATATATACCCCGATGCTCCCCGCTGGATCTTGACAGACCTAAAGGCCATACCTCAGTCGTATCTCGGCGCGCATCAAAAACCAGGTTCCAGCATGGACAGTACTTTAGCACTGAAGGCAAAAGGCAAAACCCAGGTCGATGTCGCCTGCAACTCCGCGGAACGGCGATCAAGGAGCATCACGCCAGATGGTCCAACCTTAATAGATGACAGACAGACAGGACAAGACAACCGATCACGTCAACCCATAGGAATTGTTCGGAACGACCATGTGCCATCAGTCAACCAGGGCGAGCCGATCGGCCGGGAACCAGATAATGAGATGGACCAGGGACGACTATTGAACGCCAGCGATTATCCGGTCGTCGTAAAACGAGGGACTCTTCTCAACTCACATCTTGAATGAGCAATGAAGATGGCTTGTTTACCACGAGCCCTGCAGAACGACGATTATTAGCCTCGATTTCGATCGCGCAGGCGTCTCGCGCGACCGACCGCCGGCGACGCAAGTGTTCAGACACGAACCTGAGCCCCAGAAGCGAGGACCTTATGAGCACTCCACGCGCAGAAATGTCGCCATCGCAAGATTCAGCCGCCGGAAGCTTAAAAGTTGTGATGGACCCAGACTGCTGGGTCTGTCCTGTCATACTCTGACAACTCTGTAGATTCAATGGTTGACGTTGAAGGGAGATTCAGTTTCACGCCCTCGGCACCTGAAAATTCACGAGTCGCGATTCTACTTTCGGAATTGACGGCCTCGCACCTAAGGCTACGAAGGCTACGCGTTCGCACTTCCAAGATCTGGCCTCCAAGCCTTGGAGCAAGCCTGGTCAGTTCCCGTCGTCCAGTTCTGTTGCTGCCTGTGCAGTGCCGCAGCTCGCAAGCTGCCCAACCCCCGACCGACTATTACAATTGTCCACTGTCACAGGTCACGACAAAATGCCTCAACTTCAAACCGAAGCCACTTGTGCTCCGCCGGCCGCCCCGGCTCTCAACCCAGCCATGGAACGGGACTGACGGCAGCCCCGACCGCCATTCAGAGGGCTGGTATTGCAAACTGAGCACGTTGAGAGTTGCCCAAACCGTCGAAGCAAGCGAGGACAGGAGAAGGAGGTGAGAGGGCATGTCCAATGGGAGCGGCGGTGTTGTCAGCGATGCTGTAAGATCGGACAGCCTCTCCACCAAGTAAAGTCGCTAGTTGCTCCCCACCGAGCTTGGGTGCCACCACGATAACATTAACGGGTGCAGTTTCTTTGTATCAAAAAAAAAATAAAAAAATAAAATTCAAGTTTTCAACGACAGGTGGAATCTGTTAGTCACGGAAACACGGTGCGAGCCGCCTGCTTATTCCTGGAATGGGACTGACTCGAGCAAGGGCTTCGGCTGGAATCATGAAGGCATGAACATTTTCATCATCTTTGCAAGTGGAGTGACGGAAAGAACCGAAACCGAAAGGTTCCAAGATTCCCTGAACTTTGAAGCCTGAACAAACCCCGCAGTCACTGGCACGGTCACCGCATTTGCAGAGAAAGCGATCCGAGCACGGCTTGGCTGATGAACTTGAACATGAACATCCTGGATGAGCATCGTTGCGTCCTGAATCGGACATGGTGATAGTTAGTTACTCTGCACAAGACTTACAAATATGATATCGTCGGAAACAAGCGACAGCAGCCGCTCTAATTAGGAAGGAGTGCGATGCTTCGCCTAGCTTTACCCCATCCGAATCTTGACTTGTTCCTGGAGCAGTGGACCGCTGGGCACGGTGGAGAGGGTGGAGCAATACGATCAGGCCATCATTCGCATCGTGGGATGAGATGCAAGCAATAAGACTCGAGATTCAGAGTAAGAGGGCCCAGCGCAACTGAGCATCGTTGGACCAGCAGCAGATTTGCTTGCCTTTCTTGGTATGATTCTCTTCAAGCGCTGTTGGCGATGTACAAAGTACGTCCACTATACAGTGTCCAGTGTCCAGTGTACACCTATACTCCTGTATGGACACGAAGCACGGAAACCCACCGAACAGCTTCGAATTTAATTCAGATGCAAAACGAACTGCAAGCCCACCCGCGAAGTCGGCGGAGAGTCGTCGACAGTGGCCAGTGCAGCGAATAGCCACCCCGTCTCACAAAGCCACCTGCAGGCTTTAAAATCACAAAAATATGTATGGACAAGGAAGAAGGATTCCGGGTCCTCCGCCTGCGCCAGGAGCTTCGAAAGAGGAGAAGCAGAGCGTGCCTCATTTGCGACTGCCATCAGATCCCCCGCCGGTTGTTGTCATCATGGCATGGCTAATCAGACGCAAGATGGACGTTGGCTTTCTGGCTTTCTGGCTTTCTGGCTTTCAGGATTCTGACTTCTGAGAGCGAGACGGTCGCCTCGGCATACCTTCCTCACACTCTTAATACGAGGGGCCAGGGTCATGTGGTGAGTGGCCGACTTCTCTGACGCGTCCGCCGCTTTGCCTACTCTGGCGGGCGGTGCGCTGGGCAACCCTGCTCGATGGCTGATTATAGGCTGGCAGGCTGGAGTCTGGGCTCTGGGCTGGACCGGACTCGGGCGAGAAACGACTTTTAAGTTTACTTTTAGACAGCTGACTGAGTTGAGAGAAGGCCTCCGAGACGGGGGTCGGTCGGTCGGGGGGGTCTGAACGCAGGCTTAACTATGGCTGAAGTTTGACTCGAGAGCTTTGTGATGAGCCTGTGAAGATGAGGGGATCTGAGACTGATTCATATTGCACTCGTCCTCTGTATACTCCGCCCTTGTCGTCTCCGCATTTCGCTCGCTTATGCAAGGACGGTCAGCATCCACTCGCTGCCAACGGATGTCGTACAAACTCCAGGAGTGCTGCGTCTGGGGTAGTTCTTTGTTCTTTGTTTTTCGGTGGAAGTGGACAACATCAAAATCAATGTCCATCTTATCGACTCCGTACATCGATGTATGGAACTGGTATGGGAGCTCCCTCCCGTGGCTCCACATGTCATTTGTCCCAAATCCCAATTCAACCTCCAAGTATAGCAGGGTTGGCTTAAGATCGACTCTTACCCCGGTAAATTATATGCAGAGTATCGCTCGTCTTTGGGGGTTGTCGGTTGTCACTACTGTATCACCATGACATGGCCGTTTCACCTGCCCGTGAATCCTTGATGCTTATTTTCCCGCTCGCCTGTGTCAGGTAAAGGGCGGGAGGTCAGCCTTGAGCACTCACCATCCACCAACTGTCGAGGTGAGCAGGCTTCATCCGTCCACTGTCATCTTCGTTTAAATTAGGGGTCCTAGCTCCCCCCTGCTCTTGACAAGTCCAGACTCGCCTTCCTTGCTTGAGGCTTGACTTGGCCCTGCACCTCTGCGGGTTACCCCACTGGGCAAGCCGTCGTCATCCAACACGAGTCCGGCACGAGAGCTGGCGTTTCTTTTCACCCTCGTGCTCGACTCTGCTGGAATGGTCGCATACCCTACCAGGCGATCAAGCCAAGTCAGTCAAGTTTCCAAGTTTCAAGGGCCAAGTGGACGCTGCCCATTACAAATATCTCATTGTGCGTGTAAAAGACTGCACATTCCAGTGCAAAGTAACTGAGGCTGTCGTCTGACAGTCGATGATGCTCGATTGCCTCGTTCAAGGAAAGTTCCGATTAACGAGGCCTAAGCACTCGGACTTATTCCCGTCCAATCGTAGTCCCCCAGTTCGAAGGAAGGTTAAGCGTGTCGGTAAGCAGAAACAGAAATGGACTGTCGCGAGTGCCTTGAAAATAATACCTGCGCGGTGTACAGTACCGTAGTAGTAGCCGTAATTGCGAAGGAAGAGCGCATCATCAAAACCTTCTCCGGACGAGATTTGCTCATTCCCTCTCTGGCCCATCATCTGATCCTAGTTCTGATCCTGATCCTGATCATCTGGATGCTGAATAATTTCAAGTATCTGGTTGGTGTGTTTTCTTTCCTTGGCATGGCGGATGGAGGCGTCCGTGCTGGGGATAGGAATGAGAAGATCTGCCCTGGTCCACTTCCCCAGATTCAGATGGGTTCACTGCATCATTTGTGCAAATTCTTAATTATGGTGCAATCTGCGGCAAAACAGAAAGGGGAATAATTTAGGGGTGATTTTTTGGTCTACGGTGAGGCGTCGAGACGGAGGAGTTGACAGTCGAGAATCGACAAAAAGAAACGAAAGAAAGAAGAAGCGAAGAACGAGAGAGGCTGACGGCAGGACAGCGACTGGTCACAAAGCGTCGCCAATAATGCAGGGCCACAGTGCCACTGCTCCAGGAGGAAAGTGGTCTGCAGCGTCACAGCATCTGGCCATCTCTGAGACTCAGATTCTCCGCACGGTCGAAGTCGGAAGAGACCAGTTCCAAGGCGTACCTAGCGTGGGGTGTAGCGTCCAGCTGAGCCAGCCGTGTCATCCTGTATGCACGTAATCCAGACCCCAGAATGCCGTCGCCTCCAGACTTTGGATGTTGAAGCTTTCAAGCTTGAGAAAGAGGCTGCTGGGGAGGCCGTTCGTTCGTCGGTGAGTCCGGGTCAATAAAGGATGATGGTGGGCGAAACACCGGGCGACTATAAGTGGCATTTAGCACTGCATCGGGCGCCAGCTAAGACTATACCAGCCTTCGCTTGATCTCCGAGGCCATCATCTTCTGCAGTTCGTAATTAAAGGGGAAGGGGGGGGAAAAAAGAAATAAAAATCAGAAAAGAAAAAAATAAACGGAAAAAAAGAAAAAAGACGGAGATTGGAAAATCAACTGCATTATTCTGGAGAGTGTTCCCCAGACGACTGCTGCAGCGGTTGGCGCAAGTCCACAAGTCCAGCGAGGAGAGGATCACCCGCCGCCGTCGTCACGCATGAATCGCGCGGTGGTGAGGGCAGGCACACGGTTGGACATTATTCTTGGATTCTCGGCCCTCTCATTCGATATGCGATTTGCTTTTGCCCATCCACTGCTCCGGCGTCGGCGGGGGCAGCTGGCGCAGAAATGCAGCCAGGCGAGAAAAAGCAACGACGGCAAAGTTTCTAGCGAAGTTTCGTGCTGGCAATCCCCCCGCATTCCCGGGTTAAAAGGCAAATTGGGCCATCATTAAATGCGCGTAAAAGGGAAGAGACACTCGTAAAGTTGCCTGGGAGGGATGCCCTCGCTCGGGGCCCACTGATCCTCAGCGCTCGCACCCAATCGCGCTCTGGGTATAGCTGAGGCCCATCCAGTCATACAACCCGATTGTCATTATTCATTCTTATTCAAATCACTTCCACTTGGGAACTGCCTGGTCCTGTTTATATTAGACCCTCGCCTCCGCCGCGCCGCCTGGGCCCAACTGCTCTGTTTGGCCTCTCGCAGTCTCTACTCTCGACTCTCTGCTCAGTGCTCTCTCGTCCCTCAGCGGCCAAGAAGCCTTCCACCTAGTCGCCCCCACTTCGACTTCACTTCTCCCACCACGACATCCATCGTCTTTGTTCTCTCCTCTCCTCTCCTGCCTCTCGCCGTCTCTCCTCCGACGTCCTCGACGAGTCGCTCTCGGGGTTTTCTCCCTCAACTCCTCGCTCCTCCCCGACTCCGCGCTGACTCTCCCGAGTCGTCGCCCCATGGTCAATGTTGTCCATGCAAAACTCACACTCATTCGCCCTTCCTCCGTCCTCCGATCTCGAAAGTAACCCTTCCCATGGCTACCTGTCGCACCCCCAGCCCGCCGACTGTCTCTCGAGTATAGCCGAACCCCTCGCCTTCCCTGACTTCTCCATGGATGATTCGCTCTCCCATCGCGACAGCGTGAGCACCGACAACACATCTAACGACTCGCCCGAATCGTGGGACGGCGACGGCCCCTCGGACAGTTCCCCACCCGGCGACGGCGGCGTCAAGGTCCCGACAACCATGATCGGCCCATCCACCGTCTTCCAGTTCAATGTCCTTGCGTCGCCAGAGCCGGACGTAGTGCCGAAAGTAGAGGAGCTGGACGACAATGACGAACTGCCGGGGGTGGTAAAACCATTGGGGGTGGAGACGCCAGGGCTGTCAGTGTCAATGCCACATCAGTCTGGCACGGATCCCGCGGCTGCTCCCGTCACTGTTCCACGGAAACGTGGCCGCCCACGCAAACACCCTCTGCCCGTGCCTGGTGGCCAGGTCAAGGTCACCAAGGGCCGCTCCAAAACCGGCTGTATCACTTGTAGACGCCGCAAGAAGAAATGCGACGAGACGAAGCCCGCGTAAGTGCTTGCCAGCTAGAAACCCCCTGCGACTGCGCCGGGGACATGCTGACCTTCCACTTTCTAGCTGCCAGAACTGCCAGAAGAATGCTGTTGTCTGCGAAGGGTATCCCCCAAAGGAAATATGGAAGAGCGGCAAGCAAAAGATGGAAGATGGTGGGACTGCTTATAACAATATCTGTTCGCTCCAGGGTTGTGCGCTAACTCGTTTTCTACAGCCCGGACCCAGACGGCAGTCGTATATCGTTCGCTCCCGATCCTCATCGACGGTATCGAAACAGAGATGGATCGCAAGTTGCTCGACCACTTCGTCTACGGGTTCAGCCGTGTCTTGACCCTCATCAATGATGATTCGAACCCCTTCAAAGAAATCCTTCTGCCGATGGCGACGCAACATCGAGGCTTGATGCACTCATTGATGTGTTTGTCGGGATCGCATTTGTCCGGGTTAAATCCAGAGCCAGGAGTGAAGGAGCGGAAATACTACCACTTCCACCGAGCGATCCGAGACTTGAAGGCGAACATCACTGCGAGAACGAACATGACCGAGCAGGAACCCGAGTTACTATCCGAGGATCCAATCATCGCTTCAACGATAGCGCTCAGTCTGAACACCATTTGTGAAGGAGAAACGAATGGGGAGTACCGCCCGCACATGGATGCAGCTCGCTATTTGCTCGTGACCCAGAAACCACGAAACGAGAATTTCCGCCAGTTCATCGTCGAGTTCTTCCAATACCATGATGTTTCCAATTCAATCACATCGCTCGATCGCCGACCCGCCCATCTGGATGGGGAGCTACGGCTACCCGACTTTGTACCGCACGCGCAGGCCGGGATGTTCTTGGGTGTGTTTGATGGTTTATTCCGCTACATCTCACAGGTGACCGGGCTCCGCGACCGAATCCGTCAGCGCTTCAGCGAGGGTTACGAACCAGCAGTCGACTACCAGATCCTCAGCGACGCGGTAATGATCGACACATCAATACGGACATGGGAGACCTCCCACCCACCAAACACCCCCAATTACTACCTCGCCCAGCTCTACCGCCAATCAACCTGGGTCTACCTATACCGCACGATCCGCCCATCTCGGCCAAGCGACAAGATTGCCCAGGTTGTCGACGACGGGCTAGAATTCCTAGACCTCCTTCCTCAAGACGCAGGGGCTTTCAGTATCGTCCTCATGCCTCTCTTCCTGCTTGGATGCTCTGCCTTCGTGCCGCGGCAGCGCGAGAAAATCCGAAAGGGCTTCGATGCGCTCAAGGCCTACTCCAACCTCCGCAACATCGAGCCCGCGTTCAAGGTTGTCCAGCGCGTCTGGGAGGTAATGGATTCGAAGACCGAGGATAGCTGGGACTGGGAGAGGATCATCAAGGAGATGAACATGGACTTCCTCATCACCTAGTTGGATTCTCGTTAACGAATTTTGCATGGTTTGCTCCGTTGATTGAGTTCTTATATATCCATACTCGACTACTTATCACCGGGGTGACCCTGGCGTTTTTACGTTTGAACGTTTTTTTTTTTTCTCTTTTGTTCCTCCTACAGCGCTCGATATCACATCATGTTTGGCGGTTTGGTTCGTTATGTTATCCGGTTGGTTATCTGGGGTGTGTTCCTCACCCACTAAAAAAGCAACGATATAATTAAGCCGTCGTTTCAGCACAAGCAAAAGGGAAGCAAGCGGCGTCAATGGAAGTGGTGCAGGAGGCAAACAGTTCCTACACTTATACTGGTCTATACTAACCACAACTTGGAAACCAACAACCACTAAAAATAAAGGGAAGGGGGTAGGAAAATTGGCTGGCTCTTTTCTTTCCTTCTCCATTCTTCTCGTTTCCTTCTTCTTCTTCTCCCTTTTTTCTCTGATGCATTGATCTGGCTTGGCTTGTATTTATATTGATATTGGTTGATGGAGTGTACGTGTCGACGATTTTGTCATGAGGTTTCAGGTGCAGGTCCGGTCTGGTCTCGTTAGGGTACATGTTTGGTATACGGTATTTTCTTTTCTTTTCGCTTCTATACTTGGACTGTTTATACGAGCAGATGTAAATATTCTGGAAGTACAGTATAAGTATTATTAGGTATATACGATACCCTTGGGATGTATGTTACTTACTATAGATGTATTTTATGCTTATCCTCATCCTATACCATCCCGTCCTCACCTAGGTACTCAGCCCTAAACAGCCTCGTCTATATTTCCAGGTAAGAATAGACCTTCGGCATGATAAGTCTTTCTCTTCTTCCACACAGACGGCGGAATATTCAGAATCCTCTATTCGGCCGTCATAGAGACAAATCTAGACCACTCTTCTCTCCCATCACAATTGGTACCTGTTCTCTGTGGCGAGTGTCTGTTGTCCATCGTCCTTTCTGCTTAGGACGAGAAGATATTACAAGTTTAACCATGACAGTAAAGAGCGGCGCCAGTCAGCAGGATCGCCCAGATAGGCAGGTACCAGTTGGTTTGAATTTGAGATGGAAGGTGCAACCCGGAGTGGACTAGGGACGACGCTCTTTCCTTTATGACGAACTATACATACATAGATATGGAAGGCGCGACTGCGATGGAACGCTCTTTCCGTTTATCAAGAGGTTGGACCAGTACTAGGTATACACATACAAAAGAAACAGGGGCGAATCTACGATCACCTACACTACCCTAATAGGCTAAATACTACCTAGGTTGGGTTAGGTACAGTCCATCTTGCACCAATATCAGCCCTGATGACTCTGTCCTGTATACGGAATAGTTACACTCGAACAGTCAAGTCCCACGACTACAGCAGCCCGTTTTGGGATCCTAGTATTCTTCACGCTGGTAGGTTTACAGCGTGCATTTCTCCTGTTCTGCTCCAAGTCTGGAATACCGCAAGACCAACCATAAATTAACCTCGGGAATCTGGGCGAATAATATGCGCCGCATCTAGAAGCCGTTAGCCGTTAGGTAGCCATACGCTGGACGTTGGACGTTGGACGCTCGCTGAACGCTGGAACGCAACGCGAATGCCCAAATCCGGCGATTTGGGAGGCGAAACGGAACGCGGTTTTTTCGTAATGCCTCGTAAAGCCTGGTCCATTCATTCCAGTCTAGGCATCGTCGTCGCTACCAACTAAATACTCTGTCCATCGCGAACTCCGGTTGCCGGTGCACATCTGTCCCAAACTGGATGATAATGAACACCAACCAGCAGATGGTCTGCTAAACGGCAGGGAGGGTGGGTAAGCAGTCTGTTTAGGCTGCTGGGATTCTCTGGATGGGGGAGATCTTTCCCGGCTGCCCCGGCGCTTGCACAGGGCCCCGCCGATGTCGGGTGGCGGGGGAGGGGTCGGAGGGGTCAACGATGCAGTACGGTGTAGACTGAAGGTATGAAGGAGGGTAGAAGGGGCCGTGTCTGGTGGAGGCGCTACCGTCCAATCAATAATTCTGTTTCTCTTGCAAGGCTACACCGGTACATTCTGCACTCGGGTAGCAGCAGACTTCTGCATTCTGTCTGTCTTTCCAAAGTATGCATAAATTATCTAAACAACTAGCATGCCCTCTAAGGCAGACTAACACGTAGTTTGAGATTAGTTCCTGAAAATCGCGGAACCAAAAGGGCTCTTAGTGAGGGTGACGAAGTAAATCATCCAGCAATCTAATCAGCTCATCTATCTATCTTGCCTTTCCCAACGAGCAGCACCCATAACAGAGTGACAGTGGAGAAATATGGACAGTCATACGGTGTAGAGTGGAGGATTCATGCTGAACTGAGTAGAGAAAACCTGTTTTCTCGCCACAAACACGCATACGACACCCTTCCATGAAGAGAAATACAAGCGAGCTGAGGGAGAGGATCTAGATGCCCGAGGTCACCGACAGGCAACGCAGTTCGTGAGAATTCAGCTCGGTAGACGTAGAGGGACTTCGGGGGTGGTGGGGGGGTGCGTCAGCTTGCTTCACTCTTCGTGTTAAAGAAAAAGAATGGATGCATTAAGGGTCTCTCGTTCGTTGGAGAAAGGATCCTCTCTTTCCGAGTTCTTCCACAGTCCCACTTCCTCCCACTCATCCTCCAGCCCACTGCCAACTGTAAGTGGGTCGCGATAGCTTAAGTATATTGGCTTAGATCTTTTGTACAACAGTCCAATCATGCTACAATGGAATAAGGTTATCAACTCCAGCAGTATACCCCACCCAATCACACCCTAAATCGCGGTACCTTACATAAGATCTATCCCGGAATTGCAGCCTCATTCGTCAATAAATATCCACAACGAAGCAAATCAATCGATCTCATTGTATGACAGCAACTCCACTGTGGCTGGCGAGAAGGGTCGAAATTTCCACTTTGCCTGTGCGCTCGCCTTGTTGGAGCCTGCAAGTCTGGAAGAGCCCGGAGGAGGAGGGGCACCCTCGAATTTTTGCGCCGACGTCACTGCTACCTTACCACGGAGTACTTTCATGCCTTACCTGCATTATTGAGACTGAATCCCCGAAGTGGCTTGCTAGCTTGCTGAATCTGACCTCAGCGGCTTGCTTGCAGGGAAAAGAACCAGTGAATTTGGAAAGGCCCGAGCAACTACTGCATTTACATTTAGGTTACTACCTTCCTTTTTTTTTTTTTTTTTTTTTTTTTTTTTTTTTGACCTCCTTTTTTTAGGTTGCGGCGCCCACGTTGCCTTTGTCCCGGCTTCGTACAACATTGAATGGATGCGCGTGGTTTTCTTTTTGGAACTTGGATGGGTTTGTTCCAAACATTATTGGAGGGGGTGATCTTTTCCTTTCTTTGACATCTCTTCTATAATTCGGCACTCTTGGAATTGGGATTGGGAGTCTAGACCTTCGTGAATTGGAGTATGCGTGAGTTTTGCAGGGAGTAGAGTTTGGAATGGGAGGGGGCCGGCTGAATTTGGAGGAAGTGATTGTGGTTCATTGAGGAACAGGTAGAGGGATAAGGAATCTAAAAAGACAATTTGTAATACTGAAGTCGGGAGGCGCGTAGAAGGGTTGGATGGTAGGGGAAAATTGCAAAATGGCAAGTTCAGGAAAAAATAAGTTGAAAAAATGAAATGATTTCATAGTCTATAGTCTAAAGAATCATAATCTATCACTGGATCGTATTCGCATGTCAGAAGTGTCAAGTCTTCGATACATCTATAATTTTTATAACGAAGGAAGATACTCAACCAGCCGAATAGCAACCGGTCTATAAACATGTAGAGGAAATAATCAATAACACCAAGTCTGTGTCAAGCATTCCAGAAATCCTTCCCGATAAAATCAACCTGTACCCCGTATACCCATACCATAATCCATCGTTAATCCCCGAACGTAAAGCGTAACCGTGCGGATATCATGAAGTTGGTTCATCGTAAAAAAAAAAGTGTGGTCGTTATAAAAAAAATTTTTGTAAAAGAGTGAAAGAAAAGAAAAAGAGTGAAGTATCGTGGTTATGCTTACGCCCCGAGGGTGAGGACGAAGCTGGTGTCGATGGGGCAGCCGTGGGTGGCATGGTCGTCCTTGGGCTGGAGGTAGGCCTCGGCACAAGAAGCATCGCCGGCATGGCAGTTGACAGCGGGGCAGTTGTCACTGGTCTGGCTGGGAGAAACGTCGAAGCCGTGCTGAGTGAAGGTGGAAGCCGCACGGTCCATGTCGATGCAGGACATGTCCCAGAAGATGGTGTCACCACCCTGGGTGTACTCAAACTGAAGCACATCAGTCTGGTCTTGGCTGGTGGAAAGCTTGATGGAGATACCACCGCCATTGGAGTTGGATTGCCAGGATTCAGTGTAGGATCCGCCGCCCGCAGAGAGGGTATGCATGTTGCTAACACTATTGGCAACAGACCACGCGTAGACGTCGGAATCCATGTTGTTGACGATGGTGACACCGCCGCCGCCGTCACGTCGGACAACGGAAGGCTGAGGGAGAGCCGCGGCGAGGGTAGCAAGAGTAGCAGCAACGAGAGCCTTGGTGAACATCATTTTGACTGAAGATATCGACAAAAACGAAGTCTTTGAATAAGAGATTGTGTGCTGTGGTTGAGTATGTACTCAAGAGAATGAAATTGTCCTAAAGACGAGAGAAGAGAGAGACTAGTCAAGGAATGACTGAAAAGACTGTACTTTTGATCAAGAGAATGTTGTTGATGCAGAAGATAACGATGGACCGGATCTCTGGGGGTTCTTATACCTGAGATCCCCTGCTTTGACACCGGGTGGACATCGGGCGAACATCCGCCTTCCCACTTGCGATGCGAGGCATTTCGAAGGCAAAATGGAGTCTTGCAAAGAAAAAAGGAAAAGAACTCCACAATGATCCAGACCCTGAACAAGGCAGAACGTGGATTCTACGTCAAACCCCTGGCGGGCCTGTGTGGTACCTGTCAACTTGACGCCACAGTGCATATTCGGAGTACAAGACCTTAAGAGCTTGCTAAGGGCGTTGCAATGATTGGTATAGGGAAGCTCCACCGTTCCAACTGTACGTTGATGCATGGCATTATGGCCCCGAACTGCCTCCGGTTGGAGGACGCTAATGCCGTGGTGGTTATGGATTCGGTCGTGGAAGAACACGGGCGTACTTGAACCGTTATGGAAATATCATCATCCCTTGCTCAGTGTGCGTGGCAATGCCACCATGGCGACTCTTGGTTCACACAGAGGCAAAGTTTGCGAATTACCATGGTTCGCTCGAAGAAAAAAGAAGCCCAAACAATTGGAACGTGCCGAAAGCCCGGCTAATTTATGGGGAAGCCATGAGATCCGGACCCTGGTTCTTTGTCGGAGATGCACCAGAGGCGCTCCGGTTCTTGGGAATGGCAACGGGGCCCCTGTTCAACCACTGCAATGCGCTGCAGAGATTGGCCATCTCCTGTCAACCAATTTTTTTTTCAGTGGGCCATGCGACAACGCCCCGATTGCAAGGCTTTGTAGAGATGTGGTACCTTCTAGATCCGGCGGCGGAGCACCCGCCACTATGCCGGGCCCCAAGACGCCGTCGACAATCGCCTGCTGTTAGCACGTACTCTATTCTGGCCGCTGGGCTCCGTTGCCCAGGTGTTCTAGACCGTTGTTCTAGACGAACTTGGCGGCCTGTCTGACAAAATGCAGACAATGAGGCATCATGGTTGTGAACTCAAACATCCGTGGTATATTGATAATCAAAAAAAGGCCCAAGAAATACAAATGCATGGCAATGTAACGAAAACAAGAGAATTAGATTTGGAATAGCTCTTTACCAATAGGGCGCCCGTAACCCAGTTAGTCCTGCCAGTGACCCCTCCGTACTCGCGTCCTCACGTTTCCGACGTCCGGCAAGTTCCATGTTGATTTGACGGTGAATGTGCACTAGCCAGTCAACGTAGCTCTGCGCCTCGCTATTACGGTCTTCTACTAATAACCGCGCAAATTCGTATTCGGCACCATCTAGCCCCTGGCGGGCAAGTTGGATTGTTACCGCCTTGGACCCTCGGATGCTTGAGAAGTACTGTAGCAAGTTGCGGACCTGTGCGTTGAGGTGTGTTTCCAGCACCGGAATTGATGATGCTTGCGGGTTGATGTCGTGTAATGATGCATGCTGGGGGCCAAAGAGATCTTCTAGGAGGTTAGGAGATACCTGTGCGTGAAGCCATAGGATACATTGCTGTCCATCGTCAACCAGGTACACTCCGCCCTCTTCAATCTTTGAGAAACTAGCCCGAAGGGCAGGTGGTACTTGTAGGTAACCCTGCTCATTCGGGAATCCATCCTCTGGCTGCATATTATGGATAGGAATGATTCGGGGGTACAGGTAAAGTGACAATTCGGTGCAGCCAATCGATCGTAGCATCCGCATATCGTGAATTCTTCTGTCTGATGATTCTTGACCACCTGGACAAACAGTGTCAGTTTGAAGGTCTTTACGTTCGAGAATCAAACTTTACCTTTGAAGGCCCGCGACTTGATCAAGGCTAGAATGAACATGGAAAATTCCTTGAGGTTCTCCGGCAGTACAAGTTGACCAGGAGGATGCGACCCAGAAAAGATTTTACGATATCCACTGAAGATGTCCACGGATTTCTCCGTGATGTTTGCCCGAAGGTCTTTGAGGTTCTTGTCCAAAGTTTTCGCGGCCGCTACTCAACATCAGTATACAACTTCGCTAAAATGATGGGTATAAGGGGTGGGAGGATGAGCGTACCCTCTTTAGCGATTATGCTCACAACAGCGTCCTGGTCAACGAACTTCATAGTCTCCAAACCACCCTCGTTAACCGCTGCCACCATGTTGATACAGCGTACCCGACGCTGTCCGTTCGCCGATGTGTACAATAGAGCGGCTTGGAAATGGGCATCCAGCTTAGTATCAAGCTTGCCATCGTAGCTGAAGAGAACAGCAATGGCTTTGTCCGCATCAATTGCACCAATTTCAAGATCAGCGCCGAACGTATGTTGCACGAAGTTTCCGTGGTAGCCCGACACTTGCAATCCGTTGGAGCAACGGACCTTCATCAACGCTTGATAGCCTGTCTCTCTCGTCGCCGCATGTGCCAATTCCTCTGAGAGTTTTCGAATGTCCCTTGGGGCGTGGAAATTGGGGTAAAAGAACGTTTCACCTCCAGTAACTTCAGGAACATGGCCTAATATAGGTTAGCATCGACAAAGTATCGGCTGATAATTGTGAAAAAGCAACATACCGATGGTAGCAACATCCATATATGTCCCGCTGGGGGCTGCTATGAACATGTCGCAACCGATACCGGCCTCGGCCATTTTACCTGCGACCTCTCGCCAGGGGGGATTTTCCGTGGTAAAAAGTTTCCTTTCCGCATCCGTTCCATGAGCCTTAGGGTCATCCCGAAGCGACAGAGCCCCAGGACCCCAAGTTGGCAGTGACGAGATTGCACCGATAACTTTACCACCAGTGGCCTGTAACGCGAAGAGAGCTGCATTGAGAGCTGGGAGGAGAGCGCACTCCGGGGTTTTGACGCGGGAGAAGATAGTTGGGATCTGCTTTAGAAGTGAGGTGATAACATCCCTATGCAATCGTGAGCAAACCAAGCCGAATCTGGGTAGAAGGTGTAGAACTTACTTTGATTCATATGGATCCACGAACAATCCCTCACTTAGAGGAACAAACGGTTCTTGAAGATCCGTCATCACCATCATCTGGGCTTGCTGAAGTCCCGCCTATAAAAGGTGTCAGTGCGACTTCCCGCATCTCGCCGAGAATCAAATGGACATACGCTAAGATTGTAGAATTGCACTTCGCGGTCATAAGTGACAATTCCGATCTTGGATCCCTCGGGTATTGTCCGGACTGGCTCTGCTCCATCCACATTTTCTGATGGCTCGTCTTCGTAGAGTGCTTTCATGATACCCTTACACACTCCTTTCAAAAATCCCCTGCTGATCGACTCCTGGCTGACATCGATTAGGAATAAGGTCTGGAGACCAACAGGCTCCTTATTCCAGTAATCCTTCGGTACGAGGAACTCGACGGTCCCCATCATAAGCTCTGGACGCTGCATGCGGTCGACGCGCGACCCGGTAACATCGATCGGGGCGAAATAATCGGGCGGGACGTCATTAGGGAACGTGCACATATTGCAGACAAATTTATTCCCACCCGCTCTAAACGACATGAAAGGGTTGACATAGGTCCGGCAGCGGCGACACCGAGGAGGTCCTACATCTCCGAAATCGAGCACAGGAATAGGTCGCTCCCCTTCGTCGAGGCGCGCGAACGGCTGCAGAATCATTCCCAGCGGGAGGCCGGTAGAGGAAAGGAAATCGGAGGAGGAGGGGATATTATTCAACGTCAGACGGGCATATTTCGGTGATGAGTTGCCTTGGTCATGGGCAATAAACGGAACGGCCGCTGGGGGAGGTAGATGCCGTTCCACTGTGGGATAAACATGGCTAAAGTAGTACTGTGCCGGAATATCGCGCGAGCGTGGTATGCTAGGGATCTGCTCCGGGTCAATCCTCCCTTGAGTAGGGACTGTTCCATGGCCTGGCTCTGGTGCAGGACCGAGTGTTGTGGGTTGAGGAACAAGCCCCGAAGAACCTAAGGCTGGGGACATGGAGGGAGGTGCTTGGTTCAATCCAGTATTCAAAAATTGGGACGAAGATTGTTGGAGGGCGTCCGCTGGAGCAGCTGCGAATTGCTGCGCTGGCGCTGGCGCCGCTGCCCCAATGTCATGGTGTGCGTGACGGTGCTTTTTTTTGGAACTCCGAGGCACCCCTTCTCCCATTATACCCAAGCCACTCATCTGAGATGTCAGCCCAGCCATTGATGGATCAGCCGGAACTGCGGCCGGTCCTGCCATTCCTGGTTGAGGACTAGTATTGTATGCGAATTGAGTTGGGGGTTGTAGAGGTTGTTGTGGCCCGGGGGGAGGCGGGGAGCCGTATGCGGCGGACGGCCATTGTTGGTTGCCGGGAGTGCCAGCTCCGTAATAGGCACCTGGCTGAGGAGGGGAGGGACCCGGGGGAAAACCGGCAGGGTGCTGCCCTGGATATGGATGCTGAGGCGGAAATCGATTGGGATTGGAGGGGTCTTCGCCAGGAGCGACTCCCTGGGCGGGGGATTGATAGTAGTTCTGGTCCATAACGTGGTGGGGAGGCCGGAGGACGAAAACTAAGGGCTGGGGTTAATCAAGATCTCAATTCCTGGCCATTACTAAAGAACGAAGTCAACGGCAGGAACAAGCGACAGAGATGAGCACCCGCGGGGAAGCTGGCGGCAGGAGAACGAGATGGTGGACGGGGTGAATTGACCACCTTTCACGGCATCCTAAACAAATCATCGGAATTACTTATCTCCGGCTGTCCCTCACTGTCGGTGTCCAACGAGTCCGACTGGCGTGCTCCTGCGCCCATTCTTATCTAGGTTTTTTTCCATCATGCTCTTCGCTTGTGCTTCAGTACTCTCCGGTGGTGCTTGTTTCTGGGGAAGTTGCTGTGGTTCTGTTGACTTCCACCAATTGCCTGGCTTTGTCGCTGCCCTACTTCAACACCATAAATAAGCTTTCAGTTGCCGAGTGGGTAGGTATACCGGTAAATAACAGAGCCGAGGAATGTCTGCCGTTCATGACGACGATGAGCGCCTCTTAGCTCGTATTGGCTACAAACAGGTACGAAGAGCTCCCCCAGCTTGTGCGATTCTGTGACTAATAATTTTGTCACAGGAACTCAGGCGAGAATTCTCAAAATGGTCGACTGTCTCCTATGCTATTTCTATTCTGGGAGTCCTGGGCTCCGTTCCAGCGACATTTGGGGCTCCGCTGGCCGCTGGCGGTCCTGCGACTGCAGTCTGGTGCTGGTTCCTGGGCTCTGTCATGGCCTTCTGCATTGGTAGTTCAGTTGCGGAGCTGGTCTCCGCCTATCCTACGGCAGGAGGGATGTACTTTGTCACCAAATACGTTGTGCCTGAGGACCAGGTACCGATATTCTCTTGGATCCAGGGCTGGTGCAATCTTCTGGGGCAAACCGCTGGTGTTTCCAGTGTGGCCTACACGGTAAGCCAAATGCTACTTGCTGCTGCTAGTATGAACTCCAAGCTCGTCGATGGCGGGTACTCGTATACACCGTATGTTGGTCACAAAGATGTCTGGTTTGCGACTACTGACACTTTGAAGGACCGCTTGGGATACTGTGCGCTTGTCCATCGCACTCCTAATATTTCTTGGTGTAATCAGCTCGATGACGACAAAGTGGTTGCATCGCATCTTCATCTGGTTTGCTCCGATCAACAGTATGTTCCTCCAAGTCTGCTTTCCTCGATTCGTATTTCTTACACTCTTAGTCACTGCGACGGTTATCATCTGCGTCGTGCTCCTATATAATACACCCGACAAACAACCCGCTAGTTGGGTATTTACTCATATCACGGACGGCTCAGGATGGGGCTCCAAGCTCTTTTCCTTCCTCCTCGGATTCATATCGGTAGCCTGGACAATGACCGACTACGACGGAACCACCCAGTTAGTGTCCGGCACCAGTTTTATTGGTTAACAAGCAGCTAACGGGAAACTCCAGTATGTCGGAAGAAACGCACGATGCTGCAACCCTAGGTCCCATTGCCATTCAATCCGCCGTCGTAGTCTCAGGTGCCCTAGGCTGGATCCTAACTATATCCCTATGTTTCTGTCTCACGGACTTCGAAGCCATCCTCAGCACACCCACCGGTCTCCCCGCAGCCCAAATCTTCCTCAACGCGGGAGGTAAATCTGGCGGCATGATCATGTGGGGCCTCGCTGTCCTTGTGCAGCTATTCACAGGTTGCTCAGCCATGCTCGCGGACACTCGAATGGCGTACGCATTCGCTCGTGATGAGGCCCTTCCATTCTCATCGTACGCTTCTCTCCCCCGAATTGATATTCTAACTACCGAACATAACTAATCCAGCACAGCACGCTCTCCAAAATAAACCCTGTAACCCAAACCCCCGTCAACGCCGTCTGGTTCGTCGTGCTCTTTAGCATAGCCCTAAACTGCATCGCAATCGGATCCACGCAAACGGCAACAGCAATATTCTCCATCACCGCTCCAGCGCTCGACCTCTCCTACGTCTCCGTTATCCTTGCGCACCAAATCTACAAGCACCAAGTCGGCTTCGTAGAGGGCCCGTTTACGCTGGGAAGGTGGAGGAGCTACGTCAATTGGGTTTCGATTCTCTGGGTGTTGTTTATTAGCACGATCTTGTTCTTCCCGCCTAGGGTTCCGATTACGGTGGAGAATATGTATGCGCCTCGCTTTTTACATTGTATATATTGTGTGGTTTGTGCTGATCTGGTGGCGATAGGAATTATGCGATTTGTGTTGGGTTCTTCATTGCCGCTTTTGCGCTGGTATGGTGGTGGGTTGATGCTAGAGGGTATGGATGCCTAGATCCCCGCCTATTTCAATCGATCTAATATCTATATACGGAGTTTGGTATATGGATGCTAACGATATGTAGGAAGTACACCGGACCGCGCACAAATGAGTATTTACAGGAAATTCCCACAGAAGATTATCCAGAGGATTACGGGACCATTGAGTGATTCCATGGATGGAATACCAAGACTACATGAGCATAGAATTGTTGGCTTTGCGAAGACGGGAAACATTTAGTGACGGTAATGCTAATGTCGATGTGCATAGAAGATTGTCATCGATAGTACATCTTAATTCATGAAGTAAATAGACTCATAGAGGTATATAAAGTACATGAGCTTGACAGGAAATTATCTTCCCATTTGTTAGATGTCTGTATTAGAACAGGTTTAACTCCCTGCGACAACAGCAAGTCCCTCATAGATCTTCCGCTTGACGGCAAGGAAACTTCCTGCTCCCTGGGAAATCGCGGCATTCGGTGAGGCTGGGTAGGCAGCTGCTTCGATCTCGATTTTACCGGTACCGGACTTCCGGACGGCCACCATGCGGTCGATGAGGAGCGTTCCCTCGCCGCGGAATTCTGCTGTGTGGCCGGCCCCTTGCATGATCTTGCGCAGATCCGCTAGACGAAGGTCACCGACATGGAGTGGGCGTGTCATCGACCTTGTCCCCGAAGCCATGCTCACGGGAAGAACGTCGAGAATGGGACGGACCTCTGTTTTCTCACCCGCCCCCTGCGACTCGGTGGTCTGCGGTGTAGGTTGGTCGGCCGTGGTGTCTTCGACGAGCTTCTGCTTTTTGTTGGGTGAATCAGTGCTGTCTTGCTCGGTAGGTATAGGCTCGGACGCCTTCAACTGGCCCGTCAACGTGACAACCCCAAGAGCCCGAACGTGCTGCCATTTGAGTCGCCGTACAAGGTTATTGCTGAGCTTGACTGTCCAGGCGCTTGTGTCGACACTGGCATCGATGACTTCCCTGTTGGTGGGTGTGAATATAACCGAGGCGGTTGCAGAGGACACATCTACACCGGTCTTCGCAACCAAGAGCTTCTGGCATTCGGTCGCTAAAGCCATCGTCTCCTCCTTCATTCCACCTACGAGGATCAACTTCCGTGGTTGGATGAGGGGAATCAACATCTCCAAACTTCGCTTATCGTGGATGCCAGTAAAGTCCACAAACGCAAGGCGAGCATTAATGGTGAGTGTCGCCTTTTCATAGATCGCCTTTGCAGGTCCTTCGAATGCTTGCTCCTCTGGTTCATCTGGGGCTGCGCCCTCAGCTTCATCGCCATCTTCAGTCAGACTAAAGCTATCGAGCATCTCTGCATCCTTTTTGCTTGCACTGTCAGAACCTTGTTTTCGGCCTGCTGGTCCACTGACAGATTGCGTTTCGTCCCATCGGCGTTTCTGCCCCAGTTTAAGCTGCGATTCGGTTCTGCGCTGCTGCATATCGATCTCCTCGCGCTCTTCCGCACGCAGGTATTCTTCAGGTCGAATAATCTCCCCATATTCATCGCCCTTCTTTCTTGGTGCCACGTAGGGGAACATTCGCTCCCGACCCTTCTTCCCTCGGACATCGTAGTCATAGACATTCTTCCGTCGGAGTAGGACGTTTACACCAAGATCCTCGTCGGTTAAACCCAGCTTATTGCGGTTCGCATGAGCTATAGATGTGGAGAAGTTCAGCACTCTTCCCTGTTGCTCAGAATCCGAGTCCTCAGACGATGAGCTGGAGCGGTCGTCCAGGACATCAGCAGTAGTATCGAGATTTTCTTGACCCCTTGTTTGGGCTGTATCCTGGAATTGCCGTTTCGTAGCTAGGTATTGTTGATATAGAAGTTGTTCTCCAGACTCAAGCGGTGCACGTTGTACATCTGTCCATGACAGTTCCCTTCCACCACTATGAACCTGCTCGAGCATCTCGCCGTCGGATCCCTTTTCCAAGGCAACTCCATCCTGCCTCTCTTCGTACCACTGCCAGATCATGCTACCAAGGGTCCTCCGATGAGACTCATCTGGTTTGTCGGAAATCTTGCGATGGTGAAGTGGATCCGTTAACAACAAGAGGTTGCTTTCACCGCCAGCCAGTAATCGCAGAGACTCTTTCGCAAATCCCCAGTCTAACGATGAGTCGGATGCAAGAATTACTTTCGGTGTTGGATCGCTAAGTAGCTTCTCAAGTTTCTTCTTCCGCTCAACCGTCCTCAGATGCTTGAACGTGAAAGGACCAAGACCCTTGCCATCCTTACCCTGGCGGGTGTCGTTTGATCGCTGCCCATCTGCATTTGATTGTTGGCCACCGGTGGCATCTGCGGCTTCAGCCGCCTCAAATTCCCGCACAATACTCTCGTCCATCCATTCTAGCATACTCCGCGCGAGTCTCATGGTCGTGTTGACTTTTCTGCCAGCCAAAAATAGCCCACCTCGTTTCAGAACATCATCCTGTGTATTCTTAGCAGCATCGCGCCATGCATGCTCCAACGCATATGCTAACTCAAGCACCCGCGCGCTTGTGTCTGTGGGGATAAGCACTGTGCCGCCTTTGACAAGAGTACTCCTGATCATATCCAAAAGCATCTCATCACGTTTCTTCCTACCACCATGAAGGGCAAACTTGTCGCCGCCGCGGGTACTGCAAATTAATGCCGTCGGTTTTCGCAATTGCTCTATTACTTCTGTCCCGCTCGCGCCGGATCCTCCGAACCATGCTGCACCTGCCACGACACTTTCTCGAGCTTGGTTCCAGTCAACGGCATAAACAATAGACTCCATTCCGTGTTGGATGTGCCATATTGTCCCACCCACTGTGTGACCAGCATTATAGGCAGTAAGTGTAAGCCCGTTGAGTGGTGGTGAAAATGGAGACGGGGTGGGCTGGTGTGGTTGAGAGTATTTCAGCGGTTGAATTAGGGAGAAGTATCTGGCGATTTCTTCGGTGGTCGGGGGTTGTAATAAAATGCGCCCAGCGTTGACCGGCTCGGAGTGCCCGTCCACCTCTGTCACAGATGCGGCGGACGCAGCGGCTGTTGAAGCACCGGGTTCAGAAATAGAGGCTTTGGGCAAGAACGTTGCAGCGAGGGGCGCGGACTCGTATAGGTCCTGAACGAGTGTGCGACCCAGTGCAATAACAGGGCCTGTCGCATATACGGGGATCTGGGTGAAAAGAGGGAATGTCTTGCAGCAGTGAACATAGGCACCGATGTGCGAAGGTGTCGCGTGAGTCAGGAGGATTAGTGAAAGTGTAGGGATATGTCTAAAAGAGCGAAACAAGGTCAATACTCCATGTTCCACGCAGGTAATTCAAACAGAATGCGGAGCCGATATCCGTACTTCTCTAATTCCACCAAGTCGAGGGGGTCAAATGTATCATCCCAACCCACATCCACGAGGATTTTTATTCCATCATCCAATTCCAAAATTGATTGGGACGCCTTGGAAGCCGACGATTGGGCACCAAGTAATGGAGTAAAGGTAAACATATTTGCATGAGCTGTCGACCCAGCAAAGCTTCAAGACGCGGTCGACAGATGTGTCCTGGTTCAAGGCATCGGTTCGACCAAACAAGCAGCGGAGAGTCAGTACAAGTTTGAGTATCCTGTTTCAACGCACTCCGTCCTCAGAATGGAGAGGGATAATGACAATGGGCGGCGTGAAAGAAAGAAAGCCGACGAGACGGTGATATGGCAGCACAAGAAAGCCGAATGAAACAATGCCGTTTGACGTGTTTGCAATAGGTGGATTGGAGGAATATCCATTTTCCGATGCAACTTTTGCCAAGGCCGCGCATCAGGTGATCTCCGGCGGCCTCGGGGCCCGGAGAGGATCTCATCAGCCTATACAAGGAGCGAACCACTAATTGAGAGTTTTCATCTCTAAACTATGTTGCGGAAATGCATATGTTTTATATATCTGCCTGGGAAGAAGTGGGTCATTGTGTCAACTAAATAGAATGTATATCTTTCGGCCCATAATCAGAGTCGGCGCATGCATGCTCTACATATTCTCGTAACCCCAGATAATAAACAACCAATACTTATATATATATACATATCGCTTCTTATCACCATTTATGCCCATGAACATAGTTAAGAACCGATTATTATATGCTATACATCTTCTTCTAATCATCCTCTCACTTATCAAAGAGCAATTCACCACGCCATCAACATCAAGTACAGATAATTGCACCCATGTCACGCCCGAATGTCCCATCGACGCACATCTATATGGCTATACGCCGAACCTCGCAGCAAACATATTCTTTGTTGCATTCTTTGTCCTAGGCACAGTCTTTCGCCTCGTTGCAGGAATCTACTACCGCACCTGGTCCTTCATGGTAGCCCTAACCTTCGGCTGTCTCTGCGAAGCTGTCGGCTATGTCGGCCGTGTAATGATGCACTACAATGTTTGGGACAATGCCGGATTCCAGGTTCAAATTACATGTCTCATTCTAGGTCCTTCAATCCTAGCAGCAGGTGTGTACCTAACGCTCAAACACATCGTGCTCAACATCGACCAGCGATTCTCCCGCCTCAAGGCCAACTGGTACACTTGGATATTCATCTTCTGTGACCTCGTCTCCCTAAATGTCCAGGGTGGTGGCGGTGGAGTAGCTGGTGGTGCAGAGAATGGGAGCTCGGACTTGAAAAGAGGCACAGACATTATGATTGGCGGTATCATTTTTCAGGTCGTTGTGCTCGTCTTCTTTGGCTATTTCCTGATCGAGTACTTTGTTCGCATATACCGACATCACGATCAGCTTGGACCTGACTCTCTCGCAAGCTTAAGATCACGCCGCTTCCAGGGGTTTATGGGAGCTGTTGTGCTCTCGTTCTCGACTATCTTTGCCCGATGCGTGTACAGAACCCGGAACTCATTGGCGGCTGGGGCAATGAATTGATGAAGAATGAGACCGAGTTTATCATACTCGAGGGTGTCATGATATGCTTGGCCACACTATCTCTCACTGTCTTCCGTCCCGGCTGGTGCTTCCCTGCTATGGCTGGTTGGACACGTGAAAAGAAAGCAGAGGGTAAGACACATCCTTTAGTATACAATGCGCGCCACCGGAGACTGAATCAAGTATAATTAACTTGCAAGAACTTCAGGAATTGGAAGAAACACGACAGGCAACAGCGGCATAATATAGAATCTATGAGAGACAGGAAGTATAAAGGCTCATGCGGTGCCCCGCTCATGGTTCCATGTCCATATATGGTTAATCAGCAAGGAGACTGCTTTATAGTGGGTAGTAGATATAGTTCAATAGAATGCGTGCTTTGCCTATTCTTCTTTAGCAAGCTCACTTCAAAGTGCCACTGCAGGCGGTAGGTATGGCATTCACGCTCCGCATAGAAGCCCTAACTGCGCAGTATTCATTTCTCGCCAACGAAGCAGAAGCAGACAGATAAGTAGAAAATCCGATTGAAAGAAAAGTACGCCAAACATTGCCTGAGAGAGGCCATGGTTATGGAGTCGAGGCCACAAGAATCGAAAGGCTTGTCTAGGACCTTTCCGGATTCGGCTTTGCAATGGGCGTTTTACCGATGCAAGATACTTCGCACTTCTCCAGAATCCCAACGAAATTGTTATATTTCTCAGACACTGTGTCCGATTTGGCAGACATGGAACTGTGTCTCGTCCTCAATTTGATAGCGCGGTCCATCATTGGGAAGAAGCTTGAAGGCGCGTTCACAGAACTCTTTTTGCATTCACTAACAAATGTCCTTTATGTCACTAAGAGTGGCCTTGTAGGCGTGCGCAGTCTGGAATGTAGATTTGAGGTTTCTTTCACTAATTCTCTTATCTTGCCCTTCACTCGCTTGTGCCTCTGGTCGATATGACAGCTAGGGCTGATCTCAGCGGGCGGCTATTGGTTTGTGAATTGGAGTGGTGTAAAGTGATAGAAGTGACAGCTCGGATGGAGTAACCAGGCAGGTACAAATGCATTGTTAGAGAGAACGCTAATTGGCTAAAGAGGGCTATGAAACCAACACTCACTAACAATCACCAACACTAGTGAATCCCGTTTGCTAGGATAAACCCACTGAGATTAATTTATTTACCGTCTGTGAGAGTGAGGATGGTACCATTCATTAAGAATGGGGCGGTTTAATAAAGATCCCGTTGGGTGGTGCATTAGACAATGTGAAGTCGGACTTCACAGTTCACTTCAAGCATGATGAATCTGGCGCGCTTCTGTAAGTATAAATCTATCTTACGACTCTCGAACTTCATTCCCTCAACCATACTTTTTCAGCCCTTCTCTTCCTGCTAACTAGGGTTGTTGTCCTTCAAGCTCGATATCACTCGCTATCACTCGCTATCTTACCAACAGTGGATTGTTCAGGACGATGAGGTACCTGACAAAAATACTTCTCGCCGGGTGCGCAGCATCCCAGGCTATTGCTTTGCCTCATAAATCTCGGACTGAAGAGTTGCAGTCATCTCTCAATAAACTGGGTGTGGACACCTCCAAGATTCCCCAGTTGGGGGCCAGCTCCACAGACAACCAGTGCCACAGTGCTGTAAGTTTCCCTGAACCATCAGAAGCCGTGAGATTCCAATACTAACATCGTTCTTTCCAGTGCGAAGCATTACATGAGATTTATGGCCCCGATAGGTTGATCGCTCAAAGCACTTCTGCCTACCAGAACGTCACTGGGTCTTACTGGTCGGCCCAGCAAGCAGAGGTTAAGCCATCGTGCATCTTCGTCCCTAAGGTCGATACTGATGTCTCGGTCGCCGTCCTCATTTCTCAGCTCACACAATGTCCGTTTGCTGCCAAGAGTGGTGGCCATGCTGCGATTGCCGGGGCATCAAGCATCCAGGGAGGAATCACGATACTGTTGCGCGACCTCAACAAGATCACGCTGAACAAGGACAAATCTGTTGCCTCCATTGGTCCTGGCAATAATTGGGGTCAAGTTTACAAGGCCTTGGAGCCCGAGAACCTTGCCGTTGTGGGCGGTCGCTTGTCAGATATTGGCGTTGGAGGCCTGGTTACCGGTGGTGGCATATCTTATTTCTCCAACTTGTACGGCTGGGCTTTGGACAACGTGGAAAGCTTTGAAGTTGTAAGCGCAAAAAAAGGCGAAATCCTCACGGCGAGTGAATCTGAACACTCGGACCTCTATTGGGCTTTGCGCGGTGGTGGAAACAACCTCGGTCTCGTCACAAAGTTCAATCTATACACAATCCCCAGCTCGTTACTCTGGGGCAGCACCCGGGTCTACAGTGAAGATCAATTTTCCAACGTCATTGGTGCTTTTGTCGACGCGGCAAAACAGGCAAAGGATGACGGGAATGCTCAGCAATATGTCATGTTCGCAAATATGCAAGGAACAAATATCGCTTCCACTGAATTGACTTACACGAAGGACAAGAGCAACCCCTCTATCTTCAACAAATATTATTCGATACCTTCGGTCTCGAATTCAACAAGCACGCGGACCCTGTCCAAATATTGTGATGACATAAACGCTCAAGACCCCTACGGCCTGCGTGAGGTTTTCTGGACCCGGTCGTTCAAACTGGACGAGAAGTTCGCGAATTGGCTGGTCAAGAACTGGTTCTCTGTTCTGCCTCGTGTTTCTGGCATACCGGACAGCCTGGTAGGTCTAACTCTCCAGGTTATCACCGATCCCATTATAGAGAACATGTCCCGGGCCGGCGGAAATGCCTTGGGGCTGGACGACGCGGAAGGCCCAATTCTTTTGACGCACATCCTCGGCATGTGGAACAGTGCTTCGAATGCTGATCAATTATACCGCTTCATTAATGACTTCTTCGCCACTGCTGTTTTCGAGGCGGAGAAGCGGGATCTCGACCATGACTTCATTTACATGAACTATGCGAGTAGTTTCCAGGACGTGATCCGCAGTTATGGCGCGAGCAACAAGGCCAAGCTGCAGTCCATTGCGTCAAAATATGACCCTGACGGAGTCTACCAGAAACTTCAGCCTGGATATTTCAAGTTGGATCACGGACCAGAGCCTAACCCTTACTGATTGACTGTCATTTGGCTCAGGGATATGCGGGTATGGTTCTGAATTGTCATGGCGATGGATAGAGTGAATAGACTAGTGATGAGTTATGACTAGCCTGAAACAGCAAATAACAAATTTTATCTTATTCCATATTTAAATACGTCCGACAAATGGTAGATCATAACGACGGTGGGTTAACAGTAAAGAATGTAAACAGAAGCTAAAAGAGCGGACTTTGTGGAAGTCAATTCCGAGCTGAGTCAGCCGGAGTTAAGCGCATTGTCATTGTCAAGTCCGAATGTCAGCGTCACGGTGTCACCGGACGACAACAAAGCTAAAACACAAAGAGGCTCAGCGGCTGCGTTACCATAATGCTGCCTAATTTTCATGTCAACATGTATTCTTTAATTTTGCAGTTTAAATGAAGCAAGGGAATCATATCAGTCCAGCTCAGCAACATTCATTACATACGGTCACGGCTCGCTCGCAATGGAGCCAGATCAGCCTGCGATGACAGTGTCGAAGGCAGACCATCTCTGCGTTCTAGCCCATGGGTAAGCTGCTCGTCTTTTTCCAATGGAACACATATCTAATGACTTGCTCTTCGGCAGGCTCTGGGGAAACCCCTCTCATATGGGCACCATCGCTTCTGCTTTGAAGAAACGACACGACGAGAATCGATTACACATTCTCGTTGCGGAGTGCAACTCGGGCAATCTCACATATGATGGGATTGAGGTATGCGGAGAGCGCCTTGCGCATGAGATCGAGGAGACATTGAGTCAATTAGAAACCGATGGGCACAAGATCCGGAAACTGAGCGTTGTTGGATACTCCCTTGGAGGATTGATAGCTCGATACGCGCTGGGTTTGCTGTACGCCCGAGACTGGCTGGACGAAATTGAGCCGGTCAACTTTACTACCTTCGCGACGCCGCATCTCGGAGTTCGGGCGCCAGTGAGGGGAGCACAGGGTCTATTCTTCAACGGGTTGGGCTCTCGGACGGTATCAGTTTCTGGGAAGCAGTTGTTCTTGACTGATACTTTCCGTGACTCAGGAAAGCCCATTCTCCGTGTCCTGGCTGACCCGGATAGCATTTTTATCCGAGCTTTGGCGAAATTCAGGCACCGTTCTGTCTATGGAAATGTGGTCAACGACCGCACCACGCCGTTCTATACCACGATCTTCTCCAGCGTCGACCATTTTCCAGACCTGGAGAACGTGAATCTCAATTATGTGGAAGGGTATGACCCAGTGGTGATTGATCCAAACGTTTATACTCTTCCACTAGAAGAGAAAGAACAGCTGCCTCTTTTGTCTCGGGTGTGGCAGAACACTCGAAACTTTTTCGACAAGCTTCCGTTCTGGCTCTTTTTTACCCTCTTTGTGATGATTGCAATACCGCTTTTCCTCATCTATG
The DNA here is from genome assembly GCF_001890705.1 of Aspergillus sydowii CBS 593.65. Classification (NCBI taxonomy): domain Eukaryota; kingdom Fungi; phylum Ascomycota; class Eurotiomycetes; order Eurotiales; family Aspergillaceae; genus Aspergillus; species Aspergillus sydowii. The sequence goes on along the minus strand of NW_024467861.1, from coordinate 969,909 downwards.
CCGTCGTCCAAACCTTCCGCAGCCGAAAGCGAATACATGTACATGAAGAGGGCACTGGAGATACTTTCAGGCGCTATCGCATGCCTGTTGCCGTCAGGAGGGTACAAAACGCGATGGACGAAATTTTCGAGGGCGCAGCTGCGAGGCAAGATCCTGACTATCTCTCCTCGAGCGCGGCACCTTCGGACCTGGAAGGACAGCCAGAATTGCCTATCGACAAAACAAAGTCAGCAGGGAAAGAATCAACCGGGACATCCCAAGCAGAAGGCTCAACTGACCTTGCGAACGGAATAGCAGAGGTTGCGACTGATGACACTGTCAATGGTGAAAAGCGACCCACTCTCGCTCTTACCCCTGATCAATTTTCCATGATTAAGTCCCTCAACGCCGTCGGTTTCCGCAAATACCCAGTCTATATCCACAACCACAGACGGTCTCACGCGGCGATCATAGTTCGGTCTGACAAGCCGGAATGGAAGGAAGGTCACATTGTGATCAAGCACTGGCTTGACCATCAATTCGAACTATGAAAACAGCGTATTACGATTTCCACGAACCCAGTTACACAAGACAAATACAGCGCTTTCCCGCATCCATCTTGATCGCGGAGTGCTGAATGGAGACCTGGGGTACATGCTCTGAACTCGACCCGAGCCCTGTCCTTCCCCAATCCAAGTGCAACAACCACACTTTTGACAGGAACCCACTGAACCACGGAAACTCGCCCGCCTTTGTGATAGGTCCCATTCTGGAAGCGAATCCTTGGGGTAATGCGGGGGAGGGAAGGAAGGCCGCTCGTGGACGGAGTACGGATCCCCGCCCCGCTCCTAAAGAGCCCCCAGCAGCCTTTCGCACCCAATCCTCGGTTCCTGATTGATGGCAGCTGTCAGATCTGCGAGGACAGGTAACCCGTGTTTCATGCGAGTGGAAGGCGCATTTAATCATTTCATGAGGTGCAGCACAGCTGCATGCAATGGAAATGGACTGTTCTACTCTACTCATCTATTATACTACTTTTCCTTCATACGATCACATACCTAGAACTGAAATAGAGAAAGTCTCGGCATAGCTCAATTAATTCGATCACCATGCTTGCAGCTTGCAGATGTAGTATTATTTCCCCGCGTTGCGTCCCATCGCGTCCCCGCGCTCTGACGTCGCACATGGTAGCAACATTGAAAAGCCTAAAGGCTTGCCAGGTCCAGCAGGACCCAACGAATAAGATATTCTCCGTACCCAGCATCAGAAGGAACAAAGCCGAACAAGACAACAACCAAGGAATAACCAAACCCAAGAATACGCCCCCGGTTGGCCTAACTCTAACTTTCCACTCAGTAGTAGTTAATTCACGGAATTGCCCATTTCATCCATCCCGGTTTACCACCCCCCCCTCCTCGTGTCCCTAGGACCAGTCACGAGCAGACACATCTATACAACCACTGATATGACACCAGGATGAACGGACGGGTCGGGCGTGGCACACTCTAAACTAGGGAGGAGGGCGAGTTTGTTAGTTAGCCATAGCCTGGGGTTTTACCTAGGTAGGCCGGTTCCTAGTCTCCCCGGCGAAGCCCTCTGTCTCTTTCTCGCTTCGATCCCTATTCGCGGGCATCCATAATCCGTCCAATATAACAAATCCATGGGTGGTGCGAGCCTTGCTCGAATCGGAGGCCGCCGCGAGTCGAACATGCCTTCTTACTTTGTTACCGGTATTACATTGCAACTTCGAGCCCACCTCGGGGTGGCGACATCGGTTCAGCCTCGAGATCTCTGCGCCCATCGACGCACCATTATGATAATTCCCAGAGAATTAAGATTGAGTGAGTGGGTGTGTGGCTGGCGTCCATTACTCCGAAAAAATATAAGCAAAGACTCCGTATGGTTGGTTGGCCAGCTGGCGTGCTTTTCTCGGGCGGCTGACTGGCCGGATGCCAGCACTTTGTACCCTGTCGCCTATCCGGAAGTGGCTTGCGCGGAATCATATAGAGTCGTCATGGTGCATTAGTCTTCAGCTTGCTTTAGGCGTGCGGTGGTATAGGCGTGGACAGAGCTCGGGGTACGAGCATGGGATAGGCGGGATAGGCTAGGGTGGGATGCTTATACGTGGTAATATCGTGGTATGTGTCATGTTAGTAACTTCTCGTCAGTGCGCTTTTATGGCGTATTTAAGGCGGCGGGCTTACGATTAAAGGAATGGGCAAAACATTACGGAAGATATACGCGCTCCATGGCGGCGAAAACCATAAATGTATCATTCGTCCTTTGTATTGTGCTATTTGAACTAAAATAAAGGTAGGATAATCCAAGTGGCCAATAGCTTCTAGGTATCTGATCGGCTCTATAGTAGTGTATACTTCTGCAATGACCATATATAGAATGTCGAAGGAAGATGTATGCAGACTTTGTAGTCTAAGAATATCATATCCCAGCGACGAGAATGGCGGAAAAGAAATAATAGAATAAGACGCAAAGTACATAATAGCATGTTGCTTCTGTCAAAAGAAAATAAATGGGTCACAAATATGGGGGGAATCATAAGGCAAAAAGATGTAAGTTGTGAAACCATAGGCCAGCCACGAATCATAAATCTTGAACATAAATCATAAAAAAGCTAGGAGACTCCGTTACGAATCCTGTTCAGTTACGGACGTCTCCATTGGTGGCAGACTGCGTGTTACCATTCGATTTCATACCGAGCTCCCGTTCAACAGCGAACTTGACAGCGTCGAGGACAGTCTCGCATGTCTTCTTTGCCGGGTAGCGGGGAATGGTGCCCTCCTGGTAGACACCAGTTTTGACGAGGATGGAGAACCAATGCGAGTCGCTAACCTCGTTGAAACTATTCGTGCCACGAATGTCCGACTCGGGAGTATCTCCGACGAAGTAGACGGTGCTTGGAGGCTTGTTTATGCCGTGGGTGTCCTTCCGCCACTGGCGGAGAAGTCGCATGGCGAATTCATATGTACCGAGTTGTGGTTTACCGAAGGCAATCGTGTTCAATTCTTTTCCGGTCACTGCGTGGTACATCGCCTCAAGAGAAGTGCGGAGGGCACCCATACCGAGGCGCGAGTGCTCGTGGGAAGTGGACCAGACAACGTCATTGTGGGAGAAGAAGACGGGTGGGCCTTCATTGAATGTCTTGGAACGTTCCTGGAGGTTGCCACCCTTTGTCATCAAACAATCAAGAATGATTTGTTGGTCACCAGCCCAGTCACGGCTGTCGGCAAAGACGAAGATGGCATCGATGCGAAGTTTCTCAAGATCAAGATACTTGGAATTGTTGAATTCCTCCTCGGTCAGTTTCCGGAACGGAGTGGTATCTTGTTTCGTCTTGATGAAGTCGCCGGGAGTGATAACGTTCTTGAAGCCATAACCCTCGGCAACAATTCGGCACTTCTCGCCCTCGCCACCGACGACGAGAACAGTATCATATTTCTCTGCCATATCCCGCATCGGGGTGTGGCCGCAGATGAACTGGCCAGGGGCGACTTCAAGCTCAAGCTGACGGCTGAGATCTAAGCATCTTTCTTCCTCGGTCTTCCCGCCACCGTTCGTAACGAAGATGTATGGGCTGTTATTAGAAGATTAGTAACGGAACAGAAGAACACAAAGATAACATTGCAGCAAACTTACATTTTGACACCATATGGGTTCTCCCCGTTGATGTACTTCATAGCCTCAATGGCGGCGGGAATCGGTTTCCCACCTCGTAAGAGGACACCATCGATGTCGAAGGCCAGAGCAAACTCATCTGTCGTGACATTCTCACTGGCAGCAGGGATGAAGGGTGACGTGGCTGGCGAGGCAGTCTGGGGAGAGCTCTCGTCTGAAGAAACGGACGTATCACTGTTCAGGCGCTCCTTTGCTCTTTCCATCTCAACTGGAAAGTCCGCGGCGTCGGACAAAGCCATCAAATGCTTGGGCGGCATAACCACATTCGGTCCGCCAAACAAGTCTGCCCGTTGGGCAGACTCGTTGGACAGTCGACGATAGGCATGGCCCTTTGAGACAGCATCCCTAACAGACATTCTGAAGTGGGTGGGTATGTGAAAGTGGGTAGTATAGATAGGGTGGAGATCTTCTCCAGCAGGTGGGCAAGCCGGCTCAATGCAAGGTGATGATCTGATATGGCTAAAACAGTAGCAGATGCAAGAATAGCTTTAAACTCAGGCTTCAAGTGGGTGAAGAGCTCAGTCTAAAGCAAGGCGGTTCTTAGCGGTGGAGATTGCAGGTGAAGATCGTTGAGAATTGAAAGGGGGATGAAGGGGGATTTAAGAGATTCTGAAGGCTGGATTTACCACATTAATATAGTAAAGTCGGATAGTGGTTGGGCACACCGTCACCCACCGAGTCAGCCCCTGGCTCCGTCATCGACATTGTATGGAACAAGGCAGCCTGGTGGGTTCAACGACAAGCGGTCGTTGATCTTGGTATCCGCTCCATCCAGTCGAAAGTTTAGTTCCTTCTGCGTGCAGCGGGTATGTCACGAATTCCATTAACCACGAAGCGACAATGGAGGCGGATGCGATGTGAGACGGGCCTTTGGCCTATCAAGAACCATGGGATGTGACGTGCAGTAGTGGGGCCCCCTCCGAGCGAGAGGGAATCGGAAACCAGGAAACCAAATCAGTCATGCCGGCTGCGGTTAGAGGCAGCTGAAGCGAGCTCTCGGGTGAGCCAGAGCGGCGGGCTGGGCGTGGCGGTGGTGGAAGACGCGCAGGTAATGATGAAGTTGATATCATCGTGGGGATAAAGGAAGCTTGACGCTCTTTACGGAGGAAGTGGAGGGTCAATCATTGGGCTGCTTGAAAACCTGATAAGGCGCCAGGCTAGTACGGTCACCTCCATTACTTACCCGTCACGAAACGCCGCCAATACGCAGCGCCTCATCAGTCCTCTATGCAGGCCATGGCGCTTGGGTTCATGCCAAAAGTCACACTATCTGGGACGGCCGACCGAGAAGGATGCATAGTCTAGCCCCGAATCATCATCGGGTCTGTACAACAGCCGAGACCAGAGGCAAAACCGGATATGATTCGCCATACCTGTCGCTTTGGTCATCACAGCCTCGCCGACCCTATGACATCATAAGTGGTCCCAAGATCCGTGCCACGCAGCCGTCCTATCACGACGTCACTCATTAGATACCAGACGATACGAGAATCCAGCCGCATGTAATTTACAACCTCTGCATACAACCTCACGGGATGTATACAGGAGGGTTGACGGAAGGAGCCCTGGCTATAGCACGCCTCTTATTAAGGTACTCGTCGCCAAAGACGCCCAACCCGGCCAAATGAGACACCACCACGAAATAGAATAGGAACAGCCTAGTCCGGCGTCCCGATCCCCAAAGCCAAAGCGCGTCGCCTGCAGCACTGATTGGACCTACAAAACCACCGAGCATCCTTTAAAGCATAGCAGTCATCAGCCGGATGGCTTAGCAAAAGGAGTTAAGTAAGGGCCGGTGCATGCATGGAGATCCAGATGCGGTATTTGATAGGGAAAGGGCGTGCAGATGCGGTTGATGAGTGCGCTGCCCCCCTTCGCCTGGACAAGGTAGGGTTGCTTTTTGGCTTTTCGAACCCCAATGTCGTGCATGTGAAATTGTCGCTGGGAAACACGACCACCACTTACTCGTCGATTATACGATCAACTCTGGTTTTCGGAAACAAGATCGAGAATATCTAGATTCAGAAGGCTGGCGCAGCCGGCCCATGGGTGGATAACTGGGGTTGAACTGGAGCAAGGAACATGAAAGGGGAATAATCCACGCCTAATCCAATGGTACACACACTGCTAAGGGAGGGGACGCTTATGCCATTGCTAAATTCACTGAGTTTACTCTAAGTTTTCAGGCTGATACGACGTGATTCTGTCGGAACCATCGGCGTCAAGGCAGCAGCCTGTCAGTGAGGCTGATGGTAGAATGTCTCTCTATTGCAAGGCAAGGCAACATACGTACTTCACTGGTTAGACCTGTATTACATTTGTGCTTTTGCCTGTCAGAGTTTAAGTTTGCAGGACATGGTTAACAGTGTGGTTTGGCGAGACCACGAACAATTCCTGCATAGAACATTGCACAGAAGAAGTATCTGGATGGTTCGAAGTATCACTTTTATATAGTAATTCTAAGTAGAGACAAGTTGCGCCAATCCGTGTCCATCAAGGATGTTCGATGCATCAAGGGGAAAAGAGAAGAGGAGGCGGGTGGAGAAGGAAAAAAAAAAAAAGGGTAAATAAGAAAAAAGGGAAGAGGAAAGAGGAAAGAGGAAAGAGGAAAGAGGAAAGAGGAAAGAGGATAGACAGCAATATAAACAACGCTAATCAGTCCAGCCATGCAGTCGTCACATATATAGATTATACACCAAAGAAGGATAGTCTGATTATTTCAGCCATTATTCCACCTGGAGGATCAAGTCTGCGCCCCTTCGCGATGGTGTCAGGTTACGCTCCCAAAGAGACGGTTTCTTCTTAGGCATGCCGAGTTTTCCTTCCGGAGCACCAGGCGGGTTGTATACCGATGGCTGTTCATTACTCTGTTCTAGCCAATAGTCATCGGGACAATAGGGAACAGTCACCTCTTTGGGTGACACCTTGCCGCGTCGTATTTGAACGCGCTTGATATCATCTTGTCGGACGATCCGGGGCCGTGAAATGACCTTCTGAGGTTGATTATTTAGTCCTCTCTCAGGATACCTCACCGAGCTGCCGTGATCATTAGAACCCTCTCGGATTGGATCCTGAGCCTCACCCATCGGTGTACAGATTTCCCGTACAGGGGTAAGTGGGCGGAAACCACCAGAATAATGGGATGTGCGGCGAGAATCTGAACCGATATTGTTGTAGTCACCAAACCCGAACTCAAAATCATATCCCGGATAATCACCAAAGGAGTTCCGATTCATCCCGGCACCCCGCGCTGCACCGTGAGGTTGAATCACTTTAGCTCCAACGAAACCAGCGTCGGAGTTTTGCCAGTATCCATCAAGGTCGTCATCGTAATCCATATGACCCGGCCGGTACGGGGGTGCTCCCTGCAGACCAGCTTGCCGAGAAGGCTGAATGTTCTCTTTAGCATACGAATAAACCGGTCTTTTCCCTTTGCGGGTTCCTTTTGTAGCCACCATTTCGCCCGGGCCCCCAAACCCATACATCATTGCACGCGGATTGGGGGGTAGTCCTGCCATCGGAATCCGACTTTTGCCCTTCCCGCTCCCTGGCGTGAAACCGGATTGCTGTAGTGGAGGACTAGGGAGCTCTCTTGACCCTGTGCAGTTGTCTTCAGAAAAGGTTGCCTCGCTGGAGGGTCTGGATTTCTTCTCCTGGCTCCACCTAAGTGGTCTGGGATAGAGTTCATAAGTTGGCTTGTCTGGAAGCAAATCAGACACTGTTCTAGACGAGGCAATCGAGGCGGCATCAAAATCGATATTAGAGGAAGACTGGACGCCCGTCCTGTCTGTGTTGTTTGCTAGCGTATGGCGGTATTCAGGGTCTTCTTCCGGCTGGGTGACAACGACTGCAGGATAATGAGCTGGGGGTTGGTATTCAGAATCCACCGGAGGGACAAGTCTAGCGCTTTCAGATTCAGGATTGAGTGTTCCAGGTGACGGTCGAGGTCCCATCGGAGGACGTCTCGGTGGAAAGCTGAAATCCAGGGGCTCTGACATGTGTCCGCCAATCTCAAAGAATTCTCGGTCTTGTGCTTTCCGCCTGATCTTCCGACAACAGAAGAAAATGATAACGCCGATAATGAAAAAGCCAGCGATGCCAGACGCGACGGAGACGCCAATAACAGCGCCGGAGTTGAGGCTACTGCCTTGCGTAGGTGCACCAGATGTTTCGTCCGAGGTCGCGCTAGGCGATGGATCTGTTGATGTTGTCGGTGTTGGCTCATCAGTCCCCGCGCTAGAAGTGTGAGTGGTGCTATCTGTGGCCGATGTTGGATTCTCGAATGTTGTCGTTGTAGAAGAATGGTCTGTTTTTGTTGATGATTCTGGTGATGACTCTGTTGCCGGATAGGTGTTTGTTGTTTCTGGGTGGGTGGTGACCAATGTAGTGAGTCTTGTCGTAGAAGTAGGGTTAGGAGGCGATGCGATTGTAGCAACGATCGTAGGGTGCGTTTGCGGCAGGGCTCCCGGCACAGAGTTGCAGATGCTGTAGGTATCGAAACTCAGTGCCACCTCCAACGAGCACAACGAGAGACTGCACCGCAAGGCGGCCTCCCCCAAAGTGTACCCGCTCGTTGTATTCCTTTTGCACAGATAATTCAGGTCACAGCCTTTCGAGCAAGCGTTTTTTGGATATTCGGTGCTTATAAAACTCTCGACGCATTCTGAGGCGCATTTTGGCATTAGATTGAGCAAGGAGACGGTCGACGTATTCGTGCATTGCGTGAGATAAACAAGAACAACGGCTGCTGTTGGTACCCATCTTAGGGGATATGATAACATGGTGCGATAACCTGTTAGCGATACTCAATTAGTCGTCTCAAGCCATTTCAAATCCGTCTGAAAACATGCGCGAGAGAAGCATGTACGTACCCAGGTTTTCGAGCTACGGAGGAGCTCGTTCCTCTGAGTCATTAGTACGTGTTGTATATCATGCTAAGGTGCTAAGACGGGGCAGAATAGGTGACGGATGGGTAGAGATTCAGGTATTATCCCACCAGAGTAGCCAGACGCCCGGCAGTTAGGGTGGGAGGAAGACATCATCATGAAGATTCACAGCGCCTACAGCCATCTTGCTGCTATTGGAGCAAAAATGGGGATGGCCTCCTCCAGAGATCCTGGATATTGACTGGTCCGTGGATTCGTCCAGATCTGAAACACGGCGCATATGGCTCCTGTACGCGCCGTGATGAAACACAGGGCCCCGACATACAAAGATGGCAAGTCGGCTGCCTGAGCGCGAGAAAGCGCCTTGTTTGGAGGGGCAAAGGCATCACATCCGCTGATATCTTGGAATAAGCGCCCTACTTAGCGCCGGCGCTGCAGGACGAAGCAATCATCGTCGACGTCAGCTGATTTGGCCAGGCGCTTCGACGAAGCCTTGGAATGAGTGGCATTGAAGCATCCATCAATCAAATATCTATCCTTGTCCAGGTGACAAACTTTAAACTTAAAATTCCCTTGAAGAATGACGCAGAACACGAGATCTACGCAAAACCTACCCAGTTAGCCGAAGCGCGCTTTTACATGGGCAGTCAGTCGACTACTGCGTACCGCGCGCAAATCGACTGGTTGAGAAAGTTCTCAATTAATAGATAGCCCGGGAGGTGATCGCAAGCGAATATATATCAATTATAGAAGTTATCCATTCACTGTGGAGCAAAACAAAGCCCAGAAGCAACATGGGCTGGTATCATAAAAAAAATAGACGCATGAAACCGACATAACTGACATGGCAAGAGATATTATAACCCAGCGATACATCAACCAAATCCGGTCATCAGCATGCGACTATCGTTAAAAGAGACCGAAGAAATGCGAGGGTGTGGGACGCCAAGGAGGTAACGGTGATGGTCTAGCTCAGTCCTCCCGCCCGGACCTCCACGGAAGCTAGCTGACGAAACGGGGATCGCGTGTTCAACTTCATCCTTTGTTGAGATGGTGAGAAACAGCGATAGGTGGCGCCGCGGGTCCAGATATTATTACTAGGGTGTCTAGTGTTTGAAGATGATGTAGCTGGGGACCGTTAGCTATCATACTCGGCAAACATCGCTTGGCGGGAAACATACATTGCATGGATGATACCAGGAATCCAACCAAGAATGGTCAAACAGATGTTGATGAGGAAATCAGCACCGCATCCTGTCTCAAGGAACACTCCAAGAGGGGGGAGGATGAAGGCGAAGATAAGCTTGCAAATGTCACTGTAAAATAGCATCGGTTAGCAAAATGTTGAAAACTCGGGATTTCGCGTTTTCCATGGATGGGACCAGCAGAAACATCGAACGGCCTCGAGTGATCGAGGCCGATTGCGATCGGGGGCCAGGAAAGCCAGTCCAGGTGGACAGAGGGAGGGCAGCGCGGACTTACGAGGCAGTGAAAGGCATTGCGAGTTTGCTGACGGTATGAACCGATAGAATAGATCAAAGTAGCGATGGGAGTAATCTCGATTATCAACGATTGATGGATGTTGGGGAGGCAGACGGAGACAGAGGGAAGCAGGAGAAGGTAATAAGAATAAGGACGGAAGGGCGGGCGAGATGGGCGGTTCTTAAATCCTAAAATCCGCTGAGCGGGGGCAAAGGCACGACTAGTTGGGAGTAGCCTGGGTGATTATCATTTGCAGATGAGCAAAGAAAAGAGTACCTCGTCCCGTCCTTTCAAACGAATTAATTGATTTACCTGAGCCCAATAACGCCTGCATCAGCTCCGAACTGAGAAGCCTGGAGCACTTGGAGCATGAGCCTGTGCTACGTCATGCTGGTGCTGCCACTGTGGCTCATGACGAGGCCAATTCTTCTGATTGGCTTCCTCTACTTTGCTCATGTCATTTAGGCTGATCGCTCAGGGTGCTGCCAACCGTTCAAGACAGGCCTCCAGCCAGGGGCTCGCCTTCTCGGGGTTGTCTGCAATCCCTGATTGTTTCCTGAATCCTTATGGTTCGTCCGCCATCCAGAAAAACACCAAATTCGGCTCTGTTGATCGCATTTTGCTTTGAATTCTGCTGCCTAAGAAGGCGTAGGCTTGGCTGATCGTGCGCTAGTAGCCGCCGGCATCACCAGAGCGACCAGCCGCTCGGTAGTCGGAAGGCTCGCCATGAGGGCCAGCTTAGAATCCTTCGAAATTGGGAAATGCCTGTTCCCATTCATGACCTCGTATTCTCTTCAATGGAGTCCAGCCCTACAGCCCCATCGGTCCAGAGCCTAGTATCTCAGCCACGTTATGGATCCCCAAACGGCCTTCAAAAATGGATGATATCATCGCGCGTAGTCCATTTTTAGCAGCATGCACAATCAAGAAATGAGTCGCGAATTATAATAATAAGTCGACTACTGAAACATAAAGGAGGCAGCCTAACTGCAACTCATAAGTCATGCTTTAGGAACAGCGGCAAGCCTGAATGATACAATGATGATACCTCAGTATTGGCGAATTGGCAACCCTGCACAACCCAGTGACGCAATCTCTAAAGCGGGCGGCAATAGTCATTCAAAAGCCTTTTCAGTCTTCAGTCGGACGAGCATATCATGATATCGCTTCCAAGCTCAGTGATATTCGTAAACGTTCCAGGAAAATGTTGGATTGCCTGCGCCGCTCTAGCTGCAGGAAAATGTTTCCCAAGTCGGGAGGCTTGGCAGTGGAATCGAATGGCCGCCGCGGCGCCGAGACTCAGTGCTGACCAAAAAGTCTCCCCATGTTCAGACCCCCAGTTGTGACAATATTATATTTCCCCAACATCACACAGGCAGCGCCATTTCTTTGACATTTTCCTTGCTGCTGTTTCGTTACCAATGCCTTCATGTCGGTAGCACTTGCGTCCACCCCGCGCTCTTTGCCGACCCGGCTGACTGTTCGGCCGGACCTCCAGCGCCAAATGCTCAGACGGGGTAAAGGCTTAATTTGTTCTCAGACACGTCCTCCTATTCGCAGGTGGCTTGGGTCAAAAACAAGTGAAGTCAACTTTGGTCAATGTCTAGCTAGTACATGGCTAACGACGACGCCTGAACAGCTGGTGAGCGTCCTTGAAATCGTCACTTGGACATTTTGCTGAACGCCCAGAAGACTCCAGGTGACGTTCTATCCGGCTTCCCCAACGCTGCACACGATTCGGCATTGGAATATCTCCCGGTCTTTCTCTTCACCCCGGCCTTCGCCCATTGGGCTGATACACAAAACACATTTGTCGAGCAGTGCCTGAATCGATTCTACCGTGAGGCGCTAGGTCGCTCCCCGCAAACATCTATCCATGCGGTCACTGCCATAATCGATCGCCTGCCGCGTATTGCACAGAGCGGTGGAAGTACACTTGGAGATGAGACAGAGTGCGAGGGAGTTTCGATTCTATTCGCTCGAGAGGAGAACATCCAGGGCAAAGCTTCTGCACAGCGTCGAATCCGCTCAACGGAAACCGAGGAGCCAACCCTGCTTTTCGCTTTCCGTAAGGAGGTTAGAGGTAGCAGCGTTATGCCCCAGCCTGTCCAAGAAATTGGATTACGGCTCGCAAACACGATCTTTTTAAACGGCAAGGAAAACACACTTCTAGGGACTCACTGGGCTTACGATTCGTCGTCCATGAAACTTGAACTGGAGAAATCAGCTGATCTTTCGACATGCTCGGTGACATTGACCCCAACCAGCATTCACAACTCACTCAAGCTCCCCTTGCACCCTGTCGGTCAACGAAGGAAGGTCATAACGAGTATGGGAAATATTCTGCGTCAAATAGCGAAACACGCCGACGGTAAATCAGATGACCCAATGCCGGCTTCCTCTGAACTAGAAAAGGAACTTCCGCGGTATATCGCGGAAAACAACATTGCCGACCAAAGGGTTTCTGTCTGGGCCTTGATTGAAACGCCGGCCGAAAGTCCGTATACTAAATCAAAGCACTCGCAGAGTAGCCTTGCAAGAGCAATTCAAATGGGCGCCAAGCTTCACCGTGTCATGAGCGGCGGGGGTGGATGGGGAAAGAAACAGGGTCTCCTGTCACTCGATCCAGAAATGAGCTTTGAACGGTCCAGTAATGAGGGTATGAAACCCCTCAGTGAGGTTCTTTCACTTGAAAATAGAAGCTCGGCATACGGGGAAACTTCCCCTCCCGAGCCGCCGATGTCCATGCAGGATTTGTCGACTCTGTCGCAGGCTGCAGAGCCTGGTGACTACGTACAATTTTTTGTCTCTGTCGAAGAGAGTGGGCCACTCGAGGAGAGCAATAGCATCTGTGAACCCTCAGAACCAAGTCTGACTTGCTGCTTTGGAATACTGTCGGATGCCGACTCGTTCCCTGGCCATACAGCAGAGCACAAGAACCTAACGGCTATGCCGAACTATTTTGGAGCATTGTCCGAAAAGGCCATGACGTACCTACATCCAGTGGACGAATCTGGGCCAAGTGGTATGCTCGAATCTCGTACGAAGATCGATGTTCCAGGATCACGGGTTACCTTGGTACTCGAGTGAACCTGGGCCGGTACTGGACCAATTGCAACTGTATCTACACATGTATACTATAGCTGTATAACAGAAATAAAAAGAATTCTGGTGGGCCAGATTAGTGGACAAAGTCCATGGTGTATGCTGTGAACGTGTGGTCAATTGTCATGCTATTGCCAAGCCAAAATCACGTGAATGGCACGGGAGGTGCTTCAGCCTCTCCGAAGCAACCAGCGTGTTCGCCTTCAACCTCCATATCCGATCCTCATCGTCAAGCTTTCACATCATCATCGCAACAGCTCCGCTGCAGCGATAACCTACCTTATATCCATCTCTTTCTGTAATTTTCATATTTTTTGACTTGGTTCAGTTCTTCCCGGCCCGATTCGACTCTCAAAATGGCCACTGAGCTCTGGTACGTAATCATCACAAAGCTTCTCCTTTCCCCAATACTGGAGCATCTGCACTCGCGCTTCGATGATATCTTCAACTCTTGATTGCTTTCTACTTCATGTACTAACATCTATATCTGCAGTCCCGTTTACGCGGTGAGTAACCCGTCCTGTTCCCGACGTCTCGACCCAAACCCCAAGCGACTCGGTGTCTGTCGGCGCGATGGTTTCCCTCTTGAAATAGCGACATGATAACTGATAATTGTTTTGTTTTTCTCAGCCGTTCTTCGGCTCCTTGGGCTGCACTTCGGCCATCGTTTTCACCTGCTTCGGAGCTGCCTATGGAACCGCTAAGGCTGGTGTCGGAGTTTGCTCCATGGGTGTCCTCCGCCCCGACCTGATCGTTAAGAGTACGTTACTTTCTGCGCGAGTTCGATAAAAAATATCCTAAACCGACTTCATAGACATTGTTCCCGTCGTCATGGCTGGTATTATTGGTATTTACGGTCTCGTCGTGTCGGTCCTTATCGCAAACAACCTGAGCCAGAAGGTTCCCCTCTACACAGCGTTGGTTCAGTTGGGAGCCGGTCTCGCTGTCGGTCTTGCTGGTTTGGCTGCCGGGTATGCTAACCGTTCACCGTTATGTCCTTACGTATCAAGCTAACGCCATGCCCAGTTTTGCCATCGGTATCGTCGGAGATGCTGGTGTCCGCGGAACAGCCCAGCAGCCAAGGCTCTATGTCGGCATGATTCTGATTCTCATTTTCGCTGAAGTTCTGGGTGAGTACAGGAAATTAAGGAATATTGAATCACCAAGTCCCTAACTATTGAACTTTCAAACTGCAGGTCTTTACGGCCTCATTGTCGCTCTTCTCATGAACTCCCGTGCCACCCTCGACGCCAGTTGCGCCTAGAGAACGCCCTCGTGGACGATTCACGCTGGTGACTCGTATATGGAGCATATTGGCACCCGAACTTATACTTGTGAACGTACCTTGGACGATATGTCGTTTGCGCTTGACCGAGAGGGAAGTCATAATTGCCCCCGGGGTTAAGCTGTTCAGTATTCTGATTGGAGGATGAGGTGGCTGTTGGATTCTACACCTGACAATTATAATGCAACCATCCTTGTCTGCAGGCTTGTAGGCCAGGTCAGAGGTGGGGAGTTAATCGTAGATACATTGCATGATTTGCGGAAACTGTACTTTATGGGAGTTGCTTGCTGCGATCCTAGAAAACCGGATTTTTATATGTTTTGTCCTTACTAGCTATAGTACTCAGTCTTTATGAATGCTACAAGTTCCTCTTGTTTATCACACTGTTTATCGTGGCTGTCTGCAGCTTGCTCAGAGCACTTATCAATTACCAGACGGCAACTCACTAGTACTTCTGCTAGATCAAGATTTATTCAGGAAGAAGATATGAGCACAACTTAACATAACCGTCCCCTATCTGTCTAGCCCCAGTTAACCACTGTGGTCTTGCACCCAGTTTAGACTCCACTACGTATTGAGTTACGCTCATCATTATGATATAATCTTCCGTCGGACTTGTTCTTCCGAGTATTTATGCATGGCTTATACAAGTCAGAAAAAAGAACCGTCAACAGCCAGCCGGCCATATCCAGTTTACCAGCTGAACTCCTCTGGGATGTATGCGACCATTTGGAGTTGACTATGTAGTGATATTTTCGCACTGATACGGACATGTCGAAAAATCTACAACGTTTTGAACAAGGCCATATACTACCGTCTGCTCGAGTCAAACCGCAATACCGGAAATGCAATGGTATGGTCTGCAGTGCGCGACCAATAAACCTGCATAGCACAGCTGCGCTGTCTGTCTCGCGCCATCATCCGGTTGGGAGTTTGCTTGAAATGTTACGTTCTAGCTCTTGAAATGCGACGATGGCGCAAATGGGGCTGTCAGTAAGAATTCATTATCTTGAGGTTGCGATATGGCTAAGGTATGGTCCAAGTTGATATTTGAGTCTGCGGGATACAAACTGGGTAATCATGCTAGACGGCATGGGTCCTTAGTATCGGTGGTCGTCAGAGAGGGCCGAGGTTTCGCATCAGAAGCTTCTAAACAGCTTATGATAGGGAAAGGACCAGTGATTGCCTTACAATTTTGCTTAATGAATATCATGGATGTAATATAGATATAAACAATATTGTCTATTGATGCGTGGCGCATGAAAATATGCAATAGGTACAAAGCCACGAGAGGCACGGAGTGAGAATAACCAAACAAACCAGGTGAAATATTGGAATAAAAGATACAATGTTCTATTGATGTGCTATGAGAGCAGCGCGCGATGTATCGAATTCGGCTCAATTGGGGTGATTGAGAGTTGTTGAGAGAGGAATGCACAAATGAGGAATCAGAGACAGCAAGGAGAGAATAAATAGGAAATGCTAATAGGCCAATTAGGCCTTGTCAAGCTTCCGCCTCAGTGTCCTCGTCCTGCGCAGAAGTTTCTTGAACTTGTGATTCTTCATCTTCCGCTGGCGCCGTCTCCGTGTGCTAATCGCGTGCATGGTCCGGTTGTTCCGTAGACGCTCAATGTAGGTGGTCTGGGAGCTTTGGGGGACGTCGATAGCAGCTTCGGTTTCTCCCGCTCCGGGGGCTTCCATATTCCGGGCTTGGACGAACGGGGTTGTGTGAGCTTCGTAGGTCTTACTTCCGTCAGAGAGAGTGGACTCCTGGATGGTCAAGACAGTGGAATAGCTCGAGGTGCCCTGAGGTTGTTGCTGATCCGCGGATTCCGCAGCGGCAGTGTAAGGAGTCGGAGGCGGCGGAGGGTTGAACGGACGAAGACGTTTCGTCATTTCTTCCACAGAAACCTTCAGTTCGGACATGTCCAGTGCATCGAACTGGCTTTTCTCGGCCTCGTAGCCGCCCAAAGCGCCGTCGTTCTCGGAAAACTGATGCGCGGCGTTCTCCATCGAATCGACGGCGGAAGAAATTGTGAACATCACATCACTCGTATCATTCTTCGAGGAGTGCTTGGTAAATATCGAGCCAAATGCTTCCGGGCTTGAGGGCGGAGGAACGGTAGTAGAGACGGAGATGGGGCGGTGGATGGAAAAGAACGACGCAAGCTGAACATCTGGAGAAACGGGTCATTAGTATCCAAGCAGATGCACAAGATTAAAAGTTCAATACTTACCATGCGGCTGCAAGTGCTGCGTCGAGGGAACACTTGGGAGTCTCGAAAAGGCGTTCGGCTGGCTGGACTTGCCGTTGCGGCCACTGCCGTTGCCATCCTTTCCTCTTCGTTTCGAGGACTTGCCGTCACGCTTCTCTCCAGAGTTAACTTCTTTCGCGGGCGTTTGAGATGAGGTTTCGACCCTCCTCGAACCGTCGCTGGGTTTGGAGGAGGATGACGAAGAATAGCGGCGTTGACGGACGATGCCTGTGGAGGACGTCGCCAGGCCTTGGCTAGAAGAGCGACAGACGCCAGAAACTGGCGCTACTGGCGCCCATGCCGCCCGACGCAGTGAGGACGACAGCATGTTTAGGTGTTGAGTTGAGGGGTGTCAGGTTGTTCGGGGCAAAGACGATGTTCATGAGGCGAAATCCAAGTCAAGCCGATCATGCGGAACGGATTAGGTAACTCCCGAAAGCCGAAATTCGGTATAATGCCTCAGGCACATAAATACTATCAGGCCACCGCCCTTAGGAGGACAGAGTGTACGAGAGTGTACGGTGTAGCGCAATATGTCATTTAACCATTCCAATTAATGTAGCTAGAATATAAAATAGTAAATAAAGACGCACAGTTGGTATCTCAACACATCAGTCTCGAACCCAATAGTCATCAGCTTCCACTGTAGGTCAGCTCAGCCGATTGTCGCACTTCCGGTTTGGTAAACTGAACCGGAAATTATTGTATAAAGCTGCCAAATTATCTTCCAGAAAGGTTTAAATAGCTTCGTACGAAGCATTAACCAGCATATTTTAGGTGAGTAACTGGAAAGCAAAGTCAAATAGAAGCACTGCAAGAATCTCCGAATGTGGGAAAGAGAAAAGTAGGAAGGTGAAGAAAATTCGTCAGAAATGTCAGAATATCCTAATAAGAAACAGGAAAAAAGGAAAAGAGCAAAAGAGCAAAAGAGCAAAAGAAATGGTATCAATCAGCATTATATAGGAAGTGAGCCCATCGCTGAACCGAAGGAATAGAAAGTTGTCAAGCAGGCTAGGCTTTTACCGCCCAATCAACAAGATGCAAGTATGTATGCAAGAAGGACAAGCAAGTGAACGTAAAGGGCCGATGAGACATGCGGGTCGGAGGCCAAACGCTCAAAGAATGCAACGAAAAATCATAGATCAGATGCAATAGAAAATCTCGTGGCCGCCGGAAACCTCGTGAAATCCAAATTCAGTCGTGCGATCCAAGGTGACTCATAGTATGAGAGTGTGGAGGTTTTTCTGGATAATCATATCCTGTACCGAGTCCATGGTAGCCTTCAGTAGTGTTGTGTCCGTGGCATTGGTGTGGTGGATATAGATCTCTCGGTCAGGTATCCGGTTAATGCCCCGGAATCGATCAGAAAAGTATTTTGTTGCTGCATCAAAGTCAGAGTTCGAATCGCTGTAGTCCGGGAAATGTTTCGATATTGGTGAAATTTCGAGTTTGTCTTTGAAAAGATCAATCTTGTTAAGGAATAGGATGATGGGCTTCCGTTTGAACCATTCCCCGTTAACCAGGGACTCGAAAAGCATCATTGCTTCATGCATTTGGTTCTATTGATGAGAAATTAGAAATGGCATGTCCAAGTGAATTAGGGTAATGGTCACTTACAGCATTCTGGTCTTCAACAAGACACTGGTCGTATCCGGACAATGCAACCATGAAGAGCAAGCATTGGACACCCTCGAAACAATGAATCCATTTCTTGCGCTCGGAACGTTGCCCACCAACATCCATCATGCGGAAGTTCATCTGGCCCAGTTCAAATAGTGTTTCCGTGATACCTGTTGTTCGCAAACGTGCCTGCAACATGTCCTGGTTGTCCGGAAGCCAACCAGGTTCGAATATTCGATCGAGTGAGTTGAAAAAGCTACATCAAAGTCAGCATAAGGGTATCTAGAGCGGTCATTCGTCGCAGAACTCACTAATTCAAGTTATCGTGAAGGGCGAATTCATGGCCCTTGGAAACAGCCCTCTGGACTCCTTCATCCCTCCACATCTCGTTCATTGCATCCCGAACTTTCAGGTCGGAAAATGCTTCCTCAGCACCCACATCGGCTTCCAGGTTATCTATAAAAGTTGCCAGCGGCTGAAGGTGCAGTGCATGTTAGCATTTCCGTTCAACTAACAAACATGTGGGAATAGGACTAACTCTTGTTGAATCGCGTTTGAAATCTATGTTCTCAGTCCGCATAATTTCCAGAAGAACCTTGTAAGCAACCACAATATTTGAATATATCACTGCTCGTGTTTGGCGGCGTTCATCTTCAGGAAACCCTCCTGAGTGGATGATACGCATTTGCTTGATGATGGTCGATTTTCCCGATTCACCAGCACCTAAGAGAAATCCGTAAGTACATGTCTAGCGATGAATTGACATGGTACGTACCAAGAAGCAAGATCTTAATCGTCCTGTCCATCACCTTTTTGTCATTCTTCAGGGTCTTGTCAATCCGAGCATTCCGCTGAACTGCTTCTTTGTTGTCCGCCGCATCGACGGGTTTCGAACTCATACAGCCCATTGTGTACTAGCGGGTGCAACTAAATGGGCAAGGATTCCAAGAGGCAGGCCCTAGTGAAAAAATAGCAGCCATGTTAGCTGGGATCTCCAGTGTAAACGCGCATTTATGACTCGAGCAGCAATGTGAACGGTCGTGCAGTGCAAATATATGCTCAAACTGCTCCCAGACAGCCAAATAAAGGGGGGTGGTTGAGACATGCACCGAAAGCCCGTCTGGATCTCAAGATCGAGCAGCCTGGCTTCTTCTAACCCTTGTGCCTGAGTATTAAGCCAGGCATGACGGGTGAAAAAAGGAAAAACAAAAAAAAAAATAGAAAATAAAAATAACAAAAACACCTACCAACCAAGTCACAGAGATAACGAAAGGGGGATCCAATTCAATCGTGTCTCAAGCGATATCCAGTGTTACGGATAAACGTCTATTATTGAGGCCCAGGAACACGCAAAGACGGCTACCAAGGCAGCTTTTCTGTTTACAAGCGCACAAAGCCCAAGATCCAAGGGCCAGTTATTGCCTTGTAAATGGATATCGTAGTCGGATAAAGGGGCAGATGCTCGATACGCGGCGTTACAATTATCGGCTCTGATGAACAATATATTCCAAAGGTCGCGACTAATATAGTACCAAGGCGACGAAGTCGGGGGCAATGGTCGAGGCCGCAACGTTCGAGTAGGTTTCCGGGGGTTGATCTCGGACGTCTCAGGGAGTGAGAGTGAGCGCACGCAGGTTGTTCAGGATAAAGACAGGGGTTTGAAATTGAACTGAGAAGGCTTTCAGACAGTAAAACGTTCAATGCTGTGTTTTGAAGTTTCTTCCGACAATGGATTGCTGTTCTTGAGGCCTGCGAGTAGCAAAGCGCACGCTTGAGGGGGAGAACGGGTAATTGGAGCTCAGTGGAGTGGAGAGAGCGGCATCTCCAGCAGAGGACAACAAAACAAGAGAGGGGGGAGTGCGGAAGGCAGAGCGGCTTCTAGAATAAGTCGTCGAAAATTCGCTGCAGGGAGCAGGAAGGAGGACGAGAAGTGTGAGAGCGCCGCGCGATTTGTTAGTTATATTGATGCGTCCGATCGGAGAAGGGGGACATTCATCGCCCTGGTCTGTGGTAAGCCGACACAAAGCACGGAGCACTTGGAGCTTAGGGAGGACTAGCCATCCTCGGTGGATTCTTCTCTTGTGAGCGGCGCCAGGAGTCCAAGGACGAGGGAAGCCAAATAATAAAAATAAAAATTACCAGGAAATTCGACTCATGCGAAGACGAAACCAGGAACCAAACGAGCCAACGACGAGCAGTGTAGCAGGCCAAATTGGCCGAGGAACAAGGCCATGGGGGCAGTTGGAGCAGCTAGCTTGCTGTTAGTGCTGAGCTAGTCAGGGAGTCTGGCGGGAAGCCAATCCCCAAGCAACTCGCCTCGCATGAATGGTTCGGCTGCTGCTTCTGCGCTCCACCCCGGGGTCTTCAGCTTGAATTCTATCTTCGCCGAGATCCTTCGCGATCACGCATTTCAATTCATGGAGAGCGTATCTTATTATTATCTCGCTCGCGTCCTTAATATAAACGGCGGTCCTCGACGTCGCTGTTTCAAGAGGCCGAAAAGGCAGGTAACTCGAGCACCCGACAAGATCTCACAAGACTCACGGTATCTCTCGTTCATGCATGGCGGGACGAACGGTAAATGCGACTCCATCGCCCGCCGCCCAATTCCCCATAGTCATCCACGTTTGAACTTGGTAATAATGTATTATGTTGGACTGTTCTCTCCTGGATAACTCCACCAAAATCGTATGAGTCTGGGAGCTCTCCTTTACCGAGTTCGCCAGGTTTCCATATCTCATACGGCGATAAAGACAATAACCATTATTGACAATGGGGAGGAGCCATTCACCACCTCATGCACTTCCAAGTAATTCCAGGGGGTCAAGAAACCAAATCTGAGTCAGTGAGCAAACTCCCCCGAACACATAGCCAAATTTGCCAAGAGGGGCAAGGCCACGAGGTCAGGCTTCGTCGCATCTCACAACACAGATCGGCATATATTTGGCTTACAAGTTACAAGTGTGCTCATCCCACTGTGCGTGGAAGATATCAAGTGCACATGCATGTGGCCCATCAACCAGCTGCATTGAAATTTGCCAAAAATAATAATAATAATAATAATAATAATAGACGTACACCTCTTCAGGGTTTGGATCCTCCCCTCTTCTCGTGAAGATAAGTTCCTCAAGATCGCAAAGAGTGACCTGGAGCGTTGAGGCGTTGCCAGTCGTCTTTCCCGGTTGTTTTCAGGATGTGGAGCAAAGCCTCTGGGACAGGCTCCATATGGCATAATCATTATCATTGGCTATTTACAGTTGCCCAGACTGCCAAATCTGTTCCCGCCCGTCCCTCAACCAAAGTACCGTTTGGAAGTGACAGGAATGTGGCGTTATTCAGCTAACTTCAGCCATCAGAGGGAAAAGAGAGAAAAAGCGGCAGGCCGGCAGTGCAGGGGGATTATACGAAACTAACTCGGTTCAATGACTCTGGGCAGATTAATCAACAGATTGGTCAACATATTTTTATCATGAAGGACAAGGGTGATGATGAGCTCCTTTTGAAACGAGGTGGATCTGTCCTTCCGGCCAGCCGGTTTCATCTTTTCGACGGACAAGAACACCGTCATGCCGCTAAGGCAGGGGTAGTCTAACCTTGAGCCGTCATTCCGGGGTTCTTGTCCATTGAAATGGCCATGGCGCCACGCGACAGCTGCAATATCGCAACACAGCATCCGTGGCGTTTTCTTTTCCACGACAGATCATATGCCAAAAGGAACAACTCCCGACGGCAAAGCTTTTCCGAGGCGAGAGCGATATTGTTGACTGCTCCCTCTTCATTCGCAGTTGGTGGTCAGCTCTCTCGCCGCTGGCCTCAAGGATTAACTTCTTCGGAAGGCGCATCCGCGTTCCAGAGTCTCCAAGCCTCCGTCGTCCAAAAACCGTATCAAGCCTCTGGTGTCTGGGCTTCATACCTGGTGTATATGGACGCTTCGGTAGATATGTAAAAAATGATGTGTCCCTTTGGAGGCTCGGTGGGTCAGACCTCAGAGGATGTTGCACCAGGCTACGAGAGCCGGGCACCAACGATGCACCATTGATTATGCGACCTGAGGTTTGGATGTCGATCCGAAGAGGCTCATAAACTCCAACGGTCCAGTTCTCTCAGGTCTATGGTGGGCATCTACAATCAAACCGCAAATCGAAACTCGGCCGCGATGCCTTGTCAAGATGAGGCTGCGTACGAATCGACCTAGTATAAAGGCTTGTCGGAGCACACAATCAGCCTGGTGCATTGTAAGGCTGCATCTCCTGCTGAGTGTATTCTTTGGGAGCAATTCCAGGCCGCGGCCTCATTATCTTACTTTCCGTCGTCTAAAGTATATTTAGTCCCGGTCTTGGTTCTCAGATGTCGAGGTGGCTTCAATCTCTCCACCCTTGAAATGAACCCTGGCGCCGGCTCTGAAGCACGGCCCCCAGTCTCCGCGTCTCGGTTGACAGAAATAACGCCCTCGCGCTTCCCCATTCATTTTCCTCGCTGGACAGCGGGGAATCATCCAAAGACTCTTGCCCAGGTTCTAGAAACTCCTTATCAATTGGGACTTTGAAAGACTCCGTTTCTGTCCTCTGACCAGGTGCCCCAGGAATAGTCGAAGCGCAGTTGTGTAGCACGAGCGAATCTATAACTCCCATTGTTCTATCGTCTTCTCTCTTCCTTGTTGTGCAAACAACCTCCAGCTCCTAACATCTATCGTCGACGCAAACCACAGAGGAACAGAGCGCCCGGTCGCCCACAAGGCCCCTCTGAGCTGGGGTAGAAGGTGATGTGTCAAGGCGACCAGTCAACCTCGCACAACTCCGTATCACAATAATCTGGGAGGGTTATATTTAATGCCAATGCAAACTCTCAACGGGTCTTCATGAATGCCAAATGATGATCTTCGTTAAGCGATATAACTGATTAATACGATCGTTTCAAGTTACAAACGGGACGGCCACGAGCAAGTTATTTATATAATTACGGCCTGTCTGCCAAAATCCGATGGGCACTCTGGTCAGGGCTTTCAGGGGCTAAGAAAGATGGGACAGGGAGGCTTGACATGTGGGCAGACCGTCACACCGTCGTGATCAAGTCTCGGTAGTCTACCGCTTCTTCAGACCGTGGCCCGCATGGAATAGAACAATCAAAACAAACCAAAGCAGTATCGAGTTGGTAAACTGGGCTTAGGCACTCAAGCACTTCCATTCAAAGCAACTGTCAATTTTAGCCCTCGTTTTCTGTCTGAACTCTGCTATCTCGGCTCTGCCACAACCCACGTGCTATTGTCGACACTGGACGGTATATACCTACGAAATATTTTAGCTTGGTATGGGCCAATCTTGATGTGGGCTATAAGTCTACGATTTGTGGCCATAAACTATTAACGAGAACCACAAAGACCCAACGTTTTAGATTCGGTAACAATATATATTTTTTGCAGTGTAGCAACCCCGGATGGCCAAGACGAAACTTTTGATTTCAAGAGAGCGGCGTGTTTCATCGTCAATAGGACTAATAACAGAATCCGTCATTAACTTGTCAGTAATTAAGTGAAGCCAAAGAAAGTCTGTCTTGAATGAGTGCAGTGCAGTTCCATGTTCTTTGTACCAATACCGGGAAGCGCCGGTCTTCTGAGCTGACAGCGATAAAGTGTCCGTTGTCCAACGGAGTAACGTCGCGAGTCGTCGAATATGATTAAGGCCAAGACAAGCCCACCCTTTTGATTCTTTGTTTCTGGAGAACTCAAAATACCAAAAAGCCAGCAGTCTATCAAAGAATGATACTATTGATAGCTCGTTTCCCCGCAAAGCAACCGTGGACCCATCAGTGATTACATCATCATCAGCTAAACATGGCGGAGTTCCGATCAGGCGCACGCCATGCATATCCCTCACGTCCAACATCGAAGGACATTGAGCGGACTGAACCTTCTGTATCATTCTCATATTTCAAAAGCAAACCAGCAGATGAGCTGATGGGCTTCTAATTGACGGGATGGAGGGACTGAACCCTCTGCTAGCCTCGCCCAGGAGGTCAGTTCCAAGCCCCACTCCAGCAGCATATAACTAAGATGAGAGGCGAATGCTGACTCCTGCAGCGACCTGGGTTCAGAGAGTGCATCTCTTCTTCGGGACTACCAAGAGCCCGGGAATGAGAAGCGTCATGTTTTCTCTGACGACTTAGACTCCGTTGACATTCGCCAACAATCTTCAAGACTGCGTGAGAGCAAGTCAAGCCGATCATGGCTCTCCACGATTTGTTATGCTATATTGCTTACATTGGGCGCTCTTCTATTCACGACTGCTGGATACCTTGCGTCATTTATGTTGGGTATGTCATTTCCAAGCCCACCCTCGTCTTCTGTATTGTTAATGTGTCCTCTTATTCCGCAGAAGAACCATTAGATAACGAAACCCCGCACACCGAGGCGCCCACTATCTGTCAGACCCCCGAATGTGTTAGCGCTGCCTCGGAGATCCTTCGCAATCTAGACCCGAATTACGCCGATATCGATCCATGCACGGACTTTGATCAATATGTTTGTGGTGGATGGAGAGAGAACCACGATATGCGGTCAGACCAAGGCGCGATATTTTCTGGGACTTTTATGCAGGAGGCTTCCCAGACCCGCCTTCGCCATTTACTTGAGTCATCTAAGCCATCAGACCCTGCCGATTCGGATATCTTTGATAAACTAAAGTCCGGCTACAATGCATGTCTTGACGAAGATAGGGTTAAGAAGCGCGGCAATGAGCCATTGGAAAAGCTGTTACAAGATTTTGAGAAGATATATAGCCTCAAATCGGAGCCGGAAGGCTCCGAAGCTAGTCTGACTGAGGCGGTGCTGCATCTTATCAAGTTAGGCGTTCGTGCTCTCGTCGAGCCTTCTGTTGGAGTGAGTTGCCCCATAAACCATGGCTATCTCGTATTAAAATTAACATTTTGATGTAGCCTGACGACCGTGACCCGGATAATGTTGTGGTTTTTGTAACGCCGCCTAGGAATATTGGGCTTCCTGCGAGAGAATACTACAATGATACACAAACTGTCAGGGATTATACCACGGTTGTTGAGAAGGTCCTCGGTGCATTTGTGAAGCGCAAGAAAAAAAGACATCTTTCTAAGGACCTTGTGGCCTTTGAATCGAAATTGGCAGATGTCACACCAACTACACAGAGCCAAGAGGACATCACCCAATACTACAACCCACGCAGCATTGAGGAGACGAAGTCCCTTTTGCCCCAGGTTCTACTGTCTGATATTATTTCAGACTTATCTCCTGCTAATTACGAGACCGATCGTCTGATTGTCGGTTCTCCATCGTACATGGAGTCGTTGTCGAAAATATTACACGAGACTCCTAGAGAAGTCGTCCAGCACTTCTTCAAATGGAAGATTATCCAGAATTATGCACACTACATTGAGAGTGCCGAACTTGAGCCTTTACTTGAGTTCAACAATGTACTTGTTGGGAAAGATCCTAAAGCTAAGAAGGACCGGTGGCGAAAGTGTATTGGCGAATTGGACTACAGTCTAGGTTGGATCCTGAGCCGATTCTACGTTCTGGACTCCTTCTCCGAGGAGTCAAAGAAACTTGGCGATCAGGTCATTTCTGATATCAAGGAACGCTTCGTATTCACCTTGGACCAGACTAGCTGGATGTCACCGGAAGTGAGGAAATTGGGTATACAGAAAGTTGGTAATATCGTTCAAAAGATTGGGTACCCGACAAAGAGCCCCAATCTCATGGACTCGGCGGATGTGGACAAATATTACCAGAGCCTGTCTATCTCGAATGAGTCGTTCTTTGAGAATGGGGCTGCCGTTGCGAGGTTTAAAACCGAGCAAAACTGGGCAAAACTGGGCAAGAAGACTGACCGTGACGAGTGGGAAATGACGGCTCCCACTGTTAATGCATACTACAACCCCCCCGGCAACGAGATTGTCTTCCCTGCTGGGATCATGCAGCCACCAACTTTCCATGGGCCAAATGCGCCATTATACTTGACGTACGGAGCATTTGGAGCGGTGAGTGGGCATGAACTCTCACACGGTAAGTTACACCATCCATGTTTTTGCTACCAGCTGTAAAAAGCAAGACTGATGTCAGGATTATATAGCCTTCGATTCTACCGGACGACATTACGATGAGAGAGGGAATTACACGGATTGGTGGGATGAGAAGACTGTGAAGGATTTTGAGGATCGCGCACAGTGTTTCATTGATCAATACTCAGAGTTTACAGTTCATGGGAAAGACTCTGAGCTTCATGTTAATGGGCGTCTGGTACAGGGAGAAAGCATTGCTGACAGTGGGGGTATTTCAGCGGCATTTCACGCTTGGTCGAAACGAGATGAGGCCCATTCTGATCCCCATTTACCTGGCCTCTCCGAGTTCAGTAAAGAGCAGCTCTTTTTCATCTCTTATGCAAACTGGTGGTGCAGCAAGACAACTCCTGAGGCTGCTCAGGAGGCCATATATAATGACCCCCACCCTCCGAAGCCCGCGAGGATTATTGTAAGTCACTATTCCTGTTACACTTGATTACCGCCAGAACTGACCTTTTCGCTAGGGAACAATGGCGGATTCCCTTGAGTTTCAAGAGGCGTTCAACTGCCCCAACAAGAAACCAAGGTGCAAGCTCTGGTAGTTCAAAAATCGATGCAAGGTGTCTCATTTTTTGCGGAACATACAGGGGTTGGTGAACTTGTAATTATACATCATTTTAGCTGAATCATTGGATACTGATCTACTTCGTGCCCGGTGAACCATAGTCCAGAACTGTAGGGTGTAGGTAGGCAGACCCACGTTGCACGAGACGGGTCACTGAGTCAGCTCCGGTCGTTCTTTCATCTCGATTGTTCGGTATTGATTGGCTTATCTCTGCAATTGGAGAAGTGTGGCTGAGTTGTAATGGATCGACGAACTGAAAGTGACCTTTACCGATGGACTCCCGACTAGAACAAAGCAAGACCGGGCCAGGGCTAGTATGAGCCTCACTCATTATGTAGATGCCAAGCCTAAGATAGGCCTACTTTCTCAAGAACGACACTCCAAAGGCTAAATCATGACCGGCAGCTGCCAGCTTGATTCTCTGAATTTGCGGACTTGCACATCCGGATAGCCGCCGCAGCTTACTCGTATACCTATACGGTGTGGAATGCACGGAGGCCACCGGACCCAATGACAAATCTTCAGCTCTATCGGATTCTGCGGGAAACGCAAATATGGGGCAAACTCTTCCCACCGGGCGACATCATTATCATCATTCGTACATAGTGGTGGAGAGGACCCGGCTCGGTGGTTCGTTGGTCAGCTCCGAAAGAACCGAGGGGGAAATGTGATGTATCATCCTTCTTTGACCTTTTGAATCAGGGAGAGTGCGTCACTGGGGAACTGAAATTTGGGGGACAGTTGACCGATTATTGTCCTTGAACAAGGACTCGATCTGGTTCCAACGCGATGGAGATTGGACCTTCAATTGGAGATTTAGTTTCCTAAAGAATCAATAGTGAAACCTTGTCGGGGGCTGCCCTTACCAAATTGGTCGTTTGGCAGTTAACGGTTCGCCCGCGGTTAGGGACTGCCTTCCCGGCCTGACTCGTTAACACCGCCTGTCGATCATGAGAGATTCCACCGTCGCGACTTCTCGTGAGTCGTGAGTCGGACGCAGGGATTGCAGGAGGTGATTGCCCTGCGAGACTGCCAGACGAGAGCGTGAAATAGTAATAATGATGATTGGCGCTGCACTCGATGCAACTCCTCCTCCTTGACCGATCTTCTGCCCGTCTGCTCAATCTGTCTCATGGTGGAGCCTCAGCCTTGAAATGGACCCGATCAGCTGACGGCCTGCAATGTGATTGATGCTTGGATGGGAAAGCAAGATGCTGCTCGTGGTTTGCTCCTCGGATTGATCAAGGACATCCTGGCCATCGTCTTTGTGCTGAGAGAATAGTGACGCCGGAAAGCTGAGTGAGGCGACCACCGCTTCACCCCTCCCTGTCGAAAATTGGCGAGATCTGCTCGTTGTTCCCGCGCTTTCGTCCCATGGGTCGAGCTGCTGGAGACATTTCGGTTTCCTTATCCATCGCACCGTTTCCCCGGCTGAGCTGAGTCCTACTCCTGGCCATCCAGCTGTTGTGGGTTTGGTTCCGCTCTCCTGGAACCGCCGTTCCGCAAGCTAACAAAACAAATCCTACTAACACTACTGATCCTCGCGCATCCTCGCGGTCGCTTCGCCTCGCCTCTCCTCGCCTCACGTCTCCCCATCACGCGGCTGCTTGGCCTCTCGCTCTTTCGCTTCCTTCGCTTTCTCGCATCCTTTTTAACCCCTTTGGCCGTCGCTTTGGTTCTTGCCGTCACACCATCCGTCGACCGCCTGATCTCAACTTCGAGCTTCGACTCCTATCCTGCCGCGAGTCGTACCCGCCCTGCCTCTTGTCGGTCCGAGCTTGGAACGGAGGACTTCGACAGCGCCGAGCGAACCGCGTCCATGCTTGCGATTCGTTGCGTATGAAACCTGTCTTCTCCTGAGCCTGGTCATGTCGTTGCACAGGCACACATTCTGTTCCCAGTTCGGGTTGTCCATCCCCCTGTATTCTATCGCTATCAAGCCTTTTCGGTGAAGAGAGAGAGGAAAAAAAAAAAAAAAAGGTCAGCTTGCAAGGGGAAGAGAGTTCCTGATTTGGGACCACCGACCTGCGGTCTCTGTGCATTACATAGCGCTGCACCATGGGTCCCAGTGTGGCTGGCCTTGATGACAGCCCGACAAAGTCGGAGGAGGTGCACATCAATAGTTCCTCAGTCCCGGCAGGCAAAGATTCTAAGTCGAATGCGCCCACCAAAATTCCGTATGTCACGTCTGCTTTACGACGCGCCCATACCGTTGCACAAGGGAAGAATATTGCGAAGAAAACAAACATTAGCTCAAAGGCGGTTCTTCCTTTGATTCGTACCAAAGACAGCCATGAACTACTGCAGAGGCGATCTCTCAAACAACTGGATTCCCAGAAGGCCCCGCGTGAGAATCTTTCTGGAACTAGGGAGTCTAGTCATTTCACTGTCGGAAATGTAGGCCAAAACGGTAAAATATTTCTCAGGTATGGTCCACGCTCTGCTTCTTCTGTGTGCATTTGTTGGTATCACAGCCGCTAAAGCAAACGCTAACCTCCTCTTACTGTTCAGGCCTGTTCGAAATCTGTCTCGCAAGGAGTTTCGTACGCCGACTGCTCCATCGGATGACCAATCGAAGCCGGAATACCTTCTACCACAGCACCCAGGTGTTAGTAGGAAGCATGAGCCTTCGCGGTGGTCCAATTCGCAACTGTCCGAGTTACGCTTCGAAAGTGGAGGGAATGACGGGGACGTAGCCTCGATAAACTCGAATATGTCTTTGTCTGGATCACACCGTCAGACTCGCCAACCTGCACTTCAAAGGGTCCATTCATTCTCTACAATCTCCGAGCAACGGTCGGTATCGCGCGCCGAGGAAAACAAGGAGCTTCGGGTTATTATCGACCGGCCAGCTGCTAGACCCAAGTCAGCAGATGGATCTTCCCTTCGACACCTAGAAGTTCCGATCCCGAACTATCATTTGGGTATCACGCGGTTTAACACGGCGAACGACGTTTTACAAAACTCGACGCACTCGATGGACACATGGAACTCTAGAACTGTTCGCAACACCTACTTGCATGACAGAGTTCATCATTCCATCGCCCCCTCTATATTTTCCGGCGTATCTGCCATGGATTTAAGCCGGAGTGCTGCCGTTAGCCCAGACCCAGTAGTGTACGATCCTGGCGATACCATAAAGCCGTCAATTTTCGAAAAATTGGTAACGGTGATGGATGACGAGTCGGTTGTCCGTTACGTCTCTGGCACTAGGAATATCAGTGCTGCTACACCTGCGCGCATTGTTGCACAAATATCTTCCGAGTCTTTTATGGACTATGAGCTTGTGTCGGATTTCTTCCTTACCTTCCGACCCTACCTTTCCGCTGGGTCATTGCTCTCTCTTTTGCTAGCACGTCTTCAATGGGCGATCAATCGCCTCCAAGAAGATGGGAGGATAATCAGAATTCGCACATTTGCGGCCCTGCGCCATTGGATATTGAACTATTTTGTCGATGATTTCGTTCCGGACTTCAAATTACGTTCTCACTTTTGTGAGACTATCAATCGTCTATACGACAGTGTCAAGGCTCGCCAGGGTGGTGGGATGAGTGACCTGAAAATTCTAATTGACCTCAAGCGATGCTGGCATGGCAAGTGCTCAAATTATTGGGATGTACCGGATCATCATGTTCCTTATAATAGTCCGGACTGCCCTATTGATCCTGGTGGTGATGAACCGACTGTGGGCGACGACTTGCAGAACGTCGCGCCAACACATGGCACCCAAATGCCTGGGTCAGAATCCAGAAACCGGCCGTTATTTGCCCATCACGATCGAAACGATTCTTCTACAACCGCAAAGAGTATGCCGGCATCAGCTAGCAGTGATTGGAGCGCTCCTGCAATCTCCTGTTCATTGCCGCCCAAATCGAAACCCCACAAGCGTCATTCCATGCCCTTCTCCTCATCAAACGTGCCTCATCCGGTGCCTGTTATACCCAGGCCAATAGGCTCGTCACAGGCTCCTACAACCCCGTTGTCGCCGATTAGCGCGAGGCGCATCCCATGCTACGGTCATGCACACAAACGTAGTGGGAGTTTTTCCGACTCGGTTCGAGACGACAGAACCCCGATATCGCTACCATACATCGACAACAATAGTTCATTCTCATCACAAGAGCCTTGTTACCTCGGCGGCTTGATACGCGGCGAGTTATATCCTCCTGTGGAATCATACATGACAATGATGGCGCCACCCTCTCCACCTCTCCCATCTTTGTCGACTGGTGCACATATTGACCGCCGAAATACGGATGGTCCCTTAAAACCTGGTTCTTCAGGCTCGGGTGTAAAGACAATTATTGGCTCTATTCGTCGAGCCTTTAATGGTAAGAGCCCAACACCTGGTGTCGTTGCACACCCCGTGAATGGACTGTCAACTCGAGGCAAGACCTCCGCACTCCCAACAAATGTCGCATTCCAGTCCGATTTATATCGGGACAAAAAAACTGCTCCCCCGGCGAAGAAGCCTGCTAGAATTGACCTTCTTTGCGACGAGGCCCTGCGGCAACACCGTCGGGCATCTGGCGAAAATGTCGATTCACCGGCAGTCAACGAGCTAGCCCAGCGACCTCTTGGGCAGAACCCTCCTGAAGTGCCGCAAACCTTCATTTTACCTCCGCGTAATAACAAAACTCAAAGTCGCTTAACGGGTGGCAGTGAATCCATAGTCATTGTGGATGACACAGGCGCGGCGGTACCTGTTATGTCGGGGGGTGTGGGTCTGGACAGGGCCCCTATGTTTCTAACTACGCAAAACTCTCCTACCACTCCTACAGCCCGTACGTTTCTTGCGTCGTCTCGAGGATCTACACTTGGGGCCGATGAGTATTCACTACCGATTTATTACGACGAGGCTAGCACGAGACAGTCAAGGAAAAGCTCCATGTTCTATGGGCGTTCTGGGAATCCTGCATCGCGGAGATCTATGTCCATTGACAGGGGCTCTTCCTTTTGGAAAAAGCCTTCTCAATCTATGCGCCTCCGGAAATATGCTTCATTTCAGAGTGGATTTTCGAGGCATCGCCCTGCCTTAGATAGTGAGTCTGACGGCTCCGCAGGTGGTTCAAGCGTCCTTGATCTCGCAAATAAAACTGCTGGACCTATACTTCGGAGGCGACGTGGAGGCGACTTGCGCCAGATGAAAACTGGCGTCGATGCCCATTCAATCCCTGATTCGGCTTCAGTTTGGTCTGAGGTGACCTACCAAAGCTCCGTAGCCGACAGTACAGCTAGAACAGCGGAGAAGGCTTCAAGACCTCAAACAAGCCTTGTCCCTCCAAAGCCTCGGTTTTCTCTCTTGAAAACAAACTCGTCCCAGCTTATTCGCCGTTCTTTCGAGTCCGCAATTGCACGCTTTGCGCAGATTCCCGACGACGAGGATGGAGGTATTGAATCCGCCCTGTTGAAACTTGAAGGCAAATGGGAGGGTGAGCAAACCGATAATGCGGAAGATCCTACTGCAGGGCCAAGTCAATCCCAAGAGCGCACCAACAACGCGGGTCGCGTACGTGAAGGAATGGTTCCCCGTGATATCCACTCACGCTCTAGCACGCCCGCAAAACGCCACCAGAGACTTGGTGACGATCTGACATACTCGCAAGTTCAAACGCGGATTCTCAATTCCAGACCTTACTCAGAGTCAATCGTAGACTCGGAAGATTCCTACAGCTCTATCCCGCTCTTGGAGCGAGGACTAAGTGATGAATCCATGAAGAAGCCGGTGCAGGATGAAACGTCCGGCGCACATGCCGTATTCCGTCCAATCCCAGCGACTGGGGAACAGTCGGACAGAGAATCATCGCATCCTTCTATTGACATGGTAAAGAAAACGGAGAGTATGAAACGTATCCCGAGGGGATCAACTCTCCCTTTGCCTCGTCATAAAGGCAGACTATCTCGCCTGTCTGGCCTATCGTCTGAGCTTTCGGCCGACGTAATAGACTCGAAGGAAGCGGCAGAGGCGCGGTTATCGTTCGATACACGTAGCCTTAATGAGTCGTCTGCTACGATACCTCCTCATCCCCTTGCGCATCCGCCTTCGCCACCGATGACAGTTCAGAACCATCGCTCTGTACACTCATACCGGGCTTCCTTGGACCCAGACCTTGCTAAAGCGCAACCCCTGACCCCTGATCCGTCGCCAATAAAAAAAGCTGGGAAAAGAGCAAATCTCCCGTCTTTGGATATGCAACAAATGACTAGTGATGTCCTCTGTCGGTCGGAAGCAGATCATCATCTTTCGGTTCTTACAACAGCCCCAGGCGCTCAGCACGTACCTTTCGTTCTCTCATGCGAATCCCATATTCTGGCCCAACAATTCACATTGGTCGAGATGGCTGCTCTTGGTGAGGTAGATTGGAGAGATCTTGTTGATATGAAGTGGAACAGTGGGCCTCCTTTTACCACAAGCTGGGTACAGTTTCTTATGGATGATGACCGCCGAGGCATCGATCTCGTAGTGGGACGTTTCAATCTGATGGTGAAATGGGTCTTGTCTGAGATCGTTCTTACCCTGGATATCAATGAGCGAGCGCGCACCATTTCTAAATTCATCCACACTGCGGCTCATGCTCGGAGAATATGCAACTACGCTACAATGTTGCAGATTGCCATTGCACTTACTTCAACCGACTGCTCCCGACTCCAAAACACATGGGCTATAGTGTCGCTCGAGGATCGGCGGATGTTGAAGGACATGGAGTTGCTCATTCAGCCAGTCCGCAATTTCCATGATCTTCGAGTTGAGATGGAAACTGCGAATGTGCAAGAGGGCTGCATTCCGTTTGTTGGTATGTTCCTTTTTTTTTATGGACTCCAGCCCTATCAGTACCCGCTGGACATATACTAACTGGAATTTATAGGACTCTACATCCATGATCTTACATATAACGCTCAAAAACCGGCGCAGGTGGCAGCTACCCGGGAGGGCGAGCCATTGATCAATTTTGAGCGCTATCGGACAACGGCGAGAATTGTTAAGAGTCTACTTCGGCTAATTGATGCGAGCACAAAATACAACGTCGAACCGATCCCTGGCATCGTTGAACGCGCGCTTTGGATCGCATCGCTCTCTGAGGAGCAAATTCAGCTTCGCAGCAAGCTCCTGGTATAACGATTTACGGGCGAACGTGACCATACACAAAACACTGTTGAGCAGGTCTAGTGGCCTCCTTACTATATTTTTTGTTTTTTTCTTTTTCGATATATACCGCCTGCATAATACCCCTTTATATTTCCCCAATATTTTGGCGTTTAGCGAATGATATCCCTGTGAACTTGTTTTTTGCGAACATGGACGGGGCTTTTGGTCTTAATTAATGTATAGTTAGCCATTCGTACCAAATTATTTATGATGCTGCCTTTCACACAAGGCGAGGCCTGCCTTCAGAGTACCTTCTTCTCCAGTCTAGGAAATTATTATTAAGGAGCAGCCAGTTAACTAATTAAAACAACGGGCCCTGTCATGAAACTTGGGACCCAACGGGTGAGGCAGNGGAGGAGTTGTTCCGGGAATTGCATCACTGGCACTCTTGATCTACGTAGTCGCTGTCAATCATCGTCAGGAACACTGTTTCTGCCCTCCGCCCGCGCTCCTCTCTTTCGCCCCGTGCTTCCACGTAACTCCGCCGCCCTTGCTGGGTTTTCACGCCTGGTTCTGACGTATTTCCTGGATACCCTCCCCATGGAGCTAGTGCTCCCCTCATCGAGTCTCCCGCCCCTCGTTGACTCCTGATCCGGCTGCATTTTAAGCACACGATGGATTCCCCCCGCGGGGATTCTCCCGCTGGCTCCGACCACGAGCCAAGAGGTTCGAGCTCGTCCGAGAACGATCCCAAGAAGCTCCCTGATGACTTACCCAAGTCTTTGGACGACCGTCGCTCTTTCCCGGCTATCCAGCAGGAAACGGAGATGTACGATGCATGGCAAGGTTCGCAGATACTTTCTTTTTTCCCCCCTCCGGCTGCCCCTCCTTTCTCCTTCCTGGTTACTCTTTACGTCTCATTAGAGGCAGTAAAGGTTGGTTTCTCCGCCGCGGGCGCGAATATGGAACTCAGTATGATTTGTGGATGAAACACGCACTTGGCGGCCATATCGGCGGGGAAAAGGCAGAAAGGGCAGGGGGAGATAAATGGATACTTTCGAGAAGATCATACGGCTTTTGCTGACCTTTGCTGCTCAATCGTTGATTGCACCCATATAGGACAATCCCAATTCCTCACTCCTGTCGCCGCAAAACCCCTCAGTTTCAGCCTCGCTTTAGATGATCATTCGCACGACAACGACCATGCGATACACGCACAATACGGACACGGCCTCGCACTTTCCACGGACGATGACAACGAATCTACAACCACGGCTCGGCTGGAGGATAGTGATGCGCGGTTAATGGAGATGCTTGCTGCGCAGGCTGCGCACCGCGAAGTGGATTCATTGGATGCGGACGAAGAGGCGATTGCAATGGATGAAAAGATGGTGGAAGACCGGAAAAAGGAAATATTACAACGGAGCTTGAATATCGCTGCTAGTAACGGTGATGTTGAGCGTGTAAAAAAATTAGTACAGGGGAAGGCGAAAGATTACGTTGATGTGAATATTTCCGATGAGGAGGGCACAGTGCCGTTGATTTATGCTAGCTGTTTTGTATGCCTTTTTTCAGTTTCCGACTCTGGAATTTCGCAGCTAACTTTGGGTAGGGACACCAAGATGTTGTTGCAGCACTCCTTGATGCAGGTGCCAATGTTGATCAGCAAGATCGAAACCAATGGAGTGCATTGATGTGGGCTATGACGAATCGTCACAAGATGATAGCGAAAATCCTGCTGGATCACGGTGCATCGCCTAATATTAAGTCCTCGTCGGGAGGCACTGCGTTCGACTTTGCTCAGCCTGGGAGTGAGATATCGGAGTACCTTCATGAGAATGGCTATAGTTTTGGACCGAGCGCGATCGAGGACGATTTCTACGACTCAGGGTTTGCACACGGTCGTTTCGAGGAAGAATTTGCAGAAAACGAAATGAAGCGCCGTATGATGATGGAGGAAAGTGCGATTAATCTGGAGGTTGATTTGTCAAGTTTGGGACTGGATGAGAAATTCGATTCGCAGGATGAAGAAGAAATGGAGGAGGAACAGCAGGAGTTTATATGGGATCGATGCTTGAACGACCAGATGTTCGTCTTCCAAGAGAATGAGCTCGAGCGAATACTCGATATCATCATCACGAACATGACTCCGCAACGTTCCCCGTCTCAGAAACCAGTTCCGGCAAATCTGCTTTTCCTCAGTGCGCGCTATGCTCACTATCATGCCAGCCCAGAACTCCTGGCAACATTGTTGGTTTCGGCAACGGACAAGATAAATGACGTTGTCGAACGGTACCAATGGGATATGACCATTCTCGCATTCTGGATCTCGAATGCCACTCTTCTCCTTCATTATCTCAAGAAAGATGGGGGTCTGGTTGAGTCAACGGTGGAATTCCAGCTTCATTTGGCCGAACTTATCAACGAGATCTTTATTCTGATTATCCGTGACGCTGAACGCCGGATGAACAAGGTGCTGGATGCGGCGATGCTAGACCACGAAACTATCCCGGGACTCGATGACATCCCTTTCCAGAATGAGTGGAAGCTTTTCCGCTCTAAAAACAAAAACAAGGCCCCCGAACCGGCTGATAAGAAGTTCAGACCACCATCTCCAAGGCGCCGAGCGCAGATTTCACCGCGCAACATCACCTCTCTCCTATCATCAACACTCTTTGTCCTGGACCTATATGATGTGCACTCAGTCATTACCACGCAAATACTTTCACAGCTCTACTACTGGCTGGGCGCAGAAATCTTCAACCGAATTCTCTCTACAAAACGATACCTCGCCCGAACCAAGGCTATGCAGATTCGCATGAACGTGTCGACACTAGAAGATTGGGCCCGTACCAACAATCGTCAACCGGAACACTATGAGAACGGATCAACCACATGCACGGGGGATAGCACGATGGATTCCGCACGTAAACACCTAGCGCCTGTGATCCAACTTCTGCAGTGGCTGCAGTGCTTCTCCTCACTAGGTGAGGACTTCGAGTCCCTTGTTCATACTCTCCTTCAATTGCAGGATCTCAGCCCTGCCCAGCTTCTTCATGCGGTCAAGTCTTACCGGCCAGAGGTGGGAGAAAAAGGGCTTCCCAAAGCCGCGATGAAATTCTTGGTAGAGCTCCAACGCGATCCAGAGTTGTTGTTTAGGGAACAGTTAAGGCTCGTTCAAATCAAAGCCGACTCCCTGGCCCCGACATCAGCACCGACCGAGGATGGTCGTCCGCAAACCCCAAACCGAGAGCGTGATCCTTCGACATCTTCTGTGTCCGGATCACCCAACGCTGCAGCTTCTATAAAATCACCCGGGTCGAGCGTTGTCTCCCCACGACTGGGAGCAAGCGCACGGGTGGACGAACGTAGCGGCGCAAACACAGTTTTCCTGGATCCCGCACTCACTCTTCCGTTTTCCTTACCGACAAGCACGGACATGCTGATCAGTTACGGTGCAGGATGGGGCGGGACCAACCGAGAACGGGCGCGCAAGTACATCCCGACGGTCCCGTCAGAGGTACTAACACGATTTGACCGTGATGGCTGAGCGGGCGGAAGATGTATTCGAGTATATACTTACTATCTACTTTGATTTTGTAAAGCGGCCACGGAGTGTGTGGGGTGCATAGTGTTTCTTATCTCACTCATATTAGCGACGAATGGACGATTTAGAGTACACCCACCAAAAGCAGAAAGTGCATGAAGGGCGTTTGGATCGCCTGGTACGCCGAGAAGATCCTTGAGACAATTACGCTTGATAGGGATAATCATTAAGCTTACTCCAAATGGACGGACACACGAGCAGCAAAGCCTTGTCATTCTAGATGAAACAAGCATTTGGCGGGAGGAGGCAGGAGATCAAATTAACATGTGGCATGCATAGCAATTACTTGGACGCCGTATATTATTATATCTGAATCTCTGATATTGGGACTTCCGGCACTTAAACACTGTCAGTCAATAATAATAATCGGAGCGGGCCGTTCTGGCACCTTTCGGAGTTTTTTTTCTATTTGTTTTTCCCATCATTTATTTGTTTTCCCAGAGTCTAGATTTCGCTGGCGGTACACGTTTCGTTTACTTCGTCGTCATCAATAAGCCCCCGCCCACGCAATGGCGCTTTCGCCAGCCGGTTCCAGAATTATTACGTCTTCCCTCGCTTCTCTCTAAGAGCTCCTGGGCTCCTGTTTTAAGCTTCAAAGCCGTTTCACTTCTCACCTGCAGGCTGCAGTCCTGCATCCTACCCTTAACTTCAGGCAGAAACATCACAACCTCAGGCATCGTGGCCGTGCACCGCCTGTTATTTCCCGATCTGGACTAGATATATGGAGATCACTTCTTCTTATGGTAAGCTCGGTTCCTCATTTGGGCGCTTTCCTGTTCTGGCAATCTGGGGAGATGAACTGCTCAGTTTACGACTCAGACCGTGAATTGCAGTACTTTTTTCTCACTGCCACTGCCACTGCCTCTCTGCCTCTCCTTCTCCTTCTCCCCTCCTCCACCTCCTTCGTGTCCTTCTCCATCATGAGTTCGCTTTCCAATTGCACCTTTTCATGACCCAATGTTTTCTGCCTGCGCCATCATCGCATGCAGCTCCCGCAAGATGCAGCTGCAATGAAAGTAGCTCATCGCTCTCTGTCAACCTGCGTCGCTGCCGCTGAAAGACATGCTGCTCACCCTGAATCCTACCTCCCAGAATGGGATCCAACGACCCTATGAGCATTCGCGATTCCGCCAATATATCCCCACACTACGTTCTCCCTCGGTCTCACCGTCTACACCTGAGCATCCCGCATCTGCACCGCCGTCAAGGCCAGCGGATACCCCAATGAACTCCTCTCGCAGCGGCCTACCTCACCCTTCATCCCTAACATTGCCTCCGCCAGATGTCGGCTTCTCGACCATGCACCCCAGCACGACGAACCAACAACTGCCACCCCCTCCTTCGCAGTGGCAGAGCTCTGATGACGCTATGCACCATTGGCTCCGAGCCAAAGCCGAAGAGGACCGGAGAAAGCAAGAGGAGGAGAAGACGCGCCAGGAGACTTTGCGCCTGGAGCAGAGGAGGGTTGAACAGAGCATGCTTCGCGATTCCCTAAACGGCGGGATCCCTCCTCATATAGTTCCGCTGATCTTCTTCGGAATCTGTCAGAATGGATTGCCTCAGCCTGTTATAGAGTTGGCACAGCAATATCTGGCACAGGCCCCGGATGCCCGCGCGCCAAACCCTCCTATTCCTCAAGTTCCGTCGCATTCCCATTCGCATTCGCATTCTCACTCCAACTCCCACTCTCGGCGCCAGTCTATGCATACCCGCCGGGATTCTCGCTCCGGTTCCCTTTCCAGCTCATATGCTCCTCAGCCATCAGTTCAGCATGTAGTGGCTCCTCCGCCCCCTCCTAATATTCTTTTATCTCAGAATGCACCATCTAATACAAGTGCCCCTCCTGCCCCCCAGGCGCCTGGGGCGCGCTCGTCACCCGCAGGACCTCTTGATTCTCGCGGAGGGGCAAACTCATGGATCAACTACGGCAGCGGAGCGCAGCACCAGCCGGGTCAGATAAATCTGGGCAATGTACAGTATGCGCCTGGCTCGTCTGTTCCAGTTTCCCAGGTCCAACGGAGACCTAATTCTCAGTCACATCGGTCACCTCCGTCTCTTTACTTCCACCATTGGGTTCCTCCAGCTCAGCCGCAATCCAGCGTAACACCTGGGAAACCCCACCAAGAGCAATCAACACAGCCCAATAACTCTCGTCGTTCAGAACATCATGCATCTCCAGGGCGAAAAAGAAAAGCCTCTGGCCCTCATCAGGCCCCTCCAGTTCCGTCTTCTCGTCCGCCAGAGTCCCTTCCTACCTTGCTCCAAACGTCAAGACCGGGATCCCCTCGGGATGATAGACAGCAGATAAGATCGTCTGCTCACCACCGTCAACTTAGTGCTACGTCAGTTGCTCATTCAGACTATCATTTAGAGGACATCAAAGTGGAACATACCAGGGGTCCGAGCCCATCCCAGATTTCCACAGTTCTTCCCCGACATAATTCGACGGGCCATGATTCAGCGGACCAGAAGCGCAGCGAGGACTCGTCAACTATAGCTGACTCTGACAAAAACCTTTCGCGAGCGCCCCAGGTTCCGAATGCCTCTACCGCAGAGACTAGGCTCCGTGGCTCCTCCATCGAGGGTAACACCCAACATTCTCTTGCGCCAGAAGCATTAGTACCACCTACTCAACTCCGCGACACCGGTGGCGAGTAAATCCGATATCCCCTGCTGCTGAGGGTCTTGTCTCCATCGGATACATACTCACACTCCATAGAGCTGTCCCACATTTATGATATCGGAGATATCGGAGGTCCGATTACAGAGGCCATATACATATATATATGAGAGAATATTGGAGGAAATTCTCGCACATCGCAAGGCGTTTTATGAGTTAATATAGTCCCTTGTTTACTATGTGTGGTATTTTCGATTGGTATACAGCTTTGTACATAGTTATCTTAGTCTTCTGGTGGAGGCCCCTGGTAGCTGGCATGCTAGGGGTTGTACAAAACACTTTGGAGTGCAGGGGCCTGCAACTCGACACTGTACGGACTTGGCTCATTTGTGGGGTCTTAGTAATGAACAGCTGGGCCATACGCACACAACTGGAGGTTTCCAAGGAGGATGTAGAAGGCAAGAGCTGGAGCTATCCATGTAAATCTAACGCCTATGGTAGGTACAAGAACCTGGAACCCTCCTTCCGAAGTAGTATGAAACCGCCAGTTGTTCCTTCCTCGGAGCACCAGAGCCCATATAGTAGGTACCCCAAGGAAGGCACGACCGTCCAATTAGAAATTCGAGAAGAGCATACGTACCACGAGGCTCAATCTTACGTAGGAGATCTAGATACCTATATGCCAATAGTAACGATGATTGAATTAGGTGGTAGTAGTATATAGAGAGCAAGGCTTGTTCTATCTAATAATCCGAAAACAGGAAAGAAAAAAGGCGAAGGAAAGCACGCACAGAGTACTGACAGTAGA
Source organism: Aspergillus sydowii CBS 593.65 (assembly GCF_001890705.1). Classification (NCBI taxonomy): domain Eukaryota; kingdom Fungi; phylum Ascomycota; class Eurotiomycetes; order Eurotiales; family Aspergillaceae; genus Aspergillus; species Aspergillus sydowii. The sequence goes on along the minus strand of NW_024467861.1, from coordinate 928,829 downwards.
AGTAGTGGTAACAACCGTACCGAACAGGACAAAAGTGTGACAAAAATGAAAGGAAAGGGTATCAGAATTAGGACTGGATCACGATTACACTGGGTTGTCTGAAAAAAAGAAAAGTAGGCTGATAAGTTGGTATATAAGAAAGCTCTTGAGTCGTATCGTATACAGTTCTGAATAGAAAGAAATAAAGAGTATTAGTGAGAGTGCGAAGGGGTATAGCAATATTATAATGAAGTGGGGGTATAATGTAGTACAGCCCAGAAAAATGGAGATATGCAACGGGAATGACTGTGGGTGCTGCATGATGGAAGACACCAAGAATTGAGTTATGCCGCTTCTTCCATTGCGGGATGCTCCTGAGCAATGGGCAACACGAAGGTATTCAGTAACAATTGATTTTTTTTTCCCCAGCAATTATCAACTGCAAAAGGAGATCGTCGGTTTGACGTGGACAGGAATGGGCCCTCCCGTGTTGGGCGTTGACAGTTGTTCGAAGCCGTTAACGAAAACAAAAGGGGTATGGACAGAACCGAAATATCAGCCGTAAGAATAAGAATTGTGATTATAGTGATAGCAAAACGACGTTTGTGCAGTCATCGCAAATCATCCAGGCGGAAATCATTCGTGAAATAACCCCAAAGAGTGATCTAGCCCTTCGAGGGATGAAAAGAGGATATTATGATTGAGTGCAGTGTCGAAAACACTGCAGTAATATAAGGAATATAAGCGACCATCACGATCGTACGGTAGAGGATATCGGCGCGTATCTAACCGGACTTTTTTCGGCGGTGGACTTTCCACTCCGCCTTAGCGACACGCATGAACAGCTCGACGTCTTTGATCGGAATCCAGCTAGTTAAAACTTTCATCGAATTCTCGAAATCGGACTCAAGGATGATTTCTCGCATGCCGTCAATAAGAGCGGCCGATGTGGCATGGAGGACGTCTAAGCTCTTGCCGAACCCGATGTCCTCCGTTTTGTCGCCGTTGTTTGCACTCGATGGGGGGTGATCAGCATCACCAAGGAGCATAAAGACATCCCATACTCGAAGTTGTGCCGGGAATGGGATGGAGTAATTGAATAGAGTAAGATACCAACGGGTGCCGTACGCTGTAGGTGGAATGCCGACTTCGTTCTGTCGCACAGGAAAGATAGTTAGTACAGGGTGTATGCGTTCCGTGTCAAGAAGAGGCCAACATACCAGCTTCGAAGCAACTTCTCCTCCCTCCAACCATTCTCGTTCAAAGTCACCTAGAGCCTCCATGAGTCCCGCAAAACCTGAGCGGTAGAGCTTCTCCAGTCCTCGCAATTGCCACAGTCGAACAAGCATGACAAATGTATGTTCTTCATCGTAGTAAGCAAGAAATGTAGCCGCCAGTGCCGCCATACCCTGGACGTACCCCGTATCCGGAAAATAGAGGGACATCGCATGCAAGACGCGGAAAAGTAAGCGTTGACCACCGCGATACCGTCGCCGAAACATGATATGGCTAGAGATCGTCCTCGGGACATCAATATCGATTTGCACATCGTCAGGAGATGACATCTCCTGATATTCTTGGTAAATCTCAATGAGGACCTCTTCCGTAGGGCTATCGCTGTGTTTCTTGGCACTCGTCTCTAAGAACGAGTACCACGCTGAGGAACGCCACCGATCAGGTATCCCCTTCCATGTTCGCTCGATCAGCTTTGAGCTTTTGGTGTCGAAGTCAAAGGTCATTCCGCCTCCATCCTTGCCCTTCCGTGTTGGCTTAGCCATCTTCGTCCACTTGTCCTCCCGTTCCCACTCCTTCTTCCTGGCTGCACGCGCAACGGCACTATCCAATCTGTCATCAAATGTTGCAGATTCTGTGGGGAGTGTGAGCATATCTCCAGCCTCATCTTTGAAGCGGCGATTGCGGTTGTGGGGTAGGTGGTTTGTTGCTTGACGGAATCGCGAGGTTGACCGACGCAGCGGAGAGCTATACATGCTTTGCGACGAAGCTGGGCGCATAGATGTTTCGGAGTTCTGTCGTGAAGGAGACCGGCCCGTAAATGAGCGGTTGCTTGCTAATGCAGACGGCGGTCGGATAGAGCGTTTTCGCCGGGGCGTCTCCGAGGCCAGCAAGAGACTTGTAGAAACTCGCTGGATAGGGCTGAATTCGGCGGCGCCCTCGTTGGTGTTTGATGCGCGAATGAACCCATACCTATCCACATCTCCGGCTTTGATATTCTGCCAGTATTCAATGCCTCCGGCTAACTCATTAGCTTCCCGTTTGGGAGCTGCTGATGGATTGTCCGGGTCGGTGAATGTCTGAGCGGGTTTCGTGTCGGCCTCAGAGGCACTGCTTTCGAAGGTTTCTGTATTTGTAGGAGTTGGCTCCTCCCAAAGTGTGCCGTTTTCCATGGCAAGCGATCTCTCTACCTCCGAGTCCGACACATTTTCGTCTCCTTTCGCATACATCAATCTTACTCTTCGAGATAGCATATCCTCATCCGCAGAGATAGCTCTGCTGGGAATACTGCTTCGTCTGACGCGAAGCAACGACGCCGGTCGCGGACGGCTACGGGGTGTTACAGTATTCTCCGCGACAGAGCCGTTTTGAGCCTGTGGAGTATTCTTATCCTGCGAAGTGCCCGGATTCTGAGTAATGTTCGGCTCCTGAGGGTTCCCTTTTGCTTCAGTTTTCGTTTCTTCCTCCCTGAGTTTGCGTTCCAGTTGTTGTCTTTCTTCCTCCTGGATGAGGCTTCCGCGCTTAGAAAATCTCATGGTTTGCGCACCAAGTCCGTCCAGCTGCCCAGTTGGAATGTCCAGGGCAATGCCACTGAATTGGGGTTCTATCCGTGGTACAGGTGGCGGAGATTCTTCCCTACTAAATTCGCCTGACCTCTTGCCTCTCAAGGTAGGCCATTTCCGTTCTGACCACCGTGAGCCAGGTCGCGAACCGGGTCTTGAGCCAGGGCGAGAACTAGGCCGAGCTTTGGGTTCGTTGACGACAATGCTGGGAATGCTGCGCAAAGAGCGCAAGCTGACGGTCGAAGGTTCGGTTTCTTGGGGAGATATCATATCCTTGGCCTTCCCGAAAAATGGAGGAGGCGTAAGTCCCGGGTCTGGCTTTATCTCTTGATGCGTCGGGGTTTCAGGTGTTGATTGATCGGGGCCGCTGGACGAAGTGGTTGTCGCGATGGACTTTCGTTCAGAGCATAGTGAAGGATCGACTGGAGCTGGGAGCGAGGCGGTTTGAGTTGCTGGAGGGTCTAGGGTGGCTGTTTCTCCCGAAGTAGAGGGACGCTCCGACATTTCGACGGGCGCTGAGGGGGCTCGCGTGTCTTCCATTATCCTGGCATGACTTGCACCTAGAGCTCGTTGTGGCTTCAATGCGCAGCGTGCTTTCACCGGTAACTCGTAACTAACGACGTTTTAAGTATGTAATTATTTCTTCCGGTTCGTTTCTGCGGATGGGATCGAAGGGAGAGCGGCGGGGAATAATTTTTGGAGGACAAAGGGTCGAATCGTCGCACGAACGTCGCGCCAGTTAATCGCACCTAAGATATGTAGTACGACGCCCAAGGGGTAAAAGCGAAAGACACCTGTAAGATAGTATCCACTGGGCAGTTGGACATGACCGTCCCCAGGGGTGCGATGCCCAAGAACGGGGGGAGATGGGACCTTGAATGGATCGAGGCTGCCAGTTGTTGGACCGCGGCTTCTTCACTGCCACTTGGCAGGCGGACAAGCTTCAACGCTCTAAACGGGCAGGCAGCGATTGGAGAAAAGTGGCAGACCGAAATGATGACGGTGGTCGCGTGGATTAAGGAGAGACAAGAACGAAATCGACGGAAGAGAGCGAAGGGAGTTGGGATCGAGTGTTGGAGCCAGAAGAAGGGATCGCGAAGGGGGTTACGAATCGATCCACTTGGGGGGATTCATATACAGACTAAGGCCAGCCTTAAGTTCTCAACAGGACGGGCCCGGTCGCTTGTCTCGGCGCACTAGCAATTCACAGTCTCATTCTTGGAGAAACAAGTAAAAGAAAATGTAGCAAAATTAAGAAACTGGAGTGCCATCTGGTCTGTTCTTCAGTGTTCACGGCCATGATCAAACTGGAATCCACCTGGCCGGCCGATTCCATGGTTTGTAGGGCGTGCCTAACAAAGCAATTGTTTGGATTGTCATGCAGAGAAAACGGGTTTGACGTCAAAGTATTCAGTCATGCGCCGCTGGTTATCAATAGTGGCACGGATTTTATCGATCTATCGGTCCCTGCGTCGTGTGCCTCTGAAACAAAGGGAGCCCGCTATATACTAACTGTTTACCCTCCTTTACTCGAACCAAGAGATTCATCAGATCGGGATATCTGAACACTCCAGGGTCTACTTAGACTGACTTTTCGATGTAAGGACTTCTAGATTTCCCTTCCATCATCGCTTTTCTTCCCTGTTATTTTGCGCTTTGTTGCCACCCTAGCAGCGCTCCTGGCAATAAACCGTGCACGTATCCCGTCCCAATCCCCAAAAAAGTAACTCCGAAACGCCAGACCAGCTGGCCATAAATGCAAAACCATACGCACAGTGTAGTACATGGGGCGGCCCGACACTTCCCTGGCAAGTTTAAGCTCAGGATGGAAAAGTTGGTGGGCAGAGTAAATAATGGTGAGGGGAGTAGTAATGAGGGCCAAGAGGCAACAATGGCGGACTGGCATACACTGCAGCCAAATCGTCAACAGGCCCTCATTTTCAGGCTACGGTCGCAGTGCTGGCGGTTGAGCGAGATGGCTCACGCCCAGAACCTGATGGTTCAATGGGCTCCTTGGGCAGAAGTTCGATCTGTCGAACGAGGAAGCTCTTCTCATCGGTGAACTGGTCGTCATCTGTACGGTCTTCCAGGAATTTTGGTAGAAACTTTAACAAACGATCTCGATTGTTGATGAGAATCCGTTGCACTGCCACTGATTTGTCTGGATTCGCAACGAATACCTAGCCACATTCCTTGTCAGCACGACCGCATTGCTCCGTGGTCACAGTCGCTGGATCCTTTGCATACCTTAAAAACGTGAAATCCCTCATATTGAACCATCTTACGGTCGTCGCGCAGGAGTTTCATGCAGAGTTTGAGGTTCTCTCCACTTTCGACATATCGCATCATCACACTGTAATTGGCGCGGTCTAGTAAGATCTCACCCAGCAGCTTGATACTTTGTCGTTTGGTGACATATGAGTTAGACTGTACGAGGGAAGAGTTGAATTGTGCGAAAAAGTAATCAAAGTTCGTCGCTAGGTACCCAGTCACAAGGGATTTATGGCGCGTCAAGAGTTCCTAGAGGCAAACTAAAGTTAGGACTGACTGTCTTCATGTCTTCACGGAATGATCCTTTGGTTTACGTACCCTAAAAGTTGTGAAGGCGTCTGCACTTAGCTCAAAGCTGCCTCGATCAATCCAGTGGAAGAATTTCCAAAAAACACCAGTTCCGCGTTGAGGAACGTTGGGCTGGACCTCGGTCAGTCTAATGGCCGGTTCCCCTTCCTTGGACTGGTCATAAAGAATGATCGCCGCGATAACGTCGAATTTAAGGGCCTCTCTCAGAATAGTGCCGCAGGGCATAGCGCTTTGGCTGTGCTCATAGCCCCTGCATAACTCGATGATAATTTCGGGTCGATTGTGTACGATGTATGAGATGACGGGCGGGTCCGGTGAATTGGCTTGAGGAGGTTTGAAGCGAAGTATGTGTGAAAATATCGTTTGAGTATCTTTCCGCGCTTCGAATGGAAGGTTGTGAAGAGCGAGCGCGAGGTCATAAAGTAGGTCTTCTTGTAACATAGCCTGAACCAGAGCGTGAACCTGATCGGTTGAGACTTCGATTTCTGTTGCACGCCCAGTTAGTATGACTGTCTTATATGACGTATTTGAGTTCCAAAAAGATGTACGAACCTTGAGTTCCCTGCACCATCAACTTCATCTGGGAAAGTTGCTTGGCCAACTCATCTTCAATCTAGCGGTGGGTTGGGAGGTTAGCAAGTTCCGATCGCCTGCAATAAGTTCGAGGTATTGGACTAACCTTAGGAGCTACCGATGGCTCACGAAGTCTTGCCAACAAATCTTTAATTGATCTCACAACATCGGACGGTTGGCGGGATCGGCCGCGGTTAAAGAAGAAAGCCATGCTTGTATATCTTATCAATGGTAAATCTTCAGGGACGAAAAGACTCAAACTGAGTCAGAGAATATTTGGAGAAGATGGGAGGAAAGATCACGGCATTTAAGATACAGAACGAGCAGTTACTGATGAATCCAGAGTGAGGTATACTCGAGGGGTGGATGTATGTTGGTGCTTTGTTGCTTCGGGAAGCGGTGATGATTGTTGGCGGGGAAGCCGCTTGCCTGAGGCTGCGATTTCTTATCAGCAGTGTAAACAAATCAAACAAACCCACTGAACGGATGCGGGGCAACCATTTTTAGTAAATTTTCTTTCCCTGCTGGAGGTCGACAGAGCCGGTCAATTTGAAGCCTTGGGTCATTTTAAGTGGTATAAACTCATCTAGAGAGGATTCCACCTAATTTGCACCTGATATAAAACTGCCAGTGCCACCTTGACGTTATCTGTTTTTTGGTCTGCTTCTCACCCCGCAGTAGCCGCCATGTCTGCCCCAATACCTTCAGAGCACGCCCTAAAGGACGTTGATCGCGACTCCGTTACCTCTGACGATTCTGATGCCACCGATGAGGAGGGCTGGGAAGACCTCGAACCTGATGACGAGACACAGCCGGTCATTGGCCTTTTCTCCGACAAAGTCTATCCGGATGTTCGGTCAATGCTTAAGGAAAGCAAGGATAAGAATGGCTTTGATATGAGGAAGATACAAAAAGACCTTGGTGTGTACATGACTGATTCAACCCTGTACATTGGAGTGTACATCTCACTGCTGCAACTTTGCGATTCGCGCGTGAATGGCATCTCGAAATGGAACCTTGCTAACTTCTCTCTCTCTGGATCGCCAGACTTGGATTTTCTGGATACTATTAAGCTGGTCAATTACGTGAGGTCTTCGGTGAAGGATGGTAACATGACACCCGACGTGACTTCAAAGGAGAAATTCCAGGACGAGGTGTACTTGAAGCCCGTTTTGGAGGACGACGCACTCTTATACAGTCTGGACGATATTGAAGATGAGGAGTCGGGAGAAGCTGGCGGCACCCAGGCTGAACGCCAGGTAGTCGAGCTCCAGGAGGAGCTGGAACGTCTTCAAATCCAGTTCTCGGAGTATAGACTTGCAGTTCAAAAATCGCTGGATGACCAATTGTCCAGGGAAGACGATAAACTTGCTTCGACCTCTGGCCCGTCTACTAGTCGCGCTTCCAACAAAGCGGAGGAAATTGATTCAGATTATTTCTCCTCCTATGCGTATAATGGTATGGTGCTTCGATTATTCTCACGTCGGAGAGTGTCCATTCGCTAATCGCCAATCCAGGCATTCACGAGTCTATGCTTAAAGATACGATCCGTACTGATTCCTATCGGGATTTTGTTTATGACAATAAGCACATATTCAAGGATAAAGTTGTTTTGGACGTTGGTTGTGGGACCGGAATCTTGTCCATGTTCTGTGCGAAAGCGGGTGCCCGGAAGGTGATATCCGTGGACAATTCGAATATCATCGATAGGGCGAAGGAAATTGTCTATGAAAACGGGTTTGGCGATGTTATAACGTATGTATAGCGCGTTTCGGCGGATATTTGGGCTCGTGATTAACTCTGGTTTTACAGATGTATTCGGGGCAAGATCGAGGAAGTCGCCCTGCCTGTCAAGCAGGTGGACATCATCATTTCTGAGTGGATGGGTTACGGCCTGCTGTTTGAAGCGATGTTCGATTCGGTTATATACGCCAGAGATCGCTATCTTGCACCGGATGGACTTATGGCCCCCTCGCACGCTACGCTTCGTATTGCACCGTTAGCCGACCCAGACCTGGTCACATCCCATATTGGATTTTGGCACGATGTCTACGGCTTCAATATGAAGAGCATGCTCACTGGTATCTACGATGAAGCGCTCGTCCGCACTGTGCCATCCTCTTCTATGGCTGGGGAATCCGAACTCTTCGTCACCTTGCCACTGCATACCATTACTGTTGAGGAACTATCATTTTTGAAAGAATTCGAGGTGACCTTGACGCAAGACGTTGACTCGCTCGACGGCTGGTCCATTTGGTTCGACATCTTCTTCATGCCATCCAGGGAATCAACGCTTCCACCCAATGCCATTCCATCAGATCTGCAGAAGAAGGGCATCGTGGCATTTACCACAGGACCGGATGGCAAGGAAACCCACTGGCAGCAAACTATTTGCCTCATCGACCATGGTAAAAAGAAGCCAACTGCGTTGAAGAAGGGTCAAACGATAAAGGGAATGGTTAGGTTCCAGAAGAGGAACGTGCACTCCAGGTCCTTGGATATCACAATCGATTATGATGCGCACGTTGGAGAGAAGGGCTCCCAGGAATGGGCGTTACAATAGAGATCAATTTTTGAATAAAAAGTTTCGTGTTTGCTTCGTGGATACACCGCTTGTGGAACAGCTATACTTCAACTCATAAATTTGTACTGTACGGCTGGGCCCGCCCTTGCCAATTAACGCTCCTGGTCCCCTGGATATCTCGTTATGTGCGATGTTTTGAACCAGCTTCTGCCTTACTCTGTCGGTTATGACACCTGTCGTTGTGGCTTTGTCGACGGCTGTGATGACGGTGGGAACGCGAGCGAGATGTAGAGCGCGAACGCCGCCTGTGCAAAAGGCGCGAAGATTTGTCGCCGGCAAGTTCACGATTCCGGTCCCTATACTTATGAACTCTATCCGATGAGCCATCGAGTTTAAAGTTCTCCAGGCTATCCTCCGACTTGGACCGTTTCCTACGGTGGCGCGATTGGGTCTTCTCAGCCGCTTTCAACGCATCTAGTTCTTTACTCCTTTCTTGATTCCACCTCTTTCGTTCTTCTTCAACTGATCTCAGCTGGCGAACGCCTTTCTTCATGGCAGCTAGTGGATCGTTGAGGTCCATGCGAGCTTTCTCTCTTTCCTTCCTCATGGGGTCTTCATTACCCCAAACATCCTTGCTAGGTATGGATTCGGGAGCTATACTGGCACCATGAGAAGATGAATACCAGGGGCTCTTGCCAACACTTTGACGGAAACCCGCTGCATTGGAGAACCGCATGGTATACTGGTCTTCGTAACTTCGCTGCTTGTCGGCTGCCTCTTTTTCAGCCTCCGCGTTCTTCTCAATCCGTTTGGAACTGCTATCTTTCTGGAAGAGGTTGATGTGTCCGTCATCGTCATAGAGCGGCGCGTCGTTTTTGCTTTTCCGAGCATGTATCAGTTCTTCCCGTTTCGCCAGCGCAAGCTCCGCGTCTTCTCGAGCAAATCGGATGTCTCTATCTGTATCATTCTCCCCCGCCAAACGTCTCCGTTTCCTATGGCCTCCTATGTAGTGGGTGCGATCTTCCTTTTCTGGTTGCGACGTGGAGGGTTGCGGCGGTGGAGGGGTAGGGGGTCGCTCACCACGGAGTAGTTGGATTCTTCGCTCGGCATCGACCTCTTGCATACGGCGCTCCTCTTCCTCCTCTTGCGCCTTGGCTTGCGCTTCATCGCGCCGTACACGCGCGACATTTTCCGGATTGTAGACGTTCCATGACTTCTTCCCAAGAAGGTGCCTAGTGAGAATGACGTATGAGAATTATTCTTTCAAGATGCAACACAACAGAACAGATACTTACAGAGGCATTTTGAATTGTAGGCAGCGAGAAGCAGGCAGAGACCCACAACGGTCAAAATGTCGGATATAGCGTGCCTCGCTGGGAAGTGGCGCGACTCGCAGGCATCCCAGATCCGCAGGCGAATTGGTGATGCCGGTTGGTCGGTGGCTGTCGGCAAAACGAACTCCGCCCGTGGTGGCTCATACCTATGACAGCGGTTCCAGATTCCCAACTTGCCGCATCAGAGCTGCCTACGGAGGATCAGCTCAACGCCACGTTGCGCTCCTTTCAGACATCAATGTCCGTTGCTGTCGATTTCAATTATCTTTCTACATATATACTTGAGACTAATATCGTCGCAGTTTTCCTCGCTATACCTGGAACCTTATCGTTACTTGACCGCCTCTTCGTGGAGTTCACGAGACAAAGCTGCGGGCAGCATTGACCAAGCCTAACATTGACCTTGTCGACTTTCTTCTTGTTGCCAGCTGTATCCTAGCTTTATGATACATGATGTTTGGTGGTCGCAGTCCCTTCGGGTCTAATAATCCCCAGAGAGAGGGCTACTCACGGCCCCCGCAGGGCTATCCGCCTCAAGGTTATCCGCCTCAACACGGAGCTCCGTATGGATACACCCCTGTGGCAACCTCTTATATCAAACTTGTATGTCGCTAATATTTACGATTTATTAGGGGTTATGGATCGCCATCTCCACGACAACCTGCACCAGGTGGTCACCCCTCACCGCAAGCTCCGATGGGGGGAAGACCGAGTGAAGGAGGGTGGCGCTTGAAGGTCATGGAGAACGCGGATAAAGGATATCAATTCAGGAACTTGTAAGTATGGATGACCTGTAACCTAGAGATTGGGTGCTAAGCAGCTCGTAGTGTTGCGCTCTCGACACAAGATTTCCCTCGTGCCCAGTTCGGACAAGACATATTGATCATTGTCAATAACCGCAATGTATTCACCGCGCGCCCTGCTGATGGATTCCCCGCTGGATACATTGGACTTTCCGGCGTCCAAAGACCGTGGGCCGGCGCTGGACTCCGAGACGAGCTCCTGATACAGATATACGACCCGTTCCGCCAGGGCGGAGAAGCGTACCTCGGATCTGCGGACATCGAGGTGAAGTTTGCTGGAAAATCCAGGACGGATGATTTGTATGATCAGGATGATCTTGCTGCCTCTGTGATCAAGGTATGCAAGCTGTTCTATAAGCCTCTAGCAATTTTGTCTAACCTTTCCAGAATTTTGAAAGCCAGCTATTTGCCCCGGGCCAGCCGGTATTAATGGATCATCGCGGCATCCCACTCCAGTTGAGAGTTAAAACCATTCTGCGTGTCAGTCTGACCTCGGAGAAGGAGACTAGTAAAGAGCCAGAGACGGTTCCTACAGCTAGGGGCATTCTCACGAAGCACACAATGATCAACTTTTTCAAGGACCCTGAGAGCAACATCCAGATCAAACCCGCAAAGAATCGCCCAGCGGCAAACGCTATCATCCAACCCGACTTCAACACCGAGAAGATGGGAATTGGTGGTCTCGATTCGGAGTTCCACACCATCTTTCGCCGAGCGTTTGCGTCTCGCATCTTCCCACCTGATATTGTGCAAAAGCTCGGAATCCAGCACGTTAAAGGTATATTGCTGTTTGGGCCTCCAGGAACCGGTAAAACGTTGCTTGCCCGGCAAATCGGAAAGATGCTGAATGCAAAGGAGCCGAAGATTATCAACGGTCCCGAGGTACTGAACAAGTTCGTTGGACAGTCAGAAGAGAATATCCGGAAACTTTTCGCCGATGCAGAGCGGGAATATAAAGAGAAAGGCGATGAGAGTGAGCTTCACATTATCATTTTCGACGAACTAGATGCCGTGTGTAAACAGCGTGGCAGTGGAGCAGGCGGCGGTACTGGTGTCGGTGACAGCGTGGTCAACCAGCTGCTATCGAAGATGGATGGTGTCGATCAGCTCAACAATATCTTGCTTATTGGTATGACCAACAGGAAGGATATGATTGACGATGCGTTGCTGCGGCCGGGTCGTCTCGAAGTGCACGTCGAAATCTCGCTTCCTGATGAGGCCGGTCGAGCCCAGATTCTTGGCATTCACACACAGAACATGAGCCAGAGTGATCTGCTGGATCCGAGTGTCGATGTGGCAGAACTCGCCAGCTTGACGAAGAACTACTCGGGTGCTGAGATTGCTGGTCTCGTAAAAGCGGCAACTTCGTTCGCGTTCAATCGGCACATTGATTCCGGGAAAACAGTCAGGGTTAAAGACGATGCAGCGGAAATGAAGGTCAACCATTCTGATTTCATTCATGCACTCGATGAAATTCAACCAGCATATGGTGTGTCCGAGGATGAAATCAAGCGATGTATCGAGCATGGCATTATCACTTATTCAGAGAAAATTGGCGGTGTTCTTAAGGACGGGGAGGCACTAGCGAAAGGTCTTTCTCACCCTGACCAAACACCGTTATGGTCTGTTTTGTTCAACGGGCCACCTGGGAGTGGGAAGACCGCTCTTGCAGCCCAAATTGCGTTAGACTCGGGGGCACCTTTCATTAAAATGATTTGCCCTGAAGATATAGCTGGATTTAGCGAGCAGGCTAAGATTCAACATATTCTCCGAGTTTTCAATGATGCCTACAAAAGTCAGACTAGTGTTGTCGTTGTCGACGATATCGAAACTATTATTGACTATGTGTCTGTTGGGCCTCGTTTCAGCAACAGCGTCCTACAGACACTTAAGGTATTGTTTAAGAAACGTCCACCAAAGAACCGGAGACTACTTGTTCTGGCGACTACCAGTCAGCGAGCACTTATGAAGGAGTTGAATATTTACACTTCGTTCAACTCAGACATCGATGTTCCAAATGTTACTAACCATGAAGAGCTCAATTACGTCATGGCAAAATCTGGAGTGTTCACCAGCGAACAGATTGCGGAGGCATTGGGACGTATTGATACTTTGAAGGGAGAAACCGCGTATAGCATCACCTTCGGCGTCGGTATCAAGAAGGTCTTCGATGGAATCGAGCTTGCTAAGAAGACACCGACAGAACTGGTGAACCAGTTTGTACGTTTCGTCAACAGTGCCGTTCAGGAGGGAGCATTGGCCACTAGGGGACCTAGAGTCCAGGCCGCCGAGGAATTTGAGTTCAGTTAGACTTCGGCCGTTACAACTGTCTTTGATAATAATACTTAGATAACTAAATAGGAGTTCATTCTAAAGTCAATGGCTGCTTAATGACTTATTATCTTTGTTGGACATTAACTGGCTACCAGCAACTGAGACAATCTCGCGGTCATCGAAGTCTTGATAAATTAGATTGGGTCGCTTAGGTACTAGTTAGGTATTTCCAGTAAAATTTAATTATCTAGGTAGTACTCCCTTTCAAGTGGTCTGATAGTGTTACTGCACCCAGTCCTATTGGTTGGTGGCCGTCGTAGATGCTTCCGTCTGCTAGTACTTACTACTTAAGCAACAACCTGTATCTCACTCCATAACACCCTTTTCACCCATTTCCCGTACTTTATCACCCTCCATTCGACATTAATTTCTGAGTCTCCTTGCCGCAGCCTGCCTGTTTTCATCCAGCATCCCACTCCTTCACCAAGGACGCAACCTGGCGCCAGTCAAACGAGTAACACCACCATTATGTCCAGCGCGGTTGCAATCAAACACACACCCCAGAAAAAGCAAATCTCGCAGAAAGAGTACGACCACCGTGAAGAATGGGAACCTGAAACTATCAAGGATTACCAGGTGTTTTCTAGTAGGCCTGCGCCAGTAACAGTCCACCAGAAACGGCACCAGCAACAGCGTCAGCCATCACAACAGCAACAGCAACATCAATCTCAAACTACCAGCGCCGGTATAGTCCAAGGCCGGGTGCCGGGCAGACGCTCACAAATTCGGTCATCCTCTCTTTTTGAAGAATGGAAGACTAAAGCTTTGCGTAACCCACTGCAGCCCAGTGAACCCACTGTTTTTCCACCGAATCCGTCAAAAAGAAGTAACAAGTCAGAGGGAGTTGCTGCTTCCGGTGACGCAAGAGGGTCACTTGGGGATAAACTTGATAAAGCAGGCAATGCTCAATCGAATACTAAGCCAGCGAACGATTCTCATGGTCGACAGCCGGCAACAACCAAGGCCGTCGGCGTTAATACAGGTAAGTTTGGACCTACAATAACCACAGACACGAAATAAAGTGCCGCTAATTCTAATTTTCCCTTTCAGAATTGCCTAGCTCTATCCAATTCCCGAGTGCTCTAAGAGACTCCTCTATCGAACCTACCGCAAATATTAGGAAGAAGGCCTCTAGGAGAGGAAGAAAACAAGATGGCTCAGAGCGCCAACAACAACACCCCAAGGACAGAGGACAGGAACAGTCAGCATACGTGGCGCCGAACGGCACCCGATTCGACACTAGCAAGCTGAGGCAACTGGGTCTTGGAATCAAGATTGAAGGCAAGCATGTGGTATATTTCCTTCCTTGCTTCGTAGAAGATCCGTGGAAAGACATGAAGCCGTCTCCATATATCCGCCCAGCAAAAGTCATGAACAGATCCTAAACGCATGGTCGCATCAACTATCCATTCTATGCTGGAATTAGGGAGCAAGAAAGGGGTCTGTTTGTTAGATAATTTCTCGTGGATATGCAAAGGAGGATGTTAATGGTGCATTGTTCATGTCGGCTGGTTTTACCTGTTACTTTTCATTTACTCAGAGGAAGATTGAGAAGACTTATCCGGCTGATCTCAAACCTATAACATAGATACCGATCTAATATTTAGGCTGCAGATTATCTCGACTATTGTTATAATGTTAAATCCATATGCTGGCCGCCTCCTATGCCGGGGTATATTTTCTTAGGCGCGTCAGCCATGCAAAACAATATAAACAAACTCCGATAACTGACTAGCATCGACAACCTATAATCCAGCATGCAAAACTTCCAATGACTCTAAATAATCTGCCTCAGAAGTTTACACTCTATCACATGCTATTACGAAGTGAATGCCCTGGAATCCCAGGACTTCCCTTTTTCGATATATAGTCACGTGACTTCTAGATCGCCCCCCTACCTTCCCTACCTTACCCACCCATACTTCCAGTTCTTGGGCACCAAACGTCCGCTCCGCATTGGATGCCCAAGGCCCTGGCGGGCCAAGTGCGGGATTCCGGAGGTAGCCAAGTGGATTCCCCGAAATGAGAGGGGCGGGGCGGAGGTGTCATGCTGAAACAGCGGATGCATTGAGCGACGATGCTTTGCTAGGGCCCAACTCACTGCGTCCCGCTGTCTGTCTATCCTGAGCGAGGTGCCAGTGGGGGAATTATACGGCGTCCTGGTGCATTTTGGCTGTTCTATCTCCCGTTGACCTCTTTTCGGCTCGGGTGTGCAGACTCGGTGGTTGAAGTCATGTTTCCCATCTGACCGTGCGTTGACCGCGGCACCCTCGGTGTATACTATGTACACCTACACCTCCTGTACGTTTCTGCTACGCGTGGAATGCTTTCCGGTGAAGAGGAAGTGAGGGTGGCAAGGCACTACATGGTGTGACGGGACAAAAGCACATGCTTTAATCTGCTGGTATTGCTGCAGATGGCGAGGTAAGCATTAGGGAACGCGTCAATTTGGGCTTTATGCGCAGCTACTACATATCACATGCAGGGTACGCGACACGGCACAGAGAAACGTACATATTCGGTTGATTAAAGACGCTAAGAGAGTAATCAAAGACGCAATTTTACTCAGAAAGGAAGAGAACCGTCCCAAACCAGCCCAGAACAAGAGCAGAAAAAGCAAACCCTGAAATGCCCGATAGCCGGCGAATTTGCATCCATATTCAAAAACAAAAGGAAAACGTCGTCAGTTTCGTTACAAAGGTTTTATGCGAATCATCTGGAGAGCTGAAAGAGAGAAGGGAAGCAAGGAGTGCCCGTTCCTACGGCTCTAGTTGTCGTCGAGCGTGTATTTCTTCGATGCTCGTCGGTATTCATCAGGGTGGATGCTTTCGGCCTTCGATTTTAGAGTACTATGATTACGGAGCCTGTCAGCTTGCTCAAATCAGACTGAAGGAGTGCAATCCCTCCCCAGGAGCCTAGTCGCACTGCCATCAACCAGTCGCCAAGAATCATCATGAGACGGCGGAGCGCGGCGGATATCCGCCCTCGTTCTCGGCGGAGCGGAATCCGACGACCATCACCAGTGTAGATGCAGACTTTACAGACAAAGGGGCGGCATAGAACTCACTTTACGCGCTTCTGAGTCCATTCGAGATCGCGTTTAGTTTCCCGCGCAACCTTGACTCCGTCCGCGAAGCTCGTGCGCACACCTTTCAAACGTCTCTGGGCCAGAGCCTGCAATTCAAGGAGTTCGCGCTGCTTGGCATTTAGCTGACCGGATCTATCATTTGGCGTCATTAGCTGTGTTTGTCAAATCTGCCCCCCTTGCTCCGAGTTTTCCTTCTGCGTATCCCACGCGAAGAAGATTATCTTCTCCAAGGACCAAGCGGGAACACTTACGCTTGTGCTTGCATAGCTAATCCCTTGTCCAATGGAGTCGGGTCGAAGGCATTTTGCAAGCGGTCATTGAGAACGTCGACAACGTCCACACTCGAGAATGAACCGGTGCTGGATTCATAGTCGCCGCCAGCACTTCCGGTGCTGTAGCTGAATCCAGCGGAGGTGCGGCTGCCGGTGGTTGTGCTTGCATCAGAAAGATCTGGCGGGGAGCCTGACACTCGGCTAATGGGGTAGAGGTTGGCTGGTCCTGGGGTCTTTGAGGGAACATTCATTGGAAGAACAGGGGACTGGTAGTGGTGAGTCGCCATTGTGACAAGATAGTACAGCTCGAACGGGTAATGAGCACAAGAAGGAGTCTTCTGGAAAGAAAGCAGGATATGATGAGACTTGTCAAGACAAGTAGTTATGATATCCAATGACTGAAAGGGTGGAGCTGAGGGATAGAAAAGGAAGAGGGAGGAAAGGGTAGGCCGGCATGAAAGTCGAGGGCTTTTATAGCCCTCAGCGGAGGGTCTTCCATCCGGCGGAACCCCCCTGGAGGACGACGAAGGGGACAAGGAAGGATGAAGAGGAGGGGGTGGATGTTATGGGCAGGTCAATCATTGGGCAAGGCACTATCACAGCGGTCTTTCTCCCGTACCCCCTCAACCCCGATCACCCTACTCCGTCCAGTTCCCTTCAGACCCAACCCCCCCTTTCCGCCCCTCCGCCAATTTCTGGTCGCCAATTCGCTCCTTGTCCCGAATTGACCCCGCTCTGGGTGGGAAGACGAGAAACTAAAGGAGCCAAATGGATGACCGGAGACTGATCCAGCCCTCACTATCATCCCGTCGTTGGGACACAAGCCCACCCGCCGGTGGCAATTTGGTGATCTCGGGAATTGGGTTTGTCTAAGTACCACATTTATTTCCGTCGGGCTGAAAAGGGAATTGGACAAAGTGGGGGGTGGGGGTTGCGAGAAGGGTATAAAGGCAGGAGAGTTGACGCCGGATAGGGCACGTCTGCCTGCCTGAGAATTTTATAGATAGAGGCTCGGCCGCTGATGACGACTTGCTTCCCTCACGACATCCCATGCCGTTTTGTTATCCCACCGGAAGAGCCCAAGACTTGGCCTCCATATCGGCATGTTCTTTTTCTTTTTTCTTTAAGTCTCACGCTTCTTTTCTCAGCTTTACTTGCTGACCGGGCCTGCTCTCTGCCGATATTAGGGGGCTGGGTGGCTGGGGAGATGTGAAAGTCCGCGAAAGCCCGTGGAGGGAAGAAAGTGGACGGCAGAGCGCCAGACAAATACAGCCGTGGTCGCTAAGTTATGAAGAGGCGCCGAATTATCGTGGCGGCCAAATAATTGTTCAAACTGGCGCGGCGCTGCCTTTCTGTTTAGTATGAGGAGGAATGTCTGTTTGTCCTCCGTTCTACCGGCAATATCTCGTTGTTTCTGCGGGAGAATGTTGGGGTGAGTGATTGAGATAAGATCGTGTTATCATGGAAACCTTAGTCCGCGCCTGGAACTTGGTGCCCAATACCTTCCGATGCCTTTTTTTTTTTTTTTTTCCTTCTGCAAACCCACGGCAGATGAAAAGATACAGTGTGATATGCGGGGGCTGACGCAATCACGAAGTGCGGAATATGAGAGGGTGCCGGAGGTATCAAACACCCAGGCAGTTGGACACCAGTGCATGAGCTGAGGCCGAAAGAGGCCCAAGAGTACGCCAAATGCCTTTGCTTTTGGCCCCAAGTCTATCTAGTACTGCCCCGGTACCAACAGCCTGAAAACGATCGAGTGGCACGGCGCTTGGGAGAGAAACCGTGACCGTGTAACGGAAAAATGCCCTCCACCCTGGTCGAGGGAAGGAGCGTCCGATGGGTTGGCATTCAGAGTTTTTCTATGTCCGCACTTCGGCGGTTGTTACCTGCTTGGACCCCTATCCCGGAAAACAGCCTCACACAAGGGCGAGAAGGTCAAGTTGCGGAAAACCAAACGGCCGCAAGCGCTTTAAACGCGGCCAGCATAGGGTGCTCGACGGAGAACTCGTTCAGGTGGACCAAGTTCGACCAATGTACAGGAACAGGCAGCCTGTCTACTCAGCCGCCAAACAAAGACCGAAGACGGCACTACAGAGAGCATCCTTTTCCTGCTCGCTGAGCTCTTGGACGGAGAAAAGCCCGCAGAAGACCTGCAGGGAGTGGAGAAAGAAAGCCAATTCACCATTTGGCACAAATCACCACCTCCCAACTTCATCCGCTGACAAGACATGACATGACATGACGGCCTGGGACATGGTGCAGGTCTGCTCGCCTCCAACTGGACCATCGATTTGGGTTGGATAGACGAACGCCACTCAGGCTCTTGGGCTTTTCTCACAATAATATCCACTGGTAATCCGCCGAAGCCACTGAGATCCCAGTTTCCGGGGCCTCGTATGCAAGCACCAAATGTTGCCAACGCCCTACATGATTGCTGTCTCGCACCGTTACAATCGTCGCCTTATCCGTTGGCCAGTCCTTTCCTCCGGTCCGAAAGATGCCTGGACTGATCCAAATAGAAAAAGCTTCGCAGATTGACTGCGACAAGATGACGCTGTTCTATTCTCGCACATGAGCCCAACCGGGGTATTCGGTAATACAGAAGCCCAACAATACCAAACGCAAAATTCAGAATTTAGGCAGGGTAACTCTTTGAAGTCATGGATCTTCAAAGCATGGCCTCGACTATTTCCTTGTCCTGGGGTTTTTGGTTCGCGTTTCCCTCCTGCTGCTATCTGACGCGGGCCTCGCAAGTCCCAACAGACCACTGGAGCCACGAAGGCGAGAGCAGCTTCTTGGTATTCTGACCCTGAGTATTAGTCTAGCGGCTCGCAGAACGTCCCGGTACTCCTCTTGCTCGGAAAGCCTTATGCACCATTCTGCTCGACATTTCGCCAATGTTGCATCGGCTCAGCCATCAGCAATCGCGCATCTTCTGGTGCATTTTCATCTCTCTCCTTTGACCCCCCCGCCACCTTTCTCAAGCTCAACCAAACTGCACTCCGAGACAGGCCTGCACAATTGATGGGAATCCCATCGTACGAGAATGGCTGAGTTCTGTGGAGGTTGCACCTTTTCGTTTTTCGTTCGTCTGAGACAACATCAACTTCAATGTCATCCATTTTCCAACACCCATGATTCAGGATCATCAACACCATCATTCTCCTCCTCGAGAGCGATGATTATTTTGACTTCTGAATGGCCATGAATGCAGATGGTGGATGCAACGAATGTGGGGTTGCGTCGAATTCGCCTATCGCTCGTTTGCTCTTGCGCAGTTTCTCACCGCCACATGCAAACTCAACAGTGACTTGCCTCCTTCATACAGGCCAACCAGCCGCCTTTTCCTCCGCTGGGCCGTCGAAAGAGAACTAGCTCCCAGACACTGGGCCCTATCCCGTTTGCGCCTTCTTTCTAGCTTTCTACCAAAGAACCGCGCAATCGAATCGCCTGATAGCAGGATGGAGTAGGAGAACATGCAGCGTTTTCCCCTTCCGCAAAGATGTATTCCAATGTTAACATCGAGCCAATCATGTGCCTAGTTGGGTTTACGAGGAGCCCAAGACATCTTTTTACACGTGTCTTCGAAGCTGCGACGTTGGACCCCATGAACCCGATGAACCCCATACGACCGTAGGTTCTTCGGCTAATTGAGCCGAGGCTTTGTTAACCAGATGGATGTGTCGGCGAAGGTGATGTACTCATTTTCCGTCCAAAGCAAAGCTTGCCAGTTTTGTTGCCTAAGCTTATCGATTTTCTTAATTACATTCACATTCCTCAATTTCGGTGTCTGGAGCAAAGGGATATTACCCGTGTTACCAGTATGTCCAATAAGTAATAGCAAACCGGCCCCTGGGAGGGTTCGACCATCCCCATCCCATACACAATTCATTAACCCCATAGTCATGAGGTAGATGTTTATATAAGCATGAAGATTTCACGAATTCATATTCAAACAGTGCATCAAATTGCTATTTCAGGCGGGTATCCTTTCAAAAATATCACTATAACAGCCCCCATATCTAATCGTCCCAGCACATGTGTTACCAATCAATGATATAGAAGCATATTTTCTCTACTCCGGCACAAAGAAGAGAAAGAGGAAAACAGGACTCGGAGGATAGATGGATGGAGGGAGGCGCCGTATGTGCAGGAAAGAAGAATGAGAAAGAAGAAAAAAAAGAGGGGGAAACAAGCAGGTGTCTGAGAATACAAAGTTCCGAAAGTAAAAGTATGAAGGTAAAATGAAGTAAGTGTAGTGTAAAACGTCGTTCAAAAGTTTGGACGACCGCGCGCGAAGTTGAAGGTATAGGTACTGCCCAAGAAAGAAAGTAACCCGGGTCAAAGCCGACGCCATGCAATGAGTTGAAAGGTCCAAAAGAACAAGACTCCTGAAATTGCAAACCCCCTTGATGCTCATTGGTATCCATAACACGCAAAGCCGAATGCAGATGCACGAGGGTAAAAAAATGAAAAGGGGTAAAAAAAGAGAAAATCAAGTCCGCAATCATTAGGTTAAAAGGACAAGAACGGGTTGAAATCAAGTATTAGACTTGAAATCAGCCTAACGCGCAATCGATTCGACGACTCCCAGTCAACGCTAAATTCCCAGAGCATTAATGAACAAGAAGAAAAGCGGTGTCGCGCGAACATCGTGGCCGTGAATGCATGATCTTGGGCAGCACATTTGAAAAAATGTATGCATGTCCCAACCCCTGACCAAGTAGC
Organism: Aspergillus sydowii CBS 593.65; assembly: GCF_001890705.1. Classification (NCBI taxonomy): domain Eukaryota; kingdom Fungi; phylum Ascomycota; class Eurotiomycetes; order Eurotiales; family Aspergillaceae; genus Aspergillus; species Aspergillus sydowii. The sequence goes on along the minus strand of NW_024467861.1, from coordinate 907,816 downwards.
GACCGGCTTTTAAAGAGCGAGCCGTACACCAGAGGAGCTCTTTACCCTGTACGATGACTGTCCTCGCTTCCTTCCCTGAGTCGGTCTCGAAGTAGGAGCAGTGGCCGGGCGGGATCAAGAAGGCCCATCATCATCTTTCCCAATTCATTGTGCTTGATTGGCTTTGTAACGTAATCATTGAATCCGGCGCGTGCCGCGTCTTCAATTTGGTCTGTCATCGCATTCGCAGAGAGAGCCATGATTGGGATTTGGGGATAATGGTTCTTCATTTCCCATGTACGAATTTCGCGGCATGTCTCGTAGCCGTTCTTGATGGGCATTTGAATATCGCACTATATGGTAATTAGTTGTGCAAATTTGCAGATGGAGATACTCTAATGCTCACTATGATCAAAGAATAGTATCCTGGCTCTTTCGAGAAGACCATGTCCGTGCACTGCTGGCCATCGCCTGCAGTTTCTGCCATGACCTTGATCTTGTCAAGATACTTCATCATAACCTAAGAACCGTCAGCAAGACTTGCCTGAAACAAAAGAAACCACTGCTGGAGAGTGGTTGAACCATCCAATCCACGTACCATGCGATTTGTTTCATCGTCCTCAACAAGCAATACCCGGTAGCCCTTATTTCCAATTACCTCTTTCACCATTTTAGACATGGTTTTAAAGTTATTGTTGATCTCGCGAGCCATGTCCTGGTTCCGATCCTTGCTAAGATCGCGTCTATTTCCTGGGTCGAAAATCGGCGAGAATGCAGAGGGTTTAACAGGCTTCGGTACGGTGAAAACACGCCGTCCGCTCGAAGAAAGCTCCTTGATATTGGAATTAATTTGTCGCTTTTGGTAAAGATCCGAGATAATGACGAGAGTTGGCGCCTTGTCTACCTCAGAAGCCGCAACAAAGTTGACAGCCTCCATAACCTCATCGACGTTAGGCAGATTAACCACTAGATGGGTCACCCGAGAGCCTGAATCAAAGTCGATTGAGTCCTTCCAGTCCTCGACATCGGGGAATGATGTGACTGAATGTTGAGTCTCATGCGGGACTACTTGCTCGATGTGTTGCGTAATAGCTTCGCGTGTGTTTTCCAATGGACATAGGATGACAATTGAATAAGTACCCTCACAATGTAAAGGTTCCAACTTCGATTCCACCCCAGTCGTAACGCCAGAAGACGGGGTAGCTGGTGCCTCAGGCTGGCTAGTTAGTGACTTGGAGGTGTCGACTCTACTCATGGGGTCGATATTATGCATATCTGGGGTCGGCAGCGCAGAGGAGAAAGAAGAGCGTGCTGAAGAGCCCCCCAGGCCAAAGCGAGCAGAAAGGTCTAAACTAGCTGGGGGCTGAGAGAGGGGCGACTCTGGTGCTGGTGGAATGTCACCACCTTCCGCGGCCTTTGGATCCAATGCATCCTTGGATGAAAAAAGCAACTTTTGGAACGAGGTCGTTTTTGAAGGCGCACGTGTTTCTCGTGCAAAGGCGCCCTCGCCAGGAGCCGGCGGCGGCGGGGCGTCGACTTTGACGTAAAATGAGAACTTAGCTCCTTGTCCTTCCTTGCTACTCGGCGTCAACCGGCCACCGTGCATCTCGACCAGCTGCTTAGACAAGAACAAACCAAGCCCACTCCCCGCATTCTGCTGCGATGCATTTTGGCCAAGTTGGCTAAACCGCTGCATGAGCCGCTCAGCGTCTTGCGCGCTAAACCCTTTCCCTGTGTCAACAACGTCAAAATTTAACAATATCTCCGTTGGTTTCGGAAGATCGCCATCGTGATTGATTGAACAACGGATGTGGATTTCTCCCTGCGCAGTAAACTTGACCGCATTCCCAACAAGATTTATCAGAATTTGTCGAATACGGAACCTATCACCAATAACCATCGGAGGTACATCCACATCCATGAGATAATTCATCTCAAGACCTTTATCGATGGCCCTGGAGGAGACTGTATCGATCACATCCTCAATTACCGATCGCACATGGAACCAGGAACTGACTAGAGACATCTTGCCGGCTTCGACTCTCGAGACATCCAAAATATTGTCAACCAGCTCCCGGAGATTCGTCGAACTGTTTTGGATCGTATCGAGCATCCGCCTCTGGTCTGTATCCAGCGAGGTATCAAGGATAAATGGAATGGTGCCAAGAATCCCGTTAAGCGGAGTGCGAATTTCGTGCGACATGTTGCTGAAGAATTTGGTCTTCGACTCCATTTGGTTGTTGAGCTGCTGCATTGCCTTGTTGAGCTCCCTTTCAAGGTTCTTGCGATCATTGATATCAGTACAAGTACCATACCACGAGGCCTCGCCACTTCCGAAGCTGCTGGTTTCGACTCGAACCAAGCGAACAAGATGCCATCGAAAATCACCCCCATTTGACCGAAGCCTTATTTCTGTCGAATAGAATACACGGCCATTTTCGTCTTGCTGGACGGAAGCGACACCCCGCTTGACAAGCTCATCTAAGGCCGGAGTTACACGATTGTCAAGACGCGACGATTGCGATTCTGCTTTTGCTCCTAAGGCTTCAGACGACCCTTCTGATGATGGTGCCGTCATGGGAACTTTCTGAGATCCGGAAGCAAGATAAAGTGAGAGTAGACCACACTTTTCCAAATCGTCGTGATGTACGTGCTTCGCAAATCCAAAGTTAAGAGCGTCCTCAAGTTTCTGGCCGGTATATAGATGCCACTGCTCGTTTACGAAAATGAGACCGCGGAATTCAGTTGCTTCGAACACAATCTGTGGGACCGAATTTGAAAATGCCCGGTACTTAGCATCAATTGCAAACTTCTCTCTCTCTTGGGCAGCTTTCAGCTCGGTGACATGCTGCTCATGGATATCGAGGAACGACCCGATCCAGTATAAAACCTCTCCCGTCGAGGAGAGCAATGGATTGGCCCGAAAAATGAACCAGCGATAGGCCGTCTCATCGTTAAACCGCTTAACGCGAACTCGTTCCGTGAACTGTGAGCCCGTAAGCAATGCATTTGCCCACTGTTCAGCTACATGGTCACGTTCGCTGTTGTGGATATTTTGCCAAGGGTCCCTCAACTTTTGTTCCTGAGGTTGGCTTCGCCTATACGCATCGAACTTTGAATTGGTCCAAATGACCTCCCCACTTTGTGGTTTCGCAAGGAAAAGATGCAAAGGGACCGAGTTCAACATGAGCTGTGCCACTGTGTCGGTGAAAGGACGCGGTAACTCGCGCTGGAGCTGGGCATAAAAGGAGTTGTTAGAGTGGTTCCGCGAGGATGTCTGCGTTGGTGATACGACCGGCGGAGGTTTAACCTCGTGGGGTGAGGCAATCGCTAAGCCTTGGTCCTGCGTGGGAGGCTCCCAAGCCTTTCCCGGTGAAATAGCCGAAGGAGAGGCGACGGCCTGTCTCATCTTTGCCAGGCGATGTTTAGGTTGACTAGCCGCATCGCGGGAAGTTTTCGAGCGTGGAACGTTAAAATAGCTGTCGAAAGGCTCTTTGCCGGAAAATCGAGCACCTAGCCCGGGGGATTCAGACACATTCAAGGACGATCCACCGGTCATATTCGGATCAAGACAGGGGGTACCCAATGCTGAGAGTGAAGGACTGAACCTGGCCGAGCTTGCTCTCTCATCAGGACTAGACAAGCTGGCCCTCGCAGACAGAGAACCGTCTTCCGTTACCGTATAACTCACATGGCCACTAAGACCTGCAACAAGTTCTAGCTCGCTACTCTCATCGGAAAATGTTCCACCGAGTCCGAGAAGGTTACCGTAACGAGGAACTTCAAGTCGGGACGCAAACTGCCGCTCGAGTTGACTATAATGTTGGGCCAAACAGAATGAGGTCGTGAGGTGAGGCATGAGAAATGCTAGGGATTGCCTTAGATTAGATGGATATGGTATTGCCGGTGACAGTATCGAGATAACCGCGACAGGGAACCTTAACGGAGATGACGCCGATTGTTTTGAAGGCCCAGCATGTAATAATGGAATGTGAACCACAGATTTCGCCAAATCGACACCAATCGCCTCCAAGGGATCCGGGTTGGAATAGTCATGCAACGGGGGATGCTTGGCGAAGGCGGTTTCGTCGACAGTATGATTTGAGAAGAAAGGATTTTGCTCGGGATGCGCGCGAGGTGCCGGCGAAGGTGCTGGAGACTGCGACCAAGGAGATGGAGGAATCTGTTCATATTCATCAAGGAACTCCATGAGAGGAAGGCGCTGGGGTTGACGGGAAGACGCGGCGGGGTTTGAAATGGATCTGGCCCTCAAGGCTGTTACATGGGAAGGCTCAGCCGTTGGGGTTACTTGAACTTTGTCTTCGGGAGTTTGAACGGGTTCATCATGAGGCTGTTTGGATGTTGAGGTATGCGAGTACTCTCGAGTCAATATCACAGGCTTCGTGCGCCCAAATAGCTTCACAACGCCAGTTCTCTTGATAAGAGGATCTTGTTCGACCTCCAGAGCCCTCGGCGTGGGGAAGACAGCGAGTCGGTCGTTTTGCGGTGGCGAATTCGAGATGTCCAAAGGAGCTGTCTGCACGGGTGTTGGGTTTTGGCTATCTTGTTTCTTTGGTGTAGTTTCCGGCTTGTTGAGTGGGCTCTTTGTCCCAAGGAAGGCGTTCTCATCTCTCAAGCGAGACGTTTGTCTCTCCTTGCCAAACCCAGCAAAGGAATGTCGTGAAAAGAGTGGTGGCCGGGTCAGAGAACTAGCTGGTGTCGCAAGACCAGCTGCCGTATCTGGCACAACGGGAACCTCCTTCTCTTTTTCCGTATGAACGAAAACCTTCGGGTTTGTCCCTTCAGCTGTGCCTGTATCATTCAACCCCCGATGTGATTCATCAAATTCAGGAATATTCTCGTTGTAAATCGCCTTCTGGCCCCAGGGGACGTTCTCAAGATCAGTTGAGTCCCCTGGTACAGCAAGTGATGCCCGCTCCACACCATAATGGGTCCGTAGTATCTGAACAACATTGGTCCACCAGGCATCGAGTCCTGGGTCCGCATTAAGCTGCAATGTGAGCTCATAGAGGTTCGGACTCGGGTAGGCCGGGTCTTCCACTACGGGTTTATGATCTGGCGGTATGAAGGCCCGGTTGGAAGCTGGAAGTATCCCCGAAACAGCTTGTCCTTCGGTGGGGATTTGTGACGGTGCGGCAGGTCCCTTTAGCTTGTCGGCGGGTAGAGTCAGCTTGAAGGAGCCGTTGTTCAACTGGGAGAGAAGCTTCTGTTTTGTTGTCTGCGGCGGCATCTCTGGGAACGGGTACGACGGGGTTCGCTCGGGTAACGCTTCGGGGGTTGTTTGGGAATCCGTGCCACGAATCGTGCCACTGGATCCGGCTGAATCGGACGCTCCTGTGACGGGTGGTGCGACTTGCGGCGACAATACATTTGAAATTCGTCTCTTCTTGGTCGACTCTTGGGGAACAGATGTAATGGAACCCTGCGACGGAGCGGTTTCCTGGGGTTCTGAAGAGCCTTGGTTCTCTGACTTGCGCATCTGCTGGTATGCAAGCAAATCTTCCATCTGCCGGCGGAGGTCTCTCAGGGTTGGCTGGTTTCGACCCAGATCCTCCTCAAATCCGTTCCTCGCATCCAAGTTCTCCAAATTCTCTTGCTCGACAGAGGGGGGTATCCGGTGTTGAGTCGCGGTCTGTTCGAGCAGCGCAGGGTAATGCGGAGAGTTAGCCTTCCAATTGTCATCTTCCGAATGATAGATTCCGTCGACTGTATATGGACCGTCTTCATCGTGGGCAAAACTGGAAAGTGATTGGGAAAAGAAATGGTGGTGGGACTGAGGAGCGGCAACGGAAGGGGCCTCAGCCGGCGATGGAAGCGGAGGCGTTCTCATGCTGTAAACCTCCCCCATGGTACACTTCCTCCCACCGCCGGACAGTTATTCAATTCTCCTGAGCGAATCCAACTCCAGAGAGGTGAATGGGGAACTCATCGCTCGGACGGAAACGGCCCGCGATCAGGGAAGGGAGGATTTGGCGCAGGTCAACCCGGGGAAAAAAAAAAAAAAAGAAGGAAGGAAAAGAAGAAGAAAGCAACTGCGGACAGAGTCTGGATACGAGGGTCCACAACGCTATATCCCTTTTCAGAGATATATGCGTGTATATACAAAGGGAGAACGCCACAGAGCAAAGAGGGGTGGTGAAGGGTTAAGGGGTGGGTAGGTGGGTGACAACTAAAGACCACGAAAAAGCCTGTCTATAAGTCAGACAGGGCTAAGGGGAAGACACATGTAATTAACCCGAACCGGGAGGGGTGGGAAAGATAAAAGAGCAGAAGAAGAAAAAGGTACCAGGAGAGAAATAGCGGAAATGGGGAGAGTGAAGAGTAGCAAGCGCAAGAAAGGGCCAGGGCAAGGGCAGGTGACCGAAGGGGAGGGTGAGTTGAAGGAGTTGAAGCGGTGTATAGTTAAAGTCGGCAGAGTGATGACAGCCCAAAGCAACGGGGAGATAGAGGAACACCAAACTGACCTTTCTTCTTTTCGCCGGGGGAGCAATGTTGGAACCTCGAGGAATGAGCGGTGCGCAGTTGGCAAGAATATTCTTACAGATCGCCAGCGACTCCGAGTGTGATTCTTGAGGTGGGAAAGGAATAATGGAATGGAAAATGGGCCGTCTTCTGGGGCGCTCCTCCAGCCTATGACGTAGTGCAAGGCCCTGGGGTTTCTGCGAAACCGCGGTAACGGCTAACGAGTAACAGGTATCTGTTCCAGAAGAACGCTGGGGCTGGGTGGGGAGCTGATCCAAGGCGACAGCAGTGACGACGCGTCGGACAGAGACGGGGAAGGAGGAATTACGCTTTGCAGTAGGCTCGCCCTGAGAATTGAGGTGCAGAAGCAGAGGCCGAGTGGAAGGTCACGATGGAGTCAAATTCGGAAGGGAAGTAGGATACTCCGCGAGGTACGGCGGTCATACGGCTGGGGAAGCAGATTTGGGACGGCTTGCGTCAGTATATTATTATTATAATTATGGATCTTCTCAGGCTTCAGTCAAAACTCAGAACAAAGGCGAAGGATCTCCGTCATCCTCATGGGAGCCTTCTTCTCATTGGGGTCTGTGGTCTGCACGATATCGGACCCGTCCTCGTGTGGGAACTGGGAACCCCCAGGAGTCGATGGTGAAAAATACAAGCTCCCTCTGCGGCTTCCCGAAACTTGAATACTCGCTGAGTACGTACGTATTTCTACGGGTTTGGATGCCGTTCTTCTTGATCCTCCCAGCAGAGCGGCAGCCGTTTCTATTTTATTTCATTTTATATCGGGGGAAACGGCGATAGTGCGCTTTGGATGATTACAGTGGGGAGCGTATTCAAGCTCGAGACAATGAAAGGAATGATGTAATACCGCTTGGCACTAACTCTCCGCTCCATAAATAATCCCGGCTAATAATAATGCTGCGTGTTTTCTGGAAGCCAGAGACCACAGGCCAAATGATGGAGTGTTTGATGTTATTATGTCCATTATTGACCTACCAGCAGCGCACCTGGTTTCCTCCAGGGTGTGCCCCTGAAAGTGTCAATGAGGTCACTTGGAGCAGACTCGAAGAGAGCACTGACCATGCGCTTGGAATAGAAACAGCAATAGTCGGTTAATAGTTGGCTGTCGCATCATTGGAGTGACAATCCCTCCATCGTCCAGCCCCTTTAGGAAGAGCCCTCATCGAGAGTGGTAACGATAGTGTATTCTCCGGGGGCGCTTCTGAGCTGAGTTGATTGACAGGAGAAGATCAGGGAGACAAGAGTCAAGCAGCAACTGTGACGGAATGGCGCTGAAATCATTGCTAGCCAACTCCTGTTCTCCACTGCGCAGTGCGCACACGCATCCCATGGTCACTTGGTCAGCATTAGCGACTCGACCGGGCGCCCTGCCACATATTTCTATCATGTTAGGGGCGGGATTGAGATTCAGGTGGCCTGACGAACCCGACCTGAATGATTCGCGCCAACCGCCTCGAAAATAGATGAATCTTCCGGCCTACCGAAGCTGGACTCCGGGAAAAGCCCATACATATTCTGCCAGGTGAAAAGCGCCTGGGGGTCCAATTCCACTCCCGTCGTCGTCCATGGTCCAGTGAATCGATGCCGTCACTAACTTAACGCCCCATCTAACGGAACTCTATCATCTCACTAGAAAGTTCTCGATGGCCTTGGGTTAACGTTAGTCGACGACCCCCGCGTTTCGACCCCCAAGGCGCGCGTTGATCCTGATCGGACCCGACAGAAATTACGGTGAGGTTACTGCGCCCCAACAGGGTTTCATCGAACCGAAGGAGGACGTTTGAAACACTCCCCTCCCCAAACCGTCCGAAATGACGAATCAATTTGACATGACTCCGACTTCTAGATAATTATTATCGACTGTTCAGGGAGGTCCAAAACATGTATTCTCCCTCGAATAATTTGCAAATTAAAAGGTCAGATAAAATAAGCCTAGGTCTGCGGGCTCGGGTTTCAGCGGTCTATTCATCAGGCCACAGAGAATATCAATGATGCTCGTGAACCCGAATTTTGATACAGAGTTCCGTCCTTGGGTAATATTAACATATGACCGAGACAGTCGTCAAACGTTGGAGGATCTCTACAGCTACTCTGGGGCTACTGGGTCGTCCAAAAATCAATATGAAACCATGCACCATACTCCGTACAATTTGCTTTTATGGATTGTGCACACCGCACACTTTGCTCCGAATGTCAAAACTGTCAGAGAGAGTCAACGCTGCCAAGAACACCTCACGCGATGGAGTCCGTTCAGGTTTCACCCGCGAATCTTGCAGCAGGTACGGACCGTCATTGTGCATTAATCTTCCTTATATTCCAGTCCTATTTTAAGGTCTTAAAATCAGCGGCGGGAATCCTGTGGTCAGTTTCCACCAAATGAATCATCCTAAGTAAAGTCCGTTCATTGCGCTCCATGTGGCCGGCCAAAAAGCGTTGGCTTTACTCAGTAGGCATAATTATGGCACCGTGAATATAAAACGTTTTTTCAATACATAAATTGTCGTTGTGCGACCTGCTGACCGGAAATATATTCCTAAGATAGCGGGATGCCAGAAATTCTTCATGCGGGTGCTTGAAAAAGGGATACCAAATCCCACTGTGCTGTTCCCCTGGATGTACTCGTGCTGCCGACTTAATGTGAACGACAACCATCTTCCATCTACGATCTCTACTCTTGTATACGCCCTCCGTCTCCAAGTGTTCTGCACAGCTGATCTCCCGCGCCCAAGCCGTGATCCTCGAAGCGGTAGGTGACTAAGCCAACTCCCCATCGCAGATGGTCCAGATTCGGGCTGAAACTGACCTGGAGACCTGATCAGAGCATCCCCTTTGAGGCCCATCACTGTCCGTGGCTTCCATTCTGATTGATGACGCGTTAGGTGAACAATCCCTGCATTTCATTCTCGGACCTATGTGTCAAAGCTAACAACTGCGGCTGTCCTGCAGAGGCCCTTTTTTGGTTCCTCGCACGGGCAAACCTCTCCCCCCTCCGTCCTTGGCGAAGGCTGCTTTCGTCGTCCTGATGACAGTCAGCTCCTTCTTCGATCCCAGCCCTGTTCCCGATTCTTTTCTGTGACGATATCTATTTTCCGACGTTACCTATGGCCGTATAGGTGAGGGGTAGCTGGATTAGCGAGGATATTTTGTGCACCCATTCGGCGGAGATGGACGATAGCCATATCCTTGGTGAGGACCTGCCCCTCCCGCCGGCGCGGCTTTTCCAAAGGCTCGCGCAACTTCCTGGATATACATGGGATCAGTCCTCTGAACCTGTCCATTCAACATATAATCACTGGCATGTCCTTGGTCTCCGACATGCTGCGGACCCCGAAGTTTCCACGCCGCTTGCGACGTCGTCCGGACCGTCGAGTATAGCTCGCAGCTCCCCCCGAACCGACTCTCGGCCCCCTTTCCGTCATCATTGGAGAAGCAGCTTGAGCGAGTCCAGTAGCGAGTTATCGCTTTCCCGTCTGGATCATGAATTTATATGGACCCCCGTGATCGCCAGGGTCTCGTCACACGTCGTGAGGTTAGAACGCGAGTTCCATATGATGAGATCAATCGTGCAGACATCAGATCCGGACTGCAACTATACTATGCGGCCGCTTGACCTCATCCGTTTGCCTCCAGACCCTGGCGATGCGGGGCCTCTGTTGGTGGCAATTTTCGAGTCTCCGGGACAGAACATGTTACGAGAGTTAATTGCGTTTGGGCCCGCCTGGTTTGCGGTTGGTGGCAGAGGCGACAGTGTGGAGCCAAGTCCCGGAGAGCAGGTCTCTCTCTCGGTGTTCCTTGACTTCTCAATAGGCGCGTGTGATTGCCTAGAACTATTACACTATGGTTTGAAGACTGTTCATGGCGAAATTCGACCAGATGCTTTCCACTTCAATCGGGAGGCCGGGTCCGTGAAACTGATGAATACTGGGAATGGCGCCAAGGCGTTCGACAATGTGCTCAGCGAGGGTTGGCTTACAATATCGAGGGAGCTTGGTGTGAAAAATAAGTTGCAGTTTATTGCACCGGAACAGACGGGGAGAATGCCAACCGAACCCGATAGTCGTACTGATATCTACGCCCTCGGGGTTCTTTTCTGGACTATGCTGGTTGGGAAGCCTGCATTTACTGGTGCCGATCCGGTCGAAGTCGTCCAGAATGTCCTTGGAAAGAAGCTGCCGCCAGTTTCAGCCAAGAGGATGGATATTCCGGACGCGGTTTCAGCAGTGATTCAGAAAATGACCCATAAGGCGGTCAATGAGCGGTACCACACCATATCCTCTGTCAAAAGGGATCTTTCTCAGATTTCTCAGCTGCTCGGTGATGGTGACAGTGAGGCCTTGAAAGATTTCCAGGTTGCTCAGCGTGATGTCTCATCATTTTTTACCCTTCCAACTAAGATGTTCGGCCGTCAAGGGGAATACGATAAAATATTGAATGTGGTTGAAAAAGTGTCTAAACGCCAGCAGTCATCCTACTCAAAGGCTGCTACTCAAGTTTCAGGTAGAATTGGGTCAAACTCTTCTCTATCAGAGGGACGCGTCGATAACTTTGATTTCGCGTCAGTCTCGAGTGACTCTGGCTCATTTCAGTTAAACCCCAGGACTAATACCAACCTTGGACGTGCATCTACCCAAGAATCCCTCCATAGTACCGAGTCATCACTTTCCACGCCAAAGCCCACTTCGAACAAAGCAAGGAGCCCCGCGGACTCGCGCTTGAATTGGGACAATGGAGACCAGGAAACACACTCTTCTGGTGTAACTGTAACGAGCTCGCAAGGGCATGAAAGTCCCCTCGTTCCTGTTAACAGAAATAAAGTTCAACACAAATTCCGTCGGCATGGAAAATGTGAAGTCATTACAATCAGTGGTGCGGCCGGTATAGGGAAAACTGACTTGCTGAATCGTATCCAACCAGCAATACGTAAATTAGGCTACATCGGCATTGCCCGGCTGGACCGAGCAAGAAGGGTCCCTTTCGAGCCCTTCGCAAAGGTCCTTGCTAGCCTACTTCGTCAGATTTTCTCCGAGCGGGATGTGACCACGGATTATCACAACACTGTCCGCTGCGCACTGAGACCGATGTGGTCGACTTTACATCGGGTTTTGGAGCTTCCAGAGCAACTTATGTCACCAGGAACAACCGATAAACAGGTGTCTCCCAAATGTACAGCAGCCCGGCATATCTTTAGAGACATGACGAGGGGTGAGCCGTCGAAGCGTACGCCCCTCCCACGACTTGACCATGGTCAAAGCTCTGTGGACTTCTTTCTGACCAATGCGGCCTCGACGAACATGCGACTTATGGAAACGTTCTTGGAAATCCTAAAGACACTTTCCCAGTTCAAATTGATCTGCGTGTGCATCGATGATTTGCATTTTGCCGACGATGAGACTATGGAGTTGGTAACCAATATCGTGAAAGCCAGAATCCCGTGTGTCCTTTTACTTACGGGCAGGAGGTCGGAACTTGAGTCGGATGCGATTAAGTCGTTCTTTGAAGATGATAACCCCACTGTGACACGGATAATACTGAAACCACTCAATGAAGACGAAGTGATGGGAATCGTGGCAGCAACGATGCATCAGCCTCCAAACCCAATGCTGACTCCCCTTGCAGCCGTCATTCAGGAAAAGAGCGTGGGAAATCCTTTCTATGTGCGCATGATGCTGGAAACCTGTTATAGTAAGAATTGTATTTGGTACTCGTGGAAGAACTCGATATGGGAGTTTGATCTTGACCGAATTTTCACTGAATTCGTGGCCCCCAGATATGGCGAAGGTTTGGGGATTGGGTTTATCACCAAACGTTTACAAGAGATTCCGACGGCGGCGCGCTCAATCCTCGTTTGGGGTGCTTTGTTGGGCAGTCCTTTCTCATTTTCTTTGGTGCAAAAGCTTCTCACGAGCGAGTTCCTATACTCTAGCGAGGATGATGAGGTGGTGGACCTCACATGCCCCCAAAATGCGAACCTCATTCGACAGTCTGAGGCCGATATTGTCGTTGGATTGCAATATACGGTACAAGCGAACCTCATCAACCCAGGGAGTACTGACGATGAATTCAGGTATGTGCCAGATGTTAAGTCTGTTATCTAACCATATTCTAATTAGAGATCGTAGGTTTGCCAATGATCGTCTCGTACAAGCTGCGTCGTCGTTGACAGAAGGGCGTAATGTTGAGAAAATGCATTTTATCATATCCCAAGCAATGAGGAAATACTACCACGACGGTCGAAGCCGCTACTCAATGGCACGACATATTGCCCTGGGGTCTCGAATCATCAAGTCTCGTGTTGTCGAGAGGCTTGAGTACAGAAAAATCCTGTGGGATGCCGCGCAAACCGCCGCCCAATCCGGGGCGCGCCCAACTGCCCTCTGGTACTACCGGCACTGTATCGCATTTCTCCAGGATAATCCATGGGATGACAATTGCATTGATGTCTACTATGATGAAACGTTACGCCTTCATATATCTACAGCCGAGATGGCCTGGTCTCAAGGGTTCAATAACGAAGCCCTTGACTTGCTTTACAAAGTTTTCCAACATGGGAAAACGGCGGTTTGCAAATCAAGAGCTTGGATTATAAAGGCAAAGATATACGCCCAGCTAGGCGACCATCCTCGTTCCATGAACTCGCTACTTACATGTTTGGAAGAGCTCGGCATCCATCTACGAGGGCCGACAAGTTACGAAGAATGTGATACTGCCTACAATCAGCTTAAAGGCCATCTCGACCAAACGGATATAATGACGATTGCTCGCAAGCCTATCAGCAAGGACATCACGACTATCACAATCGGTATAGTGATGGCAGAGGCAATGTCAGTAACCTTCTGGGATGATGGCTTAACCTTTTACAAAATGGCCATTGAAATGATGAATCTTCACCTTTTCCGAGGGGGGTTTGCCCAAATCTGCATCGGCTGCTCCCACCTTGCTATGATCTCCTTTAGCAGGTTTCGTGATCTTAAATTGGCTATAAAGCTCAGCGAACTGTCCGTTTCCCTACTCGACCGATGCCCTGAGTTATGGACTCGCAGTCGTGGATCTGTCGTTTATAATTTCTATATTGGCCATTTGCGTGGACCTCTTGCAGCTACACTTCCGGCTCTTGAAAACTCCGTTGAGACGTCGCTTACCTTGGGCGATCCATACATTGCGTTAATTACCATCTCATCGATGGGTATGACGAGGCTATTCCTTGGTCACGACCTTGTTCAAGTTGAAGCGTTCTGCAATGAGAGTGCAGAGGAAATCAATGACTGGGCTTCCGATACTCGTGGCGGCGCCTCGCTTGTTACTGTTAGGTAAGGCATCCTCGACCAGACACTACTGTTGAAAGGGACTGCGCACAATAAACTAATTTTTTTTCTACAGACAAGTTGCGCGGGCCCTACAAGGGAAGACCGAGTATCAAACGGCCGATACAGTAATGAATGACGAGAACCATAACACCGCCGAATATCTTGAGTACCTCGAAACGAACGCCAGCAATCCTGACCGCCCGCGCGACATCTATAATGCCCTCACGATGATTCCATTATATCTATACGGGCATCATGAGAAGGCAATAGAGCTGGCCGCGCAAATGGAAGATAGCATATCCAGACTTTGGTCCTCTCGGATTTCCTACCTTCTGTATTTCTACTCAGCACTTTCCCATTTGACATTGCATAATGACAATCCGACGAAATGCTATCTTGACGGAAAATTGGAGACTGTCCTCAAGTACAAAGCGGAAGTTGACTTTGTGCGCGAGGCGTGCGATGCGAATTACGGAATGTGGTCTTTGATTCTGGAGGCTTTGATATATGAGGTCCGTGATGATCACACATCTGCGCTCCAGACGTTTGAGGTAAGTTGGCATTAATGCGAGGCTGTGCCTTCTGTCTAACATAACTGTTTTAGGCCGCAATCGACCACTGTCAAATTCATCAGTATCCGATGGAGGAAGCTCTCGCATTGGAGCTCTATGGTACGTGTTGGAAACTTATCTCTTCCTCATACTTGATATTCTCTCCTGCTAACGTCAATCATAGGAGAATTCCTGGTCCGTCGTGGAGCAAAAAGAGGAGCTCGTTCCGTGATGCAGGATGCGATCAACGCCTGGGCGGCGATAAGCGCAGTCGGAAAGGCAGCTCAACTGACTGAAAAGCACGAATGGCTATTGAGAACAGCCACATCGTGCCGGGCCGTTGATGTTGGCTGTCAAACAGTCGATTCGCTCCTTGGAATCAATCAGGCCGTTGGGCAGGAGCATATCGTGACAACTCAACCTATCCACGACGAGGATCGGAAAAATCGCTGGCTTGAGCAGAGCGGTGCTACACCGGCCGAGCATTCGCTTGATATATCAGGTGTTGGACTTGGTAAGGCTTGAGAACCCGTATTTCAAATGAATTCGTGCTAACATGTTGGCAGATATCATCGATTTATCGAGCATACTTGAATCCAGTCAAGTGATGTCTTCTGAACTTCAGATTGACAAACTTCTGACAAAGATGATCGAGATTGTCCTGGAGTCGTGCAACGGGTCTGATTTCGCTGTGATTGCAACCAACTTTGACAATAACTTTACAATTACTGCTGCGGGTGACCTTGAAAGGGGCCAGAGGTCGTTTGTTGACGGTCTGCCATTCTCTGAGATGGAAGACAAGATGGCGCAACAGATCACTCATTATGTCATGCGTACTCGAGAAGAAGTCCTCGTTCACAATGTGCTAGAGGACGAGCGTTTCTCCAACGTGTCCGAAGCCTACCAAACCCGGAACTCTCTTAGTCGGTCTGTGATTGCATTGCCTATCATGCAAGGAGAGCATCTTCTCGGCGTGATCCAAGTTGAGGGCAAACCGAACTCATTTACTCAGCGAAATGTCGTCGTGCTACATCTCCTTTGCAATCAAATCGGGATCTCTCTGTCAAATGCTCTGCTCTTCCGGGAAATTCGCAAAGTCAGTGCGACGAATGCCTCGATGGTCGAAACTCAAAAACGAGCTCTTTCGCAGGCTCGAGAGGCCGAACAAAAATCCAAGGTGGCAGAAGCTGAAGCTAAACACAACGTGAAGCTGAAGGAGGATGCTGCAAAGGCAAAGTCAATATTCCTTGCTAACATTTCTCATGACCTGAGAACGCCGATGAATGGTGTTATCGGTCTTTCCGAGTTGCTCAAGGGGACGAAGTTGGATCAGGAGCAGGACGAATACGTTGAATCGATTCGTGTCTGCGCCGATACATTACTTACTCTCATCAATGATATTCTGGACTTCTCCAAACTCGAGGCGGGGAAGATGAAGATCTCTACTGTTCCGTTGAACATTAGGGAGACGATTTCAGAAGTCGTCCGGGCGCTCCGCTACACTCACCGAGACCGAGGGCTGGAAACGATTGAGGATCTAGATAACGTCCCGCCGGACCTTGTTGTGCTCGGTGATCCTGTTCGACTTCACCAGATCTTCATGAATCTCCTAAGTAACAGCTACAAGTTCACGCCGAAGGGATCTGTAACTGTTTCGGCAAAGGTGTCACGAGAAGGCAAGGGCCGCGTTCGTCTCGAATGCTCGGTTTCTGACACGGGTATTGGAATCCCCGACGAGCAAAAGCCCAGGCTTTTCAGACCGTTCTCGCAGGCAGATAGCTCGACAGCAAGATCTTATGGTGGCAGTGGTCTTGGGCTGAGCATTTGCAAAGCTATCATCGAAGACGTCCTTGGTGGCGCTATTTGGCTCGATTCGACCCCTGGTGCAGGTACTACAGTCACATTCCATCTGTCCTTTAACAAAGTCAAGAGTGAGATGGGGAAGACGCCATGGTCGAAGGCAACGTTGAACGACAAGACTGCTCCTCGGCCCGTGGTGCGGGACCTGAGTATGATCCCTCGGGATCAGATTCGAGTATGCATCGCCGAAGATAATCCCATCAACCAAAAGATCGCCGTCAGATTCGTGACATCACTCGGGCTACAATGCGAAGCATATAGCGACGGACAGCAGGCCGTCGACGCCTTAAGAGCGCGTTCGCAGGAGGGAAATCCGTTCCATGTCGTCTTGATGGACGTCCAAATGCCCACTCTGGATGGGTACAACGCGACACGTGAAATTCGACGGGACTCAGATCCCAACGTCAATGAAGTACTTGTTATTGCGATGACAGCGAGCGCTATTGAAGGTGACCGCGAGAAATGCCTCGGAGCGGGAATGAACAATTACCTCCCCAAGCCGGTTCGATCGAACATCCTGAGTGATATGCTAGACAATTACCTTGCGCCAGTGCCGACATTTACAAGGACACGACTAGCGGTGCGGGGAAGAGGAAGTATAAGCACCGACTCGGAAGTGACGAATAACGTCGCCTCACCTATGCCATCGTCGAGCTCCGATGAGATTGTGACTCCAGAAGAGGGCAATCATAAATGAGCCAAGAGCTCGTCTTGCTATTCTGCTATTGCTATTCTTTTAACGCCGTATTACTACGCCCCAATGTGTGTCTTTTGATCGCGGAGATCTAGCGTTATTTCCTATTCGTTTGTATAATGTGATAGATATTCCTTACTTGAAACTTTAGGCGACGATTCTGCATTTCGATATCCATTGGAGTTTTACCAAGTTGCGTTATTGTTTTAAATTGCAATATCATTTTCATTCCTGGCTTTATTGGGGTTTCTTGAACGGTTTAATGATTGCGATGCTGTGTCGAGTTATGATTCTATTTATGTGATGATAATCGAAAGCACGATTGACGAGATTTCCTGTCAGTAAGCGAGACGCTAAAGATAAATGCGTAGAAGTGAGCGTCATCCGGGACATCTAGCCAAACCTTCTACCGCTACCTCGTTTTTACGTCTACTCGGCAATCAAATGCTCAAACAGCGCCTTCAAATAATATGCCGACTGCTTCGGATACCGAGCCTTCTCTGCAGAGTCGAAATCCACAAACGTGCTCCCGAATCGATCCGTGAAGCCCGCGGCCCATTCTACATCCAGTCAGTTTGCAAACAGGCGGAGTCTTGGAAGACTTGGACATACCCCAGTTATCGGTAAAGGTCCACGCAAAGTACGAACGGATATCAACTCCATCCTCCTTAACAGCTCGGGCCAATCCACCAACATATCCTTCAAAGAACCGCATTCGAAAGGTATCGTTGAGCACCTCCGGGGTTGGTGCTGTTTCACCCTTCACCGTCGTGCCATTTTCTGTCACATAGATGGGCATATGGTAGCGGTTCCAGATCCAGTTGAGTAGCTTTCGCCATCCAGCTGGTGCCATCCGCAGCCAGTGGGTGTCTGACTCTTCACCACGAGAGACACCCTTACTGTTCGTATCGTGGACAATGACATTGCCCTTGTGGTCGTTGATGTCTGGCGGATCCCTGTTGTGTTGTACGAAGAAGGTAGTGTATGAGTTCATCCCGTAGAACTCGGAGCTCCCCAGTACGAGCGCTGATTCCTCCGGTGTGAAGTGCGGCAGACGGTCACCGAGTTGAGCACGCATCGAGGCTGGATAGTCTCCGGTCTTGTATAATGGGTCAGCGAACCAGGCGATCTCGAATTCCCGTGCTCTCTCTGCCGTCTTCTGATCCCGTTCATCGTCCATATCCCATGGTTCGGACCAATTGCCGTGCAGAGTAATGCCGATTGTTCCTCTCTGATGCGGCTGGAACTCCTCGCGGTAGAGCTTCGATACGTGGCCATGAGCAACTAGCTCTGTATGGCCGACGATAAATGGTTCTGTAGAAGAATCTCCCTCCGCGTTGCGGTCCCGGTAAGAGGACCTCGCCGGGGCATGGACGCCGGCTGCGTACCCAGCCAGTGAGTAGACCCCAGGCTCGTTGAAGGTGATCCAGTGCCGAACCCGCGGCCCTAGTCGTTCGAAACAGACGCGCGCATACCGGACAAAATCTGGGACGAACCTCTCCTGGTTCAGCATGCCTCCGTACCGGTCTTCCAGGGCTTGAGGAACATCCCAGTGGAAGAGGGTTACAAATGGTGTTATATCATTTCGGAGAAGTTCCTCGATGAGGTCCTGGTAGAACTTGATTCCTTGCTCGTTGATGGGATCATCGGCACCGCCGAGAGGGATGATACGTGACCAGGATAGCGAGAAGCGGTAGGCGTTGACACCGTATGACTTCATCAGAGCCACGTCTTCACGATACAGGTCGTAGGAGCGTACTGTGTCGTCGGCTGTGCTATTGTCTTTAACTGTTCCTGGAAGGTGGCCGAAGGTATCCCAGATTGAAGGCCCTTTGCCATCTTTGTTCCAGGCGCCTTCGATCTGTGGTGCTGCGGTGGCATAGCCGTGAAAGAAGTCGTTGCGTAAAGCGCCTTTCAAGTCTTGCACTGGATCTAAGTCCATGGTCATGATTGAATTCACTATTTTGCGATGTCTCGTTCTTTGTTGGCTTGTCCTAAAGTGAGGTCTGCCTAGAGGAGCTTTCGAAGCCATCGATGATTCAAACAAATAGCCCAAGAGTATCGGGTCTTTATTCGGATAAATGTAGCCTTGGCTCTGGAGGAGCACCGGTGATTGTTGGAAATCATCCCTGGGCATTTCTCCGGCGGGGTGTGCAGGAGGGGTGTTGGCTGTTTTGGCGATGGAGCTGGAAGCTCCTGAAAGCGCCACCAGATTAAGTGTCGTTGGATTCTCGGATCGAAACTTGGGCTATGGTCCGGAGACTGAAGGAAATACATTGAGTCTGAAATGATTTGCTTCTCAATTGTCGTCGTTGAGGATTATGACGCCTGTGTCCTCCACAACCTTACGTGGTCCATCGTTGGGATACTGGACTACAGCCCTAAGACCCAGCTCTGACTTCACTATAACGGGTCCACGTATCACTCCATCTTCCCATCCAAACTCCAGTTCGAAACCACCACGCGCCCGAACTCCTCGCAGCCGTCCACTTCGCCACGCGGGTGGACAAGCAGGGAGCAGTCGTATGATACCGTCTTCATGCGACTGTACCAACATCTCCAATATCCCGGCACTGCCGCCGAAGTTACCATCAATCTGGAACGGCGGATGCGTATCCAGAAGGTTTGGAAGAGTCGATTTTGCCAACAGTTGCTCTATCTGATTTGCGCATTCATCTGCATCCCTCAGACGCGCATGCAGATTGAGTAGCCACGCCCTACTCCAACCCGTGTGGCCGCCCCCGGCTGATTGTCGTCGTTTGAGGGTTACTGCGCAGGACTTTGCGAGCTCGGGCGTAGTGTCCAGATTTATGTCTCGGCCTGGATAAAGAGCCCAAAGGTGCGAGACGTGTCGATGGCCAGGTTCCAGCTCTTCATAGTCGATCATCCACTCCTGAAGCTGTCCTGCTGAGCCGATTCTCAGGGGTGGCAAGCGTCGTAGAATGTCGCGCACTTTGGGAAGGAGCTCGTTCCCTGTAATATCGAGCACCTTCAGTGCTGCAACGAATGCCTCCAGCACAGCGCGGACTAGTTGGATGTCGATTGTCGAGCCTTCGCAGAGTATCCCAGCGTTGCCTTTCCCATCACGGAACGTATTCTCAGGCGACAACGATGGGTTAGTTACCTTGTACAGGCCCAAGGCATCGTCTACCAAGTAGTCCAGCAGGAACTCAACACAGCCTTGTAGCACTAAGAACATCCGCCTTAGGAAATATTTATCCCCACTAAAGAGATAATGCTCCCAAATATGAGTACACAACCAAGCACCACCAAGAGGCCACAAAGTAGCCGGCATCCAGCGATCCACAGGTGCTGTATCTGCCCAAAGGTCGGTATTATGATGCACCGTCCACCCGCGGCAGCCATACATTTTGCGAGCAGTTTCAGCACCAGTGACGGCAAGGCGCTCGAGCAGGGCGAACAGAGGCTGCTCGCACTCAGCCAGGTTGCCTACATTGGCGGGCCAGTAGTTCATCTGCAGGTTGATATTGAGCGTGTATCGACAGCCCCAAGGCGGGTGGAATGATGGGTTCCAGATTCCCTGCAGCGTCGCCGGGAGAACATGGTCAGAGTCGTCCGCCTTGCCTGGACGGCTACAGGATATCAGCAGGTAGCGACTATAATGAAGGTATAGGGCAATGAGGCCTGGGTCTCGCTTATTTAGGATGCGCTCGTCTGTCGGTATGTCCGCTGCGTCTGGGCCTAACAACAGCTCCAGACGGCCATATAGGGCTTGGTAATCCGCAACATGTCGACTCCATATGGTGTCTGTTGCATGAGCAAGGGCTGATGTTAAGTTGGTTCTGGCAGCCTGGTCGATATCATTGCATCGATATGTCGACTGGGCTGCTATCAGAATCAAAGCGGCTCTTGCATTGACGACGAGGTTTTTGCCAACTCTCTCGATTCTCGCAGGGTCCTGACTGTCACTATCACAGCGGATGGTCAGTTTGCAGGCAGCCCGAATACTGCCTTTGCCACCAGGCGTGACGTGCATTGTGATAAACTGATCATCCACCGTTATATCATCCAGAAACTCATTCGTTTCGTATTCCAGCTCGCTAAGTCGACTGAGACGGACTAAGAATTCGACGCGTTTTGACGCCTGTACCCGGATGGCCAGCACATTGTCTGGATGACTGGCGAGTACTTGGCGATGAAACTGTACGCCTGCATACTCATAGTTCACATGAGAAATGCCTGCCTTTAGATCTAAAGAGCGTCGATAGCGTTTCACTCCATCAAACGGGTGTCCAAACTCCAAATACAGCGTCCCCAGAGGCTCATAATGCCGCTGGCTATTTGGGGACGCAAAGAACGCGCGACGAACCAATTCCTCTGCCTCATTATGAGCGCCTTGTCGAATCAGCTTTCTCAGATGTGGCAAGTATTTTAGAGCATCACCTGGAATGCGCTCCTGCGGGCCTCCGTACCAAACAGAATCCTCATTCAGCTGAAGCAGCTCAGCATCGGTTCTCCCGTAGACCATAGCCCCCAAACGCCCGTTTCCCACCGGTAAAGCCTCATCCCACCCTGCGGCAGGTCTTTGGTACCAGAGCTCGGACATGATATTGTCGTCCATGGACGATATTCTATGAAAGCGAGCAAAACGTGCTGTGGCGCCTTTAACTGTGATCGCGGGCGACACGGGCCGTTGGCCGAGACCAAAACGGACGAGCAGCGCTGCTTGTTCCAACGCGAGTCCAGTCGGCGACGATTTGACACTCTACTCTTCCGGTAATTTTGGAAGACTCCGATTCGCGGGAATTTGCCGTGCTTTGTTTCCATCCGACGTCGCTTTTCCCCCCTTTGGATCCGATTTCGCGGGCCCCTATATACAAACACGCCACGCAAACTTGATTCCGTCAAACCACGAGACATCTGCTCCGGCAAAAGTGAAAAATTATAACCATTAAGGAAAGGCGTCTTCTTGAGTCTGGGGATCCTTCGCTTCAGAGTGGGAGCCGATTCGCTGATGCATATTATTTCCCGACTCATCTCTTGCCCTAGCATTCTCAAGGATGGCAACAGACGAATCCAGAGTTAGAGAGTACCCTTCCCATTCGTCTAGACTCCGGGGAAACGGCCATGGTCGAATTCCAGTTGGGGGGAGAGTTTGATGTTATCGTTCGAGCCTTGCATATAATAGTTGACACAAACCCTTTGGCGCACTCTGTTAGTAGCCCTAAGTTCCTTGACGAGGGAACTCACAGTTGCTTCGTTTGCTCACCACTCAGTCATAATGACGGAAAAGAAGGAAGATACAACGGCAGAGACTGTGAAGGAGGACCTTCCCCCTAAAAGTGCCAGCTATGTCGAGGAGGCTGTTCTCGCAAGCCTGACGGAGGAGGATGTCTGGAGGCTCTCTCAGGAATCGCTGACCATGAGGTCCTGGACGGGAGTGCGCCTTTGTCTCATCCTGTTTGTCCAGGGATGCAACCAGGCAGGGTTTGGTATCGATTGGGCTGTTATAAGTGGGATCAATGCCTACGACTCCTGGCATGACTATTTCGGCTTCGGGTCTTCAGGCGGCACGTACGGTCTGCTGAATGCTTTGATGAATATCGGGAACGTCTGCGGCGCACCATTCCTGGCCCTGTCCGATATAATCGGTCGTCGGAGTGTCAACTTTACCGGAAACCTCCTCGTCATCGTCGCATCCATCATGCAAGCCACCTCGCCAAACCTCAAGGTGTTCATGGCTGGCCGGTTCTTCATGGGCTTCGGCTCCGCCATGCTCTCAAGTTCTCAATACATGGGCGAGATCGCACCCGTGCACCTGCGTGGTCTTCTAGTCGGTATCTTTGGCGCCTGCTTCCAAATCGGTAGTCTGAGCATGACGGCCGCCATGATTGGAATCACCAAGATAGAAGGGAACCTGCAATGGCGTCTTCCACTCTATCTTAACATGGTATTCCCCGTCATCGTCTGCCTCCTAATGTACATCGTGTGTCCTGAGTCGCCACGCTACTACATCCAGCGCGGCAAACGAGATGCAGCCAAACGTGTCGTCGCGAAATACCACACCACCAGCGGGGATATTAACCAGCCTATCGTTGACATCGTCGTCTCCCAAATGGAGGCCTCCATTGAGAACGACCGCGCCGGCCACCAGAAGTTCTGGGACTACTCGGTTTTCCTCAAGCGCACCGTTAGGTACCGCCTCCTAGTCCTCGTTCTATATTCGATCTTTCAGCAGTGGAATGGCGGCGGGATCATCACCTACTACGTGAGTACACCTATTACGGACATGGCCAGGCCGCAACCGATGCACTAACTAAACTGCCCAGATGGTCCCAGCCCTCGAAACGATTGGCGTCAGACGCGACATGCAGCAGCTTGGAATTCAGCTTGGCACAACAGCAGTATACTTCGTTTTCACGGGTGTTGGCGCTGTCATCATAGATCGGTTCCGTCGCCGCACCATGATCTTCGCCGGCTTAGCTACAATGATTCTCTTCCAGACAACTACGACAATCACTTCCTGGCAATATGACGTCAATGGCACTAAAGCTGCTGCGGGTCTCACCATATTATGGATATACCTCTACCAAACTTTCTCCGCCACCTTTGTTGCGACGATGCATAACCTCTACCCTATTGAAATCCTATCTCTGCCGCTTCGAGCGAAGGGAATGGGCTTATACGGCGTTTGGCAAGGGCTTGCAGGCGCGATTCAGAGTTACGGAATAAGCGTTGGAATCGACAAGTTGGGCTACAAGGTGTGGGTTGTGTATATCGCATACAATACAATCCAGCTGGCCCTGTCTTACTTCATCTTCCCCGAAACGTCGGGATTATCGTTGGAGGAGATAGATGCCATATTCGAAACCCCTGGGGTAAAGCCTGTGAAAATGGCGGACGACATCTACAAGGCGAAGCAGCTTACCCGTGGAGGAGCTATCCCATGATTTTGGCATGCTGAGGTCAATAACTCGGGACAACCAGACGTCACAAGAGCAGCTTTTCCAGCAGAGTTTTTAATGGATGAGAGCACGGTGCTACTGGCCTCATAATAATTAAGATACGTTAGAGAAGCAAGCTGATTAGGTCCTGGATATCTCTATAAAACCAATACAAGGAAAGCACCTGAAGTACCAAACACCACGTAGATATACCGGTACGCACGGCAAGTCTGCTGGTACCGAACAACTAGATTCTAATATAGCTTTGACTCTAAACACCCAATAGTTCGCCATTTGCTGGACAACATTCGCGCAACTGGCCCTGCACCGCTTCAATCAATATAGCTTCCCCTCCTGCAGCCAGTTGAGCTGTGGTCTTGCAGCCCACAGGGCCAAGCACCTTGAGAACTCGATACGGCAGTTATAACACGTTGCAAGAGGAAAACAGAAGAAAGTATCTGCTTTTCTAAGGGGGATGTAAGTGAACAAGGCAAGGGGGATATATAAGAATACTGCTTACGACCAGGGTCTGCCGACACTACCGGCGGCCTAGTCGAGGCCTATGTAGTCAAACTAGGCGTCGAAAGAAATGACTAAGGTTTGCTGCTTCATTCTAGACAAAGAATTGGTGGCATAACACCGGTAGTTAGGTGGTTGGGAGAGGAATAGAGAGTATTTTCACGGAGGTATTGGTAGTGAGCTCAATAGCTGAGGCTGGGCTCGATGCGTCGCCTGGCTTCCACCTCACTCTTCGTCAACAACAACCATCAGCAACCAACCAAGCATTACTACCGGGGTGGTTCTCTTATCAATATTCAATAAGAATCCCTCTCTGAAGTCTTTCCTCTTTATCTTTCAAAGGTTCTTCTTTACAAACCTTATTCATCCACCACGAGACTGGAGAAGAGACCGTTCTACCTTCGAGACAAGTAACACTCTCCTCTATCCCAATTGCTTACGACGAGAGCCACTGTATACGTTCATTTGTTGCAAGAACTATTCTGGTTGGGATGCTTGCTAACTATATAAAAGAAGGCAGCCAAGATTACGCCGGTGCTACCAAAGTCTGTAAGTACTCTTTTGTCACCTCGACTCCATGCTCTACATACTAATAACGCAAGTTTGCTGCCGTTGCTGCTGGTCCAACCGTATTCGTGATCTACTATAACCCGCCAGCTCATGATGGTATGCTAATAAATGTTGGAAAAAGCCGCCCAGCAAGCCAGTGCCTCAATCGAAAACCCCGAAGACCTCCGGACAGACCGTAAGTAGAGTTCTACTGTTCTCATATAGCCCATGCTGATCGACGAGCAGGATAAGCCACGATCAAATAAGCCCAATCAGTCCGACTAGAACTCCAGCCACAACCCCAAGCCCAAGGCACACGGAAAGAGCAAACATAACACCATATCCTGCAACAGTGGCTGGTCTGACCGGCCCAACAACGCCCCTAAAATAGCCAAGGTAAAGGCTACTGGTTTTGCGAGGAGACCAGCAGAACATATAATAGAGGACTCAAGCGTCGAGAGAGTAAGTATCTTTGCGTAAAAGAAACCATCTATCTAATGCTGACTTGCTGTTGGTAGTACCGCGAAGCTGCGGAAGCAATGGGGTACGAGAACCCCGATCCGTCTCGTGAGGCGGCCCCCAGGACCGAGGCCGCCGAGGCCTACATGAAGCAGCTGGAGGACTCGCTGCAAATCGACAAGACCTCTCTTAAGGCAGCGCATCAAGAAAGAGATGAGCTTGTGGCCGCTCGAGATGCGGCGAAGGTGGCCCTGGAGGAGGCCGAAGCCGCGTTCATATCAGCGAGAGCTGCCGTTGCCGAATTGCGAGAATGCATTACCGTGCTTTGTTTACTTTGCTTTTTCGTTGTTGAATCATCATATAATGATGATTTTATATGCCTGTTTTCTCGGCTGGAGACCCGGTCTCACCGTACCACCGCAGGTCGGTTGTCAAGATTCCTTTATGTGTATTGTTTACTCTACCGTTGCCAGTGTACTGTAGCTAGGAAAATGGACAATGATATCTATAACGCAGAGATTATGAGTTGTGGTGGAACTATTTCCTAATTCTAGCTTCCACGGTTTTGCATTTCGGCCAGGGTCTCTACCGTATAGCTCACGTGGCGGTGTCTGGATTTGAGCAATCAATTCCGTTTACCAAAGACAACCGCTTCACCCCTCCGTCCGGTACGAGCGTGAGCTCGACGTGGTTGAAGGTGCTGGTATCCTCGCCTCCAGCAGCGAGGTCCGTTCCCTCAAACATATGTTTTATATCTGCCTGACATGGCTTATCTCCTTTTATGAGCTCTTTCCAGCCCGCATGGTCGTGTGCGGGGATCTCATAATTACCGACAGAGCCGGCGAGCAGGCCGTGGACACATACGGGGAAAGTTTCCGCGGAAATCTTTGGTGTCGACGATATTATTAGAGACAGAGCCCGCAAGCCCGAGTTTGACCATGGCCCAGTCGACGTGAGGCAGTATTCCATCCGTCACCCATGTCCTTTCCACGGCCGGGTAGGAGAAGGTTGCTGCAGGGAGTGAAGTGGTGATCTGAGGCAGCGAGGGTGAGTCCGCCTAGGAGAGCGGAAGAGAGTTCATCGGAGGGTAACTCGCTTTGGCTTTGGGATGTAGATTCGATTGTAGGTGGAATCGCGTGACCGTATATCCGTAGTCGACCGAAGCCGCCATCTGGGTACGTCAAGAGTCGGACGTGAGTGTATGGTGTTGAGTTTGTGGGATCATAGTTGTTGAACTTCCACGCGCGCCGCTGTTTTGGGCCACATTCCTGCGGGCGTAGAATTGTCGTCCAGCCTTTGTAGTTGGCGTCCGCGACCTCAAGTGTCTGGTGCACCGGGAGCATACGTTGCTTGCAGCTCGGCCTTTTCGCCGTAGTTGCCAACAAAAAATATCCCGTGTCGACTTCGACACCCTGGATTGAGCCGCTGATAATACCAAGCTTGGTCACGACCCAGTCGTACGGCTCTGGATTGTGGCGGCGCGTTTCCTAGCCATCGTACCAGGCTCCTGTGTGGACGAAAACACCGGGGACGGTTGATGGGGGGAGCGGGAGTGAGGAGGTTCGATGCAGCGGCGAAGTAGTCATTGGAACAGGCGAGGACGAGACTGTTAAGGCCGGAAGAGGCGAGGTTGGGTAGTGTGGGCGAATACGCTGTCGATTTCCTCAGCGGGCACAAAAGCTATGTTGTTGCCTCCCATTTTGAGGGTATCCCATAATGGATCACTGTAGTTCTTTGATCCTTTGTAGAACCGAGTAAAGAAACAGGAACGAGAATGTCAGATTATACAAACCGCTAGAAGCCTGGGCCACTTATAGCAGACGTGGAGACTTGTAAATGGGTGTTGTCACTTTGATAAAGCCGATTCACTGATTACTCGATCGTACCCCCTCATCTCCCTCATTTCTCCTTCACCTTTCTCTTCCCCCGCACCACATCACCAGATTTTCATCTTGAACACCCGTGTCCATCACCTCATCCTCGCTTCTGACTTGGCTATTGGATAGTTATTACCTGATTATAACCGTCTTCCTCTCCAAAGTTTCTGCTGCTGTCTTCTGCGCCACAGGTTTCTTTATCGGAGTTCTCCGATAATCGCATTCTCTCGGGCAATGACTGGATTCAATTGTTGAAATGTTCGGATGCAATGTTTCCATGAGGAACTGAGGTTATCATGCCTTCCAATGTCCTCGCCTACCCAAGGCCAGGCCACGATGACGATCAACATTGCCGCGAGGTGGCCTTTCCTCGGTTACAATTTGGATGGTCACCGGCTGCAGTGTAACATTGTGACGTCTAGGAGACATGGCAGTCCAGGGTTACTATGCTATTCACGCCTGAGTAACAATCAGGACATTGATTTACCTCGTTGCAGACGACAAGATGACCAGGAGGCAGATGGAAAGAGATCACGGCATTGTATTCTCAAAATATAACAGGAGTGAAGGCAGAGACCCGAGCGAGGAAGAAGCCTTCAGAAATAAATCCATGCGGGACTGTTAATTCTAAATCTAAATGAGGGAAAAAAAAAAAGGTAAATCAAAAAAGGCGAACGCCAATGATGCGATGCGCTGCGATGCGATACCACCCTATAGGTTGAAGCCCGGATTGCT
Source organism: Aspergillus sydowii CBS 593.65 (assembly GCF_001890705.1). Taxonomy (NCBI): domain Eukaryota; kingdom Fungi; phylum Ascomycota; class Eurotiomycetes; order Eurotiales; family Aspergillaceae; genus Aspergillus; species Aspergillus sydowii. Next base: position 879,874 of record NW_024467861.1, on the reverse strand, counting down.
GTTGTCCTCCGCTCCCTGATCACCTGTTGCTTTTGGTTGCGAGCTCTTCCAAATTTTTATACCGCCACTCGTACTGAGAGAGCTGCTTCTTCTCCCCCGGAGACAGACTCTTGCCTTTGTCCGTCATATCCTTCTCCACCTGCTTCAGCATCTCCCAGCGCTTGATAATTCTGGCCTGGTGTTCGGAGATGGACACGAGATTAGTGTCGTTTGAGGCAAGTCGGCTGTCTATTGTAGCATGATAAGATAGCTTTGCTCGAAAGAGGGCCATGTCGGATTCATCATATATAAGGCCTTGCGGCTCGGGAAGGGCTGCCTTGTGGGAGGATTTGGAGGGCATTTCCGGTATATGTATAGCTGCGAGCAACCTCGAACTCTAGCAAAAGATTGGTTTGTATGCCTTCAGGCCGATGGTGACTATTCTGTCGTCTAGATGTTTGGAGCTGATTCGACGGTTCCGAAACGGGATCAGGGCTTGCGATGGAAACAATTGGTGTCCACGATGAAGAAACAAGACAGGTTATGGTATGGGAAAGACCTTTGAAGACTTACAAAATGTTCAGAAAGGGTTGTATCTCTCTTTTCTAGGACTTGAGGAGGGCCGGTTTATATCATCTCCTGTGTCTAATGACAGCAATCAGGGTGATACCAAAAAGAGCGCCCAATGCAACTGGTGCCAGAGACATGACGAACCGAGTGCAATCACCTTTCCTTCACCGTATGTGTTGGTCTGCCAATCCGTTTCCGGGCCGTTTGTGCCAATCGTGTTGTGGCTCGTGCGAAAGCAAGTCTCTTCTGGATAGGGACAGCCTCGTTTGTTTCCAAACTGTGACACCATTATGACAATGCCGGCGCAACCTTGAAGTCGGTCTGGAGATTGTTCAATTGAGCTGTTTGGGATCTGCCGGCAGAGAGACGAGTCGGTGAGAATTTATTATCTGTGAGAAGAAACGGAGCAGGGTATGGGCAGACATCAGACACCAAGAGGGCGGATCCTCTTTCGATGCGGCATTCTGTGTATCTTGAGCAGGGCACAAACGCACATGAGATTTGCCGAACATCTGACAGACAAAATGCAGACATGCCCGAGGCCATCTGCCCATGCGATTTGTTCGTTACACACGCAGGATTGGACCCGAGAAAAACAACGGAATTAGAATCGAGCTTTGTCTATGTGTCTCCCAAAAGTCGATACGGAATCAGCTCGGCCAGCCGGTAAAGGCCCGCTTGTTAAGTGTCCTGGGAGGAGATGGCAGCTATGAACGAAGAAAGGCGCACATTTCCCGTCTGCTGTCGGTCACAAACAGACGGGGACCATGTGCCAGAAGTTTCCGTGTGAGATACAGCTTATTTGAGCACCACGGAGGGACGCATTTTCTTGACCACCACCTCGAAATTCCCCCATTCGTGGACCGTTTCCGAGCACTGCACGTAGCCGCTGGGTACGTTGGTGTATTACCGTTGCTACGCGAAGGTGTCACCACAGTTAGACATTCCATTCGCATACCAAGAAGCCATGCGTGGGCGTCTATGATTCTCAGAGAACTGAAAAGAAGCATAGAAGTCTGAAGGTCTGATCGCCTAGGTGACCGACAACTTTTTGGAAATGGTTTGTTGCTATCTGCTACTATATGGTACATAGCTACGGCGCCACCATGTCCCCATCCGTTGTTAGGGCGGCGGTACCCATCCTTTTCATCTCGTTCCTAGCGAATGTAATTAGGTATCTCACTGGTCCCCTCTACATAAACCATGCATTTCCCCTGGGCCGATTGAAAATCCACTGGAGTCCCTGGATTAACCCCCCCCTTTTCTTTCATTTTATATTTCTTTCAATCTGCAGACGCATCCAGGGGTTTAGAAGAAGGAGGGCTGTAAACCCAGTCACCCGATTGGAGCTTCAGATCGATGCCTAAGATCTTCTCAGGGCTCCGGAATCAGACCAGGGCCTGTCTGGAAGTGGCTAGTGTACTGGTCTTGACTCGCGTACATATCATCCAGTTACGGTGGATACGGGAAAGATTAGTGTTGGCAAATAATCAAGGCCTATGGGGGTGGTTACTATAGTTATTCGACCATGTCCCACCAAACTAAAGTACCTAGCCTGCGTCCCTGGAATATGGACAAATCTGAGATCTCCAGTATTCTGTTTCCCGTTACGCAGATAAAATTTGATCAAGTGGGATGTGTCTGCAAAATGGATGGGGGAAAGTGATAGACTCAGCTTCAGTTGATCTTCGTCGTTTGCATTATAAATGGCTCAAAATGCATAGGTGTACTTCTTCAGGCGCAATTGTAGTGGCGAAAGTCAAGGACCGACAGAAGATCACATAGATAAGGACGTTGAGAATCGAAAGCGTATCATTACAATCTTGTACTGAAACGATATTACATTCTAAGTCGCCGAGCCTCACGTGTAAAATGCGGTGTATAACGGCAGAATCCGCTGATTTCCCCGATCAATTTCCTGGATAGCTTCAACTCGACTCAATTGGGCCCAATTTGTGATAAATCAAGGGCCAAGATGCGTCCCCTTCCGCAAAGAGTATGCATTTACTGCAAACTGTCTCGTCGCTCCTTCGCGTCCGCCGTGCGCCCGCCAACGGCTCCTAAACCCACCCCCGATGTCAAACATGTCCGTCAGAATCCCGAACTCTATGCGCAGAACTGCCGCGATCGAAATTACCCTGCGCATGCGGATTACCCTTCGACGATACAACAGCTCTCTGAAGAACTCCGCCAGATTGATCAACAGCTCATGCCATCTCGTTCTCGAATAAAAGCACTTGAGAAAACAATTGGGAGACTTCAGAATCCGGCCACCGACCCGAAAGAAAAAGAGCAGGAGCCAGCTCTTCGGGGCGAGGCTCAGCAATTGAAAGACGAATCTCTCACACTGACAAACCGGAAGACTTCCTGCAATGAACAAATTCATGAACTTGCCCTTTCCCTACCGAACCTTTCCTCTTCTCATACGCCTATCGGCTCGGAGCCAACCCTCATCGAATACCTCAATTTCAACCCTCAATCGCCGCCCTCTTGGGTCCACCAGTCTGACCCCTCGCGCTCCCATGTCGCCATCGGTTCTGCGCTTGGTCTTATTGACTTTTCTAGTGCTGCTACTACTACCGGCTGGGGCTGGTACTTCCTCACTGGCGAGGGAGCCATCCTAGAACAAGCCCTAATTCAATATTCTTTGTCTGTTGCCCGCCGCCACGGCTGGGTTCCGGTTTCACCGCCGTCGATTGTCTACTCGTACGTTGCCGATGCTTGCGGTTTCCAACCTCGCGATCAAAACAGTGAGCAACAAATATGGGCTATCGAGCAAGCGGAGAAGGATAAAGCAAAGCCCCAGCGGTCTCTCGCCGCTACAGCCGAGATTCCTCTAGCTGCTATGCACGCCGGCCGTGATCTCGATGCGTCTAGTCTACCACTCAAGCTAGTGGGTCCCAGCCGCTGCTATCGCGCTGAAGCGGGTTCCCGAGGCGTGGATACAAAGGGTCTATACCGCGTCCACGAATTCACCAAGGTTGAAATGTTTGGCTGGGCAGATAATACCCCTGCTTCATCTTCACCGACGTCAAATGATCTCTTTGGTGATCTTTTGACAGTACAGAAAGAGATTCTAACTTCTCTCCAACTTCCCTGTCGCGTCCTTGAGATGCCAACCTCAGATCTCGGAGCCAGCGCCACCCGCAAGCGTGATATTGAGGCACTATTCCCGTCCCGTATGCGTGGCGATGACCTTGAGGGCGGATGGGGAGAGGTCACCTCGGCATCCATCTGCACAGATTATCAATCCCGGCGATTGGGAACTCGTGTGCGCGGAAATACAGCGAAAGAGTCTCGCTTCCCACACACTGTTAACGGAACCGCGATGGCAGTTCCGAGAGTGCTGGCCGCGATTCTAGAGAATGGGTGGGATCCTGAACGCAAGGTAGTTGTCATTCCCGAAGTTTTGCGACCTTGGATGGGAGGGCAAGAGGTTATTGGGAAGTAAACCCGTATACCAGTAAACACTCTTGCTCTTATTGTATACTATATCTATGTACCTATTATTCCCAATATTAGCTCTAGCGACTCTCGTTCCCAGCCTCTTCAAGAAGCTTGCTCGCCCTTTCACTCTCCAAATCTCTACACAAGAAGTAGTAATCCTTCCACCACTCAAAGGCAGTGCTATACTCAGGCATATATGCCCGCAGCAAGGTCTTCCACTCTCTATCCTCCGGACTATCCGCAATCACAGTACCAACGTACTCCCACCAAACTGGGAAGTATCCAGCCCTCTCCCAATCAATGATACCAGTAAGGGAACCATCCTTAACCATAATATTGACGTCCGACAAATCCCCATGCGTAAACGTATACGGCCCCGCAGCCGGTAACCGGTTCCGAAGCCGTACCCTCGCTGCCTCAGGGACACCCATCAACAAGCCCTGTGACATCGCTGCCCAAAGCTCGTCGTCTGAGCCTAATGGGCCCTGCGGCCAAAGCACGTCAGAAGTCCTACTATGCTTCTCCTGCTTCTCCACATCTTGCCCGTGCTCTTCATTCTGCATGAATAAAAAGCAGCATTGGATCGGGTCCCCACCAATCGCCTCCAATTTTGGCGACGTCAAGCCCCTCAGTTGCTGCAGGTACTCTGCCGTCTGTCTCGCTATATTGGCTCTTCCGGCCGCAGTAAGCTTCGGCCACGCCTCGTGGAGTGTTTCGCCAGGTATTCGTCTCGTCAACAAGAAAGTGCGCGGGGTATTCCCTCGTCTTTCTTCCCTTTCAATATCATATTCTTCTTCTTCCCAAGTATCAATAAGGACAGGGACGGGGATGGTTGTGTTGTCGCGGACGAATTGGAGGTTGCGGACTTCGTAAGTTGGGGAACCAGGGCCTCGATCTTTCAGAATGAGTGCTGAGCCCAGAGCCCAGGCGGCGCGATTGCCCGCGTCGTGGATGATCTTGACGTGGCTCTTGTAGCCGCAGTGGTTTTGGCGCTCTTGGGTCCAGTTACATGCTGTGCAGGGGGTTGAGACGGGTTCAGACATGGTTGGTAGTAAATAATCCAAGACAAACGATGACTTGTTTGGCTATCAAGGGTACAGGGTACTTGTACCTGACTTGGGGGTTAAGGGAGGAAGTGAAGGAACTGACCCCTGCTTTGTTTTCGCCTTGCCGGTGCGTTGGTTGCCTTGCTGTTACACCGCGCTTAGGCGGCAGAGCGGCCTGCAGCTACAGAACCAGCAGATTTGCCTAAAGTGCGACTGCTACGGTTGTTCAATATGTGGTTGAGCGCTGGCGGTTGACAAGGCATTCAAGTGTTCTGTACATTATCTCTGACCTGCTAAACGGTACTGTAAGGTCCCAATATAGTGAGAACTGCCGAAATCGTAGACTTAATTGTACAGCAGGGTGAGAGCTGGCCACACTTCATCAAACTGGCATAAAAACACGTCAATAAATTGGAGCAGGAGATGTGATGATCATAATAGAGAATATATACTATGGCCAACGAAGTAAATTCATATAAAGGTGTCATAAAATCGTGATGAGTAAAAAGTTATGGAATGCTGGGGTATCGAGCATTGTCATTTCGGTCGTTCGGTCGTAAATCATTCCCAAGGGATATCGTCATCCTCAACCCTGACACATGTCAAATATGGAACGGTGTCGCTAAATTCGCCCCCCTTCAGATCCAATTCAAGAAAATTTCGCATGAGAGGTTTGACGATCTCACGGGCCAGCCGTTTGATTTCGTCCATTTTGCGCTCAAATCGTTTAAGTACTTCGCGTGTGTACAAAGACTCTGAAGACGCTGTGGGGTGGACCTTGAGGAACTTCTTGAGCTCCTCATGCGCGAGGTAGCCTTGCGTCGAGGACGATCCAATGAGCCGATAGACGCGAGCGGACGAGACTGCTGCCGTGGCTGGCGATGTGCTGTCTGTCGGTCGGGATGCAGAGACAGTCGTTGGTGTCGCTGCAGTTGCTGCGCGGCTAGTATTGGTGTGGTTTGTAGGGTGCGCGCTATTCTTGAGGATTGGAGCAGGTGGTGGGGTGGTGCTGTCAACAAGCCATTGTCGGAAAAGGGAAACAGCAAGCCAGTCCAAGTAGGCGTTCTGGGGAGTGACACGCTCTCCCCGGGAAGTAGTTAGGGTAAGGCGCAGAAGTTTGGAGTCAATGCGAGCTTTAAGGTCCTCGAGGTCCTCGAATTTGTCCTCGATAATATCCAGTGCAAGAGGGGGGAGCGGGGAATAGGATCCGCTGCGGAGGTGAGGTTGTCCAGCCGGCCATTGGCCGACGACATGAATGAGGGCCTCGGAAAATATGACACGACTTCGCGCAAGGTATCCTAGCTTGAGATAGCTTGGCGGGTATTTTGCAATTTGTTTGAAGAGTCGGGAGCCGAAGCCCAAAAGGTGATGGTCCACGCGGGGACCAGTGACGGGTAAGGCATCATACATATCCGCCAGGGCTAGAAGGGCCTTGCATTCTGCATATGCAGTAGCGATGTTGATTGTGTTAAGTACTGGCGAATGATTATAGAACAACCGAAAAAGGTTGTCATAATCACGGAGTATGGGATCCATCGATCTTTCATTGGACGGGTTCGTGTTTGCTGCAGCCGCGGCTACCGCACTCGACCTATGTGGCAGCTGGGTAACAGACTGCAGATGCGCCAAGTTGGCCATGGAGCGAGCGAATCCTGTATGATTGCTTGACGGTTTTGTCATTGGCTTTGCATACGGTCCGAACTCGCTAGCGATGGTACCAGAAGCACTAGGAGGCTAGATTATTGTAAGCTGGTGTCAAACTGACATGCTCAAGGGCAAATACATACCTTCTGGACCAATATGGGTTCCTCATCCTCTGCCTTGTTTTCCCAATCTAGTTCGAATCGCCATCTCTTTTTCTCGGGCGATAATTGAGTGAAGCCAGCGTCGGACTGCGCCAGAGTAGAACCGTTGGAGAGAGATGAGGCATCTTCGCTGATTCTCGACAAGGTGCCCGAGTCCGGGTTGTTATTGGGTTGCCGCCCCATCGCAGTTTGTCTAGACCATTCCTCCTGAGTACTAGTCTCAAAGAAACCTGAGCATTGCGCCAGAATGAGCCGGTGCAAGAGGTACCGGTTCTCCTGGCGACCGGCGCGAACCACTAATTCAACGTCGCCGGTATGGGTAAAGATCGGAAAGTCATTTTGAGGCTGATGAGTATGTCCCCCGTGGTGGGAACGACTCGATCGATGTCGGCGACTGTGATGAGAATAACGCGACACGGACGATGGGGCGCTTTGCGCGGGCATGGAGCGATCGAGTACTTGGGCCTGGGAAACCATTTCAGACGCCGTTGTGGACTTCGCTGGCATCGTAATATAGCGCGCGGTGATCAAGCACCAGAAGCCGTGCTGTGTACGTCATTCAAACAGACGTAGCACACACAGTAATGTAGAGGATGGGAGAGAAGGGCGCTGGGTGTCCGCCAGAGAGGCAAGAAGACAGGGAGGCGAACTCAACAGCGGCAGATCAAAACTATAGTTGCCATTAGTAACTGCTCGATAAATAATCACGGAATGGAAATGAAAGGCAACACAGGCACTCAGGAAGATAACTTACGAAGCGGATGTCTCCGAGGTTCCAGCTAAAGAAGAACCATGGTTCGTTTCAGGAGAAGAAACATGGTTGTTGACTTCTTGTTGCGATGGTGAGAACGACTCGGCTTCGGTCACGAGATCGGCGGGTGGCGGTATCAGTACAGGGACCCTATGTAACGTATCGTAACCGCCCCGTCATGTGAAGATAAGCTTTCTTTCTCTTATCACTGCCCCACACGTGATTTGCTTGTCTGTGGCGGCCAAGTGCCGACTTGCGCCGAGTGCTGACCGACCGCTCTGGCTGATTCTGGATTTCACTGCTCTGACTCGTCCTTTCATTGCTGTTTCTCATGGCTGCAACTCCTCTCTTCATGGTCATCTGGCGTCCCCTCTTCTAACAGCGATCCCAGCGAACGAAACGTCCTATTCCTTCTGCAGCCCTCTTTCCCCAAGGATGGCGAGTGGTGTCATGCTCGGATACTATGGTCCAAAAGTTTCCGTGAAATCCATCTATGCTGGCACAACGCCATGAGCAAGGGCTGCTATACCTGCCGTCGCCGCCGCATCATTTGCGATAATGGACTCCCCACGTGTCGGAAGTGTCGGGATGCGGGGAAAGAATGTCTGGGGTATCAAAAACCACTCGTTTGGGTCAAGGGTGGAGTGGCTAGTCGGGGTAAGATGATGGGTCGCAGCTTTGGCGATGTCAAACAAGAAGCTCCTGATGCCCGTGAGCATCATGCTGGACTTATTCAATGCGCTGCTGCCGCAGCCAGTCTGCCCGGCGGGGTAGACTCTTCTCTTTCGAATAACCCACAATATCCTCCCGGCAGTGACGACGTAGCATCGGCGCAGAATACTTCTCGGGGGACTATTGCGCCTGCAAATTCCGTGCTTCCAACACCATCGGTGCTTGTGGACCCATTATTTCAAGATTGTAGTCGACTTTCCAGGTTTTATATCAACCATTGTACGTTGATCGCCTTAAGCCCATTAAGCTGTCTTATCTAACCCATTCCTGCTCTGTAGTCCATCAGAATCTTGCGGGATATCTGTCACTATATTCCGATGTCAGGAACCCATTCCGCGACCTCATCCCACTGGTTAGCAATTCTCCCGTCATTTCTCATTCGCTCGCGGCCATGGGTGCATTGCATTATGTTATTTTGGCAAACGGAGATTCTTCGCCCATGCCGTGGTCTGGAGAGACTTTATCAACCATCGATAAGCCCTCCCCGACAGATAACTCAGGACCGGCCGAACTAAGCTCTTTGTCTCGGCGTTCGTCTCCCAGGATTTACGAGCAGTTCCTAGGGTTCAAACATCGCGCACTACAACAGTTGTCACGGGACATATCCGATCCCGTTTTGCGAAACGACAACAAGACGTTAACAGCGATAATGGTTTTTGCCTTGATGGACGCCATCGAATCTGGGCATGGGGCATGGAAATATCACCTGGAAGGCGCTAAAAAACTATTGCAAAGTCGCGAGCACGACAGGCCAAGTAAAACGCAAACAATACTTAACTGGCTCGATGATTTTGCTGCCGATGGATGCTTAGTGTGAGTATCTCTTATGTTTATAGTATATCTCGCAACAAAGTTTCATTAACCTTGAGTTTCAGAATTCAGCTAATGGGCGCTACTTTGGCCCGACCTGGCACTCTATCGAAGCCCTTTTACTGTTCTGATATGGGTGCTTCTGTCTTAAAACGTTTAGAAGAAACCTCATGGGTCGGCTGTCCCGCCTATCTACTAGAAGTTGTTTTCTTCGTCCACGCGTTCTTTGACCTTGATCTCAGCAATGACCCAAGCTCGCAGTCACGGACCGTTTTCCCGTCTGGACATCTCCCAGAGGGCTCAAATCCGCTCCAATGCCCTGAGAGCCTACCCAAACACATTCAGGCGTTTGACCCTGTTGCGTGGGCAGAGTCTCTCCAAAGTTATCATTTCCTTCCAGACCTTTCCATGCGGATTACCCTCGCTACTATTTACAAGGCAGCTGTCTATCTGTACGCCACCAGGGTTCTTTCTCGCCCTCGACCCGGGGCCACATCTATTTCGACCACTATTGGCTTGCCTCCAGACCATGCGGAGGTCTCGACATTCTTAATTAGCCAACTTTCCCTTATTCCCCCCTCCGATTTGCACTTCAAATGTCTCATATGGCCCTCCTTCATTGCCGGTGCCGAATGTAGAGACCCTGCTCAACGCCCAGTTATGCTCGAGATTCTCCGCAAGTTGTATTTTCATCTCATAAGCGTCAACGTCCGCAACGCTGCGTGGGTCTTGACCATGATGTGGCGCAAACGCGATCTCAAACGCGGAGAGAAATCCAAGTTCCGTGCAGATCTGGACAAGGATAGCATTGACTCTCTGGTTGCTACCTCCAGATCACCTTCTATCGCCACTACCCCTACCACAATCACGGGAGCGGTCACTACTCCCTCCACTACGACTCCAATAAGCCCTGGTGATGAATTTAATTGCGATGATGACGACTTTGACTGGGTTCAGGAGTTAGATGATTCCAGGATCGATTGGTTGTTTATCTAATGAGATATGGTTGTCTATATTTGGGTTTTACAACCCTTTTTGTTCATAATAATATCCTCGCAGTGTAAATATGATGAAATCTATTATTTATTATTGTTATGCTATTTTTCTCCATCCAACTTCCAACCCTAAACTCCTGTTATGTCTAGTAAATTGGCAGAAATGTTGCTTGGGGTTAAAGTTGCATGTGCAGATTCACAAGATATTCGTAAGCAAACATCTACAGCTTTATTCGATTATTGGCAACCAAAGGATAGAATAGAAGTCACATAATAATATATATATCTGGGCGGTAGAGAAAAGAGTAGTACATGGTAGTATGGAAGAGACTACAGGACAGACCAAATGCGAAAGACTAAGACAACACGTCAGGTAAGGGATATAAACGTGCATAGGTACTCCATCCATCTAAATGCAGCAAGCAATGTCTCGACAGCGAAACTGGGAAATTGATGAAAAAAAGAGCAGGAAAATGTGTATGGAAGGACATGGTTGAAAAAAAACGAAAAAGAACTCGCTCATGATTGTAAGATGCAAGACTAGGTAAATAGCGCTGAAGACTAAATCGCGTCACAAATGGGGATCCTTCAAGTTATAGATGCAAAATCAAGCACACAAAGGAAATGGTGGCGCTCGGTTCGAGTTCGTAATATGTAACCCGCCAATATCAACGAGTTTGGTGGAATATGCTTTCAGGGAGGGTAATCTGCGATTGGAGAACAATACAGTGTGCGTGGATAGGAACGTATGGGGGCGATTCATGGCCGCCCATAACCGCCCACCAGAAAACACACAGGCTCATACCAGAGTTAGCACTGCATTGAGATATGTAACAAAGGGGGTTCATGTATATTTCAAAGAAATGGCGAGATTGGGAGACTGCGACCCTGCGCCGTAACCATCGCGACACCAAGAAATAAAGGAAGCAAGAAAATGAATAGATGTGCAAGAGCTAGTCAATAAAGTGGAAATCAGAACCAATGGGGATATCGTTGATGAAAACATTCAAGACACAATGGCGTTCTAAAAGACCGCAGCAAGACCGTTCTTGGAATGGCGTCGGCTGAAACGCTTCTTCCCTTTGACTGAGTCGGAATCATTTCCTTGATGCTTGACGAGGGTAGCTCGTCCTTGTGGCGGTGCTGCTTCATGGGGGGGTTCCGCAGCTCGGTCTAGAGTATTAGCGTGGCTTGAAAACCCAGAGGACAGATCACGGAATGCGTCATCCCCAGAATATGGCCCGTTATTTTGTTGAGCTAGAGCCATCTCTCGAGCTCGATCGAGGGTATCCAACCACTCCTGCGTAGTTAAAGCGGTTGTGCCCGCACTGCTTGATGACGGTTTGGGATCCTCGAAAACGAAGTGTTTCTCGCGCTACAGGTGCGTCTGTTAGTAAAAGAAAATAGATTCCCTGGTGGAAAAGGGAGGATTCTCACCGTATCCACAATCCAACATGACACCCCTTTAGCGTCGGTAGATGTGCGATAATGCGTCCCCGGGGCAAGCAGAGACAACTCCATCTTGGCCTTTTTCTCATCGCCGCCAGCAGCAGCCATAATGATTCGACCAGATGACGTGATCATGACCAATCGTTGCCGTTTCTTAGTTGTGCTACCCCCAAAAAATCTCGAGAATTTCCTTGGAGCTTCATAATCACCATGTCTAGAGACAGGGCTATGAGAGGCCGGAGAAGACAAGACAACTAGGTTCCCCAACTTCAGGATCCTTTCGTTGTTTTTTGTTAACACTGGGGACCACTCGATGTCAAGCTGACTGGGGGCGGGCAATTCAGTGATCAACCTGGGCACTACACGGGAGCTCGTGTTTGAAGGTGCCGTGTTGATGCTCGGGGGGAAGCTGTCTCCGTCAGAACCCCCATTAAGTTTAATAGGTTCACGTGGCGGAGGACTATAAGCTTTCAGGCGGGGCGCTTTTTGTTTCCATAGGTCTACACCCCAAGTTATACCCTGGAAGAACTCATGGTTCTTAATGTGTTCAATCGGCAGACGGCGAGCGGGGTCAAGAACGAGGAGACGCTCGACGAGATCGCGAGCGACACTGGGGAAGCTCAGAGGAAACTCGTACTCTAACGCAACAATTTTTTGGAACGTCTGGTACTCATTTCCGGCTTTGAAGGGTGGCCGCCCAGCCAGAAGCTGGTAAATGATACAACCAAAGGCCCACAGATCGCTCGCCTTGCAAGCATTTTTGTCCGTTAACAATTCGGGGCTAACGTACTCAGCCGTACCAACAAAGGAGCTGGCACGCTCTTCCTCAGGTATATCCGAGTCAAGCGACGGAATCCCGCTTGTGTTCTGAGAGCCTTGACGGCTCTTCAGTATCTTCGCCGTGCCAAAATCAGTGACTTTGACATGCATCTGGCTGTCAAGCAGAACATTTTCCGGCTTCAGGTCTCTGTGGATGACACCGCGCTTGTGCATGTAGTCAATCGCGTCTAATATTTGAGCGCCATAGAACTTCGTGCACTCTTCGTCGAATGTTGTCATTCGCTTCAAGACGCCTAACAATTCTCCTCCTTTGCAAAGGTCCAGGACAAAGTATAACGAGCGTTCATCCTGGAATGTGTAGTATAATCGGACGACGCCGGGATGATCGGTGAGGCGATTCAAGGTGTCTTTTTCAATATTTACGTACTTGACCTTTTTCTCCTTGATGATGTGTCGTTTATCCAGGATCTTGATTGCATATTCTTTCAGGGTTTGACGGTCTGTTCCCAGGACGACGGTGCTATAGGACCCCTCGCCGAGTGTCTGTCCAAAGGAGAAATCTCGGACGCCCTTCTTTATATACCGCGCGACGGGCTTCCCATTAGCATCAATCTCCTGTCTCACTGTGACGGCAGCCCCACGTTCCTGCCATTCATCACTGCTAGACATTGGCCCATTTTCCATCCCATAAGGCGATCCTGACAGTTGTGGAACGCCCGCAGCCCGTGCTCGAGACGGTTGACGCATCACGGCTGCCCCATTCGCCGGTATTTGTGCCGTGTGGTAGGAGCGGTCGCTATGAGTATTATCGCGGATAGGTACCCCAGCCTGATAAGCTGAAGACCCTCCGCGAGATCCGGCGCGAGCTAAGCTTTCGGAAGCTGAAGACGCTGCAGAGTCCGTGCGAATACGATACGGACCTTCTCGAGAGGTAGTCGGGACTGGCGCGCCGCCATTGGCGAACAAAGCTGATACAGGCCGGGAGGAGCTCGAAGGCGAAGGGTGTTGCGGTTGGGAGGGGAAAGGGGGCCCGTAGTATGAACCGGGTTGCTGCTGGGCATCGGGGTGGTATGACTGGTAGGAGAGTCGGTGGTCGGCTGGGGGAAGCGACGATGTTACGCCGGCCGGCTGTTCTGTTACTGTCGGTTCATCTTTCGTGGCATTTGGCGTTGTAGACGCTAGAGGGACAGCGGTAGCAGCGGGAGTCGAGGCGTCCTCGGAAGAATGTAGTGAGGCATTATCTGGGTTTGCTATGCGTAATCCGCCCAGAGACTGGGAGAGGCTGATATCCCCATCCATGCTGGGCGCAACAATCCAAACACTCTATAAGGTAATTTTGACAGGCCAGCTCAGGGGTTAATGGTCGAACCGAAAGGGAGAGGCTATGTGGGGAGGAAGGCGGATGAAGGTGGAACGGAAGAGCTATATTGCGTGGTTTGAAGTTTAGACAGCACGACTCAGAACAAGAGATCTCTGGGTCGAAGAATGGGTGAATAGCGAAGATCAGAGAAATTTGCACGTCCCCTGCATCGATTGTAGGGACGAGGAAAGTGTAGACCGACGGACTATGGCGGCGGTCGGAGACGGGGCGGACAATGCATGATCCAGGGCAGCGCGAGAGGAGAAAGAGTCGAAGGACGAGTCCGGGGCGATAATGTACTGCAAAGACGATATACACAGGGCACAAAAGTGGCAGAAGGAAAAAAAAAAAGAAAGATAAAAGCGAGCGAGAGACGAAGCGGCTGGGCTGTGAGAGGGGGCGGAGCGAAAAAGAGAGGAAAAGGGAAATAGGGAACAGAAGTGGAGGAGTTGAGGCGGAGAGATAATTAAATCAAATAACCACCTGGAGAATCAGCCATGCTGGCTACAGGTTATTATTAGCATTAAACTACATGAAATGCAGCCTAAGCATTATTCTCAGAGTGATGCTATGGCTGAATTGCGCAGCAGCCCCCAGCTGGGTGCTTGGGCGGGTTTACTAGCATTATTATGAACCTGTTGTTATTCTTAGTTAGGCAGAGGCATTCGTCACTTCATGACTAGGCAACTCCACTGTTTGCCATTTGCAGCACCTTCTCTTGACCTTTGGTGAAGGAATAGGTGATGATGTTAAATAATATCCAATATCCTGCCACTCCAGTCTGTATAGAGTGCCAAATTGCCAGCCAGTAGGCGAACTTCACCTCCAGCATGGCCCATACAACTTCCTTTTCGGGAAATCCCGTTGCTCTTTCCCATCAAGGGGAGGAACTACAGCCATCACCAATCTGTACTGGTACCCTGTAAATTTATTCTTGGTCCTGGTCCTGTTTGTAGGACCTGTCAAATATATACGATATATACATAGAGTCTCGATAGCACTCTACGATGCTCCGATCCAAACCCACCCGCGTCGCTCTCACCGAGGACGACCTCTGTTACCACATCGACAGCATCTTCTCTCGCAACGATCAGCTCACTGAGTGGCACCGGCAGCGTACCGGCTCTGATAACAGCTACGACGGGGACGACGATGAAGATGGTCTCTTCTTGGACTCGGACGCCTTCTCTCAGGCAGAGACTCTTTTCGAGTCGGAGTGCGACGAAACTGGGCAACGGATGACCGCAGAAAGCAGTTCACGGGAGGATTTGGACCAAGGACACACCAGAGCGAGCGTTTCATCACTTCGTCACCCAGTTTCTATACGTTTCGCTACACCTGAGTTTTCGTCGTTGCGCCCAGGCGCTGATAGTGACCCTCAACCGTCTCAGGTCATTGTCAGGAACCGAAGACTGCCAGATGACTCACAACTGCGTTCCATACAGTCTGTAGCAAACCCTCGTTCACTCCCTTTACCCCTCCAATTGGCGCTGCTTTCGAGCACAGACTGGAGCAGAGTGAGGGGTGGCTTTACATCGCAATACCACGACCGCGATCCCCGCGTGCCCAGCCCAAGGCTGTCCCGGCCTGTTGAAGTTGTATTGGATACCAGTCTTGCGAGTCTCCTCTCATCGATAATTGCTCTTTCCGTCAGAATTTCTGGGCGAGAAAGTGGTGTAGGGTTGTTTGGTAGCGGCACAACGATCCCTCAGCCACAGTCTTTCGATTGTACTAACACAACACTCACTTAGAAAGCCCCGGCAAAACTTACCTGTATTCCAAAAGGCTATTCCATGATGCCTGCGTGAGCGTGGATGTAAATCCCTCTCCAGCGATCAAGCCCCACGACCCTCCTTCGAGCCATTTACCTCAAATACAATTTATACCTTCACCACCACTAGAGATGAAGTGCACCCGTCATACAATTTTGACCTCCACAGACAGAGGAGTGGATGAACTGGAGCCCAGCGGGGTTCTCACTCCTGGAGCCAATACCCAAGAATGTCTGGCTGAAACAACCCCCAATTCTGATAATGCGCCATTCCAACTCTCGTCACCTGAAGCTTCTGGGGATCGCTCAATCAAAAGGCGCTCGAGTTCATCTACTGAAGTGGTAGGTGACCTCTCAAAAACCTGCCATACAGTGGATGCGATGGACAGAAAGGTCACAAAAGAAGCCCCAGGCAAGGATTCCAAAGCCGTTGGCCACTTGGCAGACCATGACACTGTCTCGCGATCTACACAGACTGGTCTGGATCTGGAGAATGAGCGCTATGGTAGTGAAGGCATACTCGTACGTGTCCCATTTTGAGACTCCATACAACGGTTGGCAGATTAGCTCACAAACACTTTCATTTTCTGCCAAGCAGAGTAGCTTAGAAAGACAAGAAAACCTTGCTCCAGGCCAAACTGTTGAACGACGATGGCAGGATCCTTTCATCACGACAATGTTTGCAGAGCCCGGTGCTCCGGTATATGAGTATGACCCCTCGAGCCAGCTCCGCAGAGGGATGCACAGACGAGTCAGCCAACCAGTGGGCAGGGGAAGGGTAGCCCGTAATCAACGCGGGGTGGTACGTTAAATCCCAAAATAATATAAAAGCAAGTCTGATCGCTTACAAAAAAAAAAAATCAAAAGCTCGGGCAACTCCCCCATCCAACATTAGTGGATGCCGCTACTTTCCAGGAATATGTTCTTCAGTTGATCTCGGAGCTCGATCATGCACCCTGAGTTTTCAACAATGCCTCTGGGCTCTGTCGTGACAAGGCAGGATAGTGAGGCTCAATGCCCCATTGGTCGATGGTTTGGAAACAATGTCCTAGGCAATGCCCATTCAGGCTGGACACACATGTTATGATCGAAATCAGCGCTGTGTTAGGGAGTTTATTGGGATATTCGGATGATAACGGAAACTGTCCAGCGATTCTTCTTTACGATTACCATGAATTGCGTCCTTTTTATTGATTTACAGGCCTAGCGCAGGCAAGTGATCCTTGCAAAGGCCAATTATGCCATCAAACACTCAATGAATCATCAGCAATGAGAGTTATGTTGAGATAGGTGCGGTAGGCGTAAAATAATTATAGTATACTTCTTGATAATATAGTTTAATGCAGCCCTGGAGTGGGCAGTATGCCCCCGCCGACCTCCTTGCCTGCCAGCCTTAAGTATCTGCCGACGTAGCCTCTGATGGTTGCAAGCCCACGAGGGCCACGACTACCACAAGGACTCATAGATAGAATATTATCTCTTTGTATGGGTGCAAGAATAACATTGTTAAGTAAATAACCAAAGAACCAACAACAACCCTATTCCTGATCCTGAGTGTTAATCCATCCACGTGCGGACATCACTATATATATTGGAACGCTGGAGTGGCCCATCTCCAGCGAACCAACCACGATTGAACATGATGTAACGCTAAGATTCGATACCATGGGATTGGTGGCCGACGGATAAACATTTGAAAGGTTACAAAAAGGTACGTGCAATATGCTAACAATTCCCCAAGGGATCGCTTCGGAAATAGGAGGATTACAATATGAAGAAGGCCGAGAAGAGAAGAGAAAAAGAAAGCAAGTGACAAAAAGAGGCCTTCAGCCGTTAACGTTCATGATCTTTATCTAAATCCTGTATCCATCCCCCCGTTCTTCCTTTAATGGTAATCATTGAGTATTAAATTCGACATAGTTCTATAAAAAGCCATCAAGCGTTCAAGCAGAAAATTTGCATGCTTTTTACTGCTGAGCCTTGTTCTTAGCGAAGGCCTGAGCACCGTCAACCAGACGCCTCTCGGTGTTCTGTCGGCCGTTGACGAAGTCAGGGTAGTTGAGGGTGAGCTCGACAGCGCCGTTAACGATGTTGTCCACGGCCTCAACTCCGAGCATGAATGAGTGGTCCTGGTTACCGACCTCGTAGCGCCAGCTACCGAAGCGGCCACGAGACCAGATATCCAGTTCCTGCAGTCTAGGCAGGATCTGAGTAAGAGCGCCTTCACGCTCAAGAGAGGGGGTGGGGTATCCGTGGTCGAAGCGGCGGTGGTAGGTGGAGACAATCTCGTCGGTGGGCTTGAGCATCTCGGTATTGACGAGACCCTGGATGGACTCGGCAAGGAGAGTGTCGAGGTTTACGGGCTTCATTGAAGACTCAGAAACCTCCAACATGATGGACCAGTAGGGACCTTCCTGAGCATCAGTGTTGCTAGGCTTGGAGCCATCTGCAAGCTGTAGGGTGGGGAGCTTCTTAGAGGCTTCAGGCTGGTTGTGGGGAGAGTAGTTGGAGAAGATGGTGGCACGGTAGAAGGGGCAGTTGTCCTCGGGGAAGTAGAGCTACAATGACATTAGAAGAGGTGCCGATTGTTTTTTTAGACCAAACATGAGACTTACCCAGCACTTGTCGCCGATTCTCTCGGGGCGAGTACCACGGATACCAACACCGATGACGTGAGTGGAAGAGTAGAAGAGCTCCTTGGTCAGGCTGGTCAACTGCTGGTCGCCAATCTGCTCAGCGAGGAAGTCCACGGCCATGGTGGACACGAGCTTCTGGTAGCCGACAACAGTGCCATCGCCGAGAGTGACGGTCTTGTTCTTAGCGTTAACCTTCTCGACCTTGCCCTTGTCACCGAAGCGGGTGTTCTCCTTGGGGAGGGTGTTGGCAACTGCAATCCAGATACCACCGGTACCGTCGCGAGCGGGGAAACGGAAAGTAGCGTTAGGGCCCCAGTTACCAGCTGTCTTGTTCAGGATAACGTTGGTGGTCACTGCCTTGACATTAGGAGCAGCGACACGCTCACCGAGCCAAGCGCATTGCATCTGCACATCGTTCGCATGTTAGTATTTGGGCCAATTGCGAAGAATGTGAAAAAATGGCGGGGCAAACTCACCTTCTTGGTGGGCACAGCCCAGACCTTGTAGTTGTAGGGTCTCATGAAGAGATCGGCGACACCAGTACCCATCATGCGGACAATCCACTCATCGAAGTCCTTGGGCTTGGTGTTGGCCACGCGGTGTTCAATAGCGGCATCAATCATGCCGTCAATGCACTTGACCTGGTCCTCCTTGGGAAGCATGGAGATGTTGTTTTGGAAGGGGTAGGGAACCCAGAGGCCCTTCATGCGGACGTAGGAGATACGCTGGTGCTCGTACCAGTCCTCATCCTTGGGAAGGGCCTCGTTGATGCAGTCATCGAAGTACTTGTAGTGGGAGAAGATAACGTGACCACCGACATCGTAAAGCTGCAACTGTGTTAGCCCGATGGTCCTTCAAGAGCAATCTATTCTGATATAGAAGATGGGTGAATCCACGTACGAAGCCTTCGGGGGTAACATCGGTAGAGGCAAGACCACCGGGGGTCTCGTTGGAGTCGACAATCAACCACGAGGGGCCGTTCTGGAGTCGAGAGTTAGTTAGAAGCTTGTATGTGCGCAATTGAGGGGACAATCCGTACGATCTGGTTCAGACGCTTCGCGGCACCCAGACCGGTCGGGCCAGCACCAATGACGAGGACGTCAACTGAGCTGTAGTCGAGAACATGATGGTTAGCCTCGCCGTCAAACCCCTGAGATGGCATCGCAGAGAGCTCCTTACATATCGGGGTGGGTCATCCTGCCTTGTAGGATATCCTGGAAGCTGGGAACGCGGTTCAAAGTCTTGCGGGCTAGACTGAGCATAGAAGAAAGTGAAACTGCAGTTGCGCTGCAGTATTTAAGAAAAAGGCGGGAATGAGGGGAGGGGAAGAGAAAACGGTGAGGGAAGGTGGGCGGAAAGGTACAGCTGGTAATAATAATTAACCTTTTGGGGCGGCGGTCGGGAAAAGCACAAAAACGTGACGCAGCTTGCGGTGGGGAGTTTGGTCTCTCGTTTCAAATTTCGACCCCAAGTGCGAAAGACTCGCCGGCTTTTACGTTTCTCTGGAATGGAATTGCAAAATTAATTTTAAAATTAAGATATAATAGTCTGAGATCGGTTATGATGATTCGCGGCCGTTCGGCCACCCACGACGGTTGCGTTTGAGCCTTGGAAAGGGGAGTGCCGAAAAAGGGGGAGGCCAAACCAGACCCCAAGGGCCCAGGATTCTGGAGTCGCCAACTGGGTCTATGGATGTTCATCTCTGGTTTCTTCAACAGCCACGTCGTCGGTGGCCAACCATCAGCCTCTTTCCTTGCTCTGCGGCACCAGCTGCGCTTCCTCTGGGACCCTGTTGGACAGTTCCTATCTCAAGTGAAATCTGCGGTGCTGCTCTCTCTTGTCCGCGCGGGAATTATATCGGATGCGATCTTGGATGGTCCGCTCATACGGGCTATAATTGGTTCTTTAGGGTCCTGATGCTTATCGACGTATCTCGATGCAATTGCCCCTTGATAGAACATTGGAAGGGTATTGAATATTATTGATCCCAATGCGGAAACTCGCATGGTGGCTGGGAGGAATGTTCCATGTTGGCGAACCGGGGATTGTCGCCGCTTCCTTGCTTTGGACAGCAAGATCAATCTGCTTATAGTTAGTATACTGGGCAACGGCCGCTGTCAAACACATGACAACCAGCCTCATCGAACTATCTTAAGAGTCACGATTGCCCTTCATTGTTCTGCTTGCAGAGCGCCTCCTGGCTTCGAGAGGCAACGGTAAATTTCTTGCCCTACAAAATATGTTTATCCCTATTGGGTCGTTCCAAGTACAAAGAGACCCTGCTTTGAGGGTCGATTCTTGACACCCTCGAACCAATCCCAAGTCATTGCATGAGTTGTGAGACAACGGACGATTGACATATACGTGAATCATGTGGCACTTTGGTTGCTTTCTTTGACGCCTGACGGCGTACTCCGTATCTTGTAAGGATGAGATCGACGAGATGTTTGAGGTTCTGAACACATGTCCTTTGAAAGCTGAAAATGAAACCAACTGCAGTAACGAGGAGGAGGCGGATTCTTCCGTCTGTACGGAGGACAATCGGGTATGGAGTAAGGGTACGTACCCCTCCGTCACGGGCCTCACGGAGTCACGGCAACAGTTGATCAGTGCCAGTTCCCAAGGCTGATATTGGACCTTGGGCTTGGGATGTGAAGCGGCGGGCGCGGAAACACAATCCTGACTGGGGGGTCCACTGATTGTCGTTGCTATTAAGGGAAAGAGAAGGGAGATCTCCAGTAGTCTAGAAGCAAAAACTGGAAAAGATGCCGTTTTCCAGCGGGAGATGGCGAATTGGCGATAAATAATCTCCATGCCCATGAACTTTCGAAGATCGGGGATAAACAAGGAGCTGGCGATCTCTTCATCTTTCCGATACATAGATCGCCCACCTCAATCCAGAGGCGATATTAATATTGCCGTTGGATATCCCGTGAAGAATGGCAGAGATGGAGCTTGTCAAGTCCCGCGCAAACTTGGGAAGCGCGGGACCGATGTAAAGCTTGGATGACCCCTGCTCTTGCGAGAACCGTCGCCATCAAATCGAGGTGATGGCGTCAGGCCCTAGCCGTCAGATCGCTGGCGCAATCTCCACTGGACAAGGGACTGTGGCGGGGACACTATGGGACAAGTGCCCGGTGGACGCGGGTAACGGAGCACTTGGCTCCAGCGAGCTTGCGTAAGCCGCCCTGTGCTAAATAAGGCGGTGTCCATATGTTAAATGTTGATCAGCACCCGTGGACTTGCTGGCTGTCAATTTGATACACTGTGATCAATCCTGAACAGCGCGACGGTCGGCTCTCTCCTGCCGAGCCCAGGTAGATTTGGATAGACAGGAGCGCGATAGATACATCTCCTTGGAACCATCCCCAGGGTCCAGAGGCGAATCTAGGTCCTTTGGACTACGTCCTTTGACTCGTACCAACATCAAATGAAAAAGGGGTCGATGGAGGCCAACTTCACTGTGGGGACCTGGATTGACACTCGCCACGAGCGCCATGCCTATTTAGATAATAAGTCGACGACCTTGGATACCTGACCCACCCACCGTAGAAACAGGAACTGAAACACAAATTCGACAGGACAAGTGCTCAAGCAGATTTGTCTCAAGAGCGCCTCAGTGTGAGCCAATCTGTGTTGGTCCATGGGTCATCGAGATGGTGAGCGTTGGTTTTGTAACATACGTTACAGCCCTGTGGGAAACCTTTCGCTGATGGGCTTCCTGGGCTTCCTCCAGATAAGGTACCGGTCTTAATGAACCGGCGGTATGGAACAATACCATACAGCGAAACACGACACATCAGCCTGCCAGCCCTCCAGGTCTGCCAGTCCAGAGCTCGAAACAGACCTCCAGGATTCACACCAGTTGTGACCAGATGGCTCCAAAAAAAAAGTCTAATAATAACCCCCCTAAGCGGTGCATACGTAGACCGAAACCAGGGCCTCACGACTGAGTAACCAGGGCTGCAGCGTGACTGGTTCCGGCCTAAAGCCCGGAAAAGTGAATTTGAAGGAAAGTCGTCGTACGCAAGCATCAGGATTCAGTGGCATTCCCCAAAGCCAAAGCGTCTTTTCCGGCCAGTCGTGAGACGAGGAGCATATCAGTTCATCATCCTCAGCCACCTGCACTCGATCTCCCTGAAGACAGGCGTCTTCTTCCCTGGCGGTGCGGATCCCCGACCCTCTTTTGCTTTTCCATTAATCCATTCGTCTTCTCTGCTTCCAAGACTATTTTCCAACTCAGCTTTCGCAATTTCGCAGTTCCAATTCCCCCATCCCGACGAATAAAAAATAGCCCACTTCGAGAACTCCCTTAGTTCCAGTCCGCAAACCCACTCTCTGCCGCGCTCGGTCCAACGAAAGGAGATTATTCTTGAAGGCCGTTTCTCGCCCCCTCCAGGCCTCTTTTGAGCTGTGTCTCTCTTCAACCAAAAAAAGTCCCCTGCCCGTTTCCCACTCTCTTCACCCTCACCTGCCTCACCATCCTTCCGGCCACTTCTCTCTTGCTTGCTTCGTTTCGCTTCGTCCAACTCTAGACACACGCTCGTTAGCCCTCCTTTGACCCTCATCCTAATTCTTCTGCATCGCTCTTCGCGTTTCTTTTTTTCCACTTTATTTTTAGACACGTTTTCCCCCTGGCCTCCGCACGCTTCAACCAAAGCAGCCTCTCAAGGCCGCGACCCTTCGATTTTCAACGCTTCATATCTGATCAAACGCGCATCCTCAAAATGAGTAACGCCGAAGAGAAAGCGAGAACCTCTGGCGAGACCTCTCGTCCGGAGCCTTCTCTGCCTACCGTCAACCCTGCCGCTGAGAAGTCGGAGCCCCCGAAGCCTACCTTCCACCCGGCGGTCTATGTTACGTGAGTCGGGCCCGTGTCATGAACGTTGGGAAGACAAACCGTACTAAGACAGCGATGATACCAGTGCATGGATTACCTTGAGTTCCAGTGTTATCTTGTTCAACAAGCACATCCTTGATTACGCCCAGTTCCGTGAGTGCAGCCTGTCCCGAACTTGTTATGTACAAAGAACACAACTAACGCGCTTTGGCCCTGGTTCTCAGGATTTCCCATCATTCTTACAACATGGCATTTGGCTTTCGCGACCTTCATGACCCAGGTTCTCGCTCGCACTACAACCCTCCTTGATGGCCGAAAGACCGTCAAGATGACTGGCCGTGTATACCTCCGTGCCATTGTTCCTATCGGTCTCTTTTTCAGTTTGAGTTTGATCTGTGGCAACGTCACATACCTCTATCTCTCCGTTGCATTTATTCAAATGCTCAAGGTATGATTGGCCGATCGAATTTAAATGAGATGCAACGTACTCATTAATACTCTAGGCGACCACCCCCGTGGCTGTTCTGCTTGCAACTTGGGGCATGGGAATGGCTCCTGTCAACCTCAAGGTTCTCACCAACGTGGCTGTCATCGTCGTCGGTGTTATCATCGCTTCATTCGGTGAGATCAAGTTCGTTTTCATTGGTTTCCTCTTCCAGATTGCCGGTATCGTCTTCGAGGCCACACGTCTGGTTATGGTGCAGCGCCTTCTCAGCTCCGCCGAGTATAAGATGGACCCTCTTGTTTCTCTTTACTACTTTGCTCCCGTCTGTGCTGTGATGAACGGTGTCACTGCTCTGTTCCTTGAGGTTCCTACCCTCACCATGGGCCACATCTACAACGTCGGAGTTTGGACCCTTTTGGCGAACGCCGTTGTCGCGTTCATGCTGAACGTTTCCGTCGTTTTCTTGGTAAGGGAATTTGTGACTCCACCGGACTTACAGTTCCGCTGACAGTCAATTCTAGATCGGAAAGACTTCTTCCTTGGTCATGACCCTCTGCGGTGTTCTGAAGGATATTCTTCTTGTTGCCGCCTCGATGATGATCTGGAGCACTCCCGTTACTGCTCTTCAGTTCTTCGGATACTCCATCTCTCTCATCGGTCTGGTTTACTACAAGCTTGGTGCAGACAAGATCAAGGAATACACCAGCCAGACTGGTCGTGCTTGGGCTGAGTATGGTGCCACCCACCCTGCTCAGCGCCGATTTGTGATCATCGGTGCTGCTCTACTGGTCTTCTTCCTGTTCGTCGGATACATGGCACCTAGCTACGCCCCCGAGTCTGTGGCCAATGTCAAGGGCGTGCTTGGCGGAGCCACTGCTGGCAACGCTTAAATATAGGCTAATGCCAAGACCCAGCACCTAAAGGGCTATCGGATTCGTGTTCTCATGTTTCAATTGGGAAACGTCAAACCAACGCGAATTCGCGGTGTGTGTATGCTTCGGTGAAGTTTTGAGACGTTGAACGACAAAATTTTCTTATACTATTTGCGCCTTTTCTTCGCTTCTGCGGCCTCCATAGACTCCAAGGCCCTTTTATACTTCGAACCTAATGCCCTCGGCTGAAACGAAACCGGAGCGGCCTTAGGTACGGCCTCATGCAGGGAATGCAGCTTGTACCTAGGGAACGCCTCTCGCCCGCCTGATGTGTGACGTGACTGAGCATCAGGCTGCAGACGAGTCTTCTCATTTCTTTTTAACTTTCCACTTTGTACCACATCTTACTAAACTTGGTTATGCGGTCGAATCCGAAGGGGTTATTGTCTTGTCTGATTTGGCTCAATGAACATTTGTCATGTTAACTAGCACGAGGTTCTGGTGTCGGATATTGCTTTCATCATCTGACAGTCCTCCATACTATTTCATTACTTTTATTAGTCACTAGCTTATGTACCAGCAGAATAGAGTCGTTGACTTTTCATTTTGCTTCAGCTTTCCCACAGTTTTCAGCCCTGCCAGTTTTCAAGGTTGCATTTTCCAGCGGCCCCCCAAAATTGCCCTGGCAAATCCGTTTGCCTCAGACATCAAACCGACTGACTTGCAGAAATGGGGCGTCTCGGCCAATAACCAATGAACTGTTGAGGAAGCCTTCCGACTTTTGATTGTCGGATAACCCAATTAGACGCGGCGGTGGCGCACCAAGGAGCTCAGTGTGGAACGACGCGCGGACCGGGATTTTACCCTTAAACCAATTAAACTTCAATATGAGATGCAGCCCCGTCTCGAAAAGCCAATCACTCAACAGTCCTTGCAGGGCGATCTGAGCCTGTGGGGCAGTCTATGGTACGGTATGATACGGTATGCGGGCGAGAAGGATTGCAAGGGAAACGGCAAATTGCGAGGGCTGGGCTCGGTAATATTCGGTAATGAGACGACGAAAAGCTGCACTCCGCACCAGCCGGCGCATCTGCGCTTCTGCAGCTCATCCGTGAAATCACCAAATCGCATGAAGCTCCGCGCGAGTGGACGGCCGTCAATTGTCTCAAAGTCTCGTCCGCATCCGTCAGCCTCTTCCTCTTCCCTCCTCCTCCTCTTCACCCTTGCTCCTCACGAAACTTGTCTCTTCACCTTACTTCCCTCTTTCGCCTTCTTTTCTGGTCCTCTTCCACGCCCTTTCTTTACTCCTTCTATCTATACTTCCCACCTGCCTTGTCCAACCTCACGTTACCTCACTGTCTCTTTTCATCACCTGCCTTGCTGTCGACCTTCGGCCGTCACATCCGCCTAGCCAACATCAAACAACTTATAGGTGCTTCTAACTTGCTTTCTAGCTCACTTGACTACACAGATCGGATACCTCACGTGCGTGTTGCATCTCCAATAGCTGACCGCGTCCGAATCATCCCTTCGACGATTTGCCTCCACCATGTGTCCAATGCTTGTCGGTTCCCTTCGAGACGGCCCAACAATGATCCTATCTCCTCCTCAGGACCATGCATTCCTTCAATTCCCTCATCAGCAGAAGCCGGAACTATCTCCTGGCGTCAGCTCTCGACCCCCATTTACAAATGGTTTCTCATCTGGGGTGAACACCTTTGGGCCTTCGGCTTCTTCAGGCCTTACCGCCGGTAGCAAGCCGTCTCGCAAAAGATCGCGTGATGATGTTATGGCTGAAGAAACCCCTAGCGAGCGTGCTCCAAAAGTCTCAATCCCGCCGCCGCCTCCTCCTGAGGAGGAGCCCATCTATGGAGAAGGCATGACCCTGCTCAACCCTCGCACTGGGATGGCACTCTCTGCAGAAAGTCAAACAGGGACTTGGTACGAGGAGGCTCTTGAGAACGCTATGACCGCTCCGCCACCTACCGCGTCTCAAAACCACGCGCCGTCCCAAGCGAGCCGTAAGTCACAACGTCTCGATCCCTCAGCCCCTAGCCTCGACGACATTGCTTCCTCTCGAATCCAAAAACAACTTCAAGATAACGACAGCGACGAAAATCGCCGCATTCTCAATGCTTCCTCAGCTCGCTCGAATCCTTTCTCATCCGAAGAACCGTTGGTTGACGATGCTACCCGCCTTCTTGGGATTAGCTGGCAACGTGTTCAAGCCGATGATGCCGATATGGCTGCTGCCATCCGTGGCTGGAAGAAGTGCATCGACCGACAATTCTCTCAATACCTTGCCGATGCCGAGATCCTCATGAAGAACCGCGCTCTCAACGCCTACCTTGTTTCTGCCCGACCAATGATCCCTTTTGCAGGACCTGCCCAAATGCCTGCCTTTTATCTTTTCAATGATGATTTGGCTCAAGGTCAACTTGTGGCTTCATCCTGGGAGGCTTGCCTCCGAAACCTTCAATCGTCGCCTGTTATATTTGAGGGCACAGAGATTCTCAACCCCTCAGACAGGCCGTCCAACTCTGGCCAGAATGTCTTGGGCGCAAACCTCGCCGAAACAGGACTTCCTCTTCTTCAAACCCTCACTGCTCAGCCTTCAAATGCTGGTGTTGGATCGAATGATGGCATGGTCCAGGGAACGGGAATGGACATTGACATGTAAACGCCATTCATCTCCCTTCGAACAGTCAGTCCAATGCGTCGCTCGCCATTCAACGAAACGCCATAACATATCGCGCCCAATTTGGTTGAAACACGAACCATCGGAATCTCTCAAAGTCATGCGGTTCGCCAACCCGCCAGACGATTTCCAGCTCATTTCTGCCACGTATAGTTTCTACTGATCTCACCATTTGGCAGTATATTTCTCGTTTTGTTTTCGCTCTCGTAAATCTTCTCTCTTTCGAAAGATATCGACAAAATGTTTGTGGATTTCTTTTTTTTTTTTTTTTCCTGCTTCTTCCTGTTTGTATTCCTCCCGGGGTTTGCTTTTGGCGTAAGTAGGGACACGGTTCGGTTCGGGGATGGATTTTCTCTTATTTGCTTTCTATTTCATTTTGCTTTTTTTACGATTCTGTTTTTTTTTAACCCCCTCTTTGATCTTGCTGGTACTTAGTGGGCTGGTATAGGAGCCTTTTGCTATTTTTTCCGTCAGTCCTGCTTCCATGAGTAAGCAGCGCAAACGCAGCTATGCATACATTAAAGAAAAGAAATCATGAATGAAAAAGACAGAAAAAAATAAATATAAAAATTGGTTGATCTGTGATTGAATTTTTATTTTAATGCTCTTGGAACCGACGTGGATTTGCCATGCAAAGTTGTCCAGATGGATGAGCTGGACTTGTAGGGTTAATGCACCAAGTCTAGAAAAGGCCGTAACACATCGCAGGTAGAACATCACACACTGGCTATAGCCAGTACAAACTTGTCCATTCACCTCAAATTTATTCTCCCATAGAGGCGAACTTCTCAATCAGCTAACTAATGAAACCTAAACTACTGACACACTTCAATCTCGGCCCCAAATCCCAGCTACAATTTACCTTGACCCGCCAAGCCCTCCTCCATTGCGCGTATTCCTGAGAAGAAACCCAGCGAACACACTGCGTAAATCACTCCTCTTCAAAGAAAAGGGTTAAATCCATCGCACCTGGAATTGATTTTCTTCCTTCCTTTCATATTTACCAGGTGGGTGGGCTCACCGCCTTTGCTTTCAGTACCTAGTCTCTACCCTCTACTGCCCCATGGCCCTAGGCAGACAAGGTAGGTAGCAATTTACAGAGGAGACAGCGCAATACCGCTCCTCTCCCTCCCCCAAACCTGTGTCGATGAAGAGGTGATTATCTTTTCCGAAGATGAGCCGCTACTAGAGCCATGGCTGTGGTCATGTGCAGTCTTACCCTTGACCATGAAGAGCGAGTCGATTTCCTCGAGGCTCAGATTTGCGGTTTCTGGGTAGTAGAAGTAGAGAATCTGCATTATCCAGGGTATATTCGTCAGCGAAGCTTCGATTCAGCTGTGGTTTGCGGTCGGTTGTGAGATGAAATGGGATGGGATGTTCCCCGGTGGCTGGGGCATGTATGTATGACCTAACCAACCTAATAGGTGGTGGTAGGCATAGGTGTAGGTGGTGTGGGAGAGGACAAAACGTACCGGGAGAAAAGCCAAATTCATAAACATGAAAATCAGATATCCCTTCCACTGGAGATCGGTGATCAGTGTGGGACCGATCATGGCGACAAAGAAATTCCACAGCCAATTTGCCGAGATTCCGATGGCATTTCTTGTAAAAGTTAGCTTCTTCTCCTAAATCTGTACTCCGGAGCAGTGGCCGGGTCGTTGAGTGTCATGCTGCGTCTTTGCAAGGGGCCGGCGTTGAGGCTCAGGAATGTGGGATGGGATTAGGGGGGAAGAGATGTGGAGAGATGAAGCACGGCTTGCTTGCACGCTTACCCTTTCGTCCGGACGTGCATGGGTAAGAGCTCTGGGCCGTATACCCATGGCACGCAGTTTGTGGATGCTCCGAAGATGAGCATGAATAGGAAAAAGAATGCCACTGATGCGCTGCCGGCTTCTTTTTCCTCAGCAGTTCCTTGATAACAGAGGGAAGTTAGGGCTTGGTTGCTCTGGCGGGTTCCGCGGTAAGGTTGAGTACTAACCTCTGAAGGAGAGAAGAATGGAGATCATCATCATGCAGATGAATAGACCGAAGGACCCCCACATCATTGGCTTCTTCCGGCCTAGCCGGTCAGAGTAGAAAGTCGGATAAAAAGAGCCTAGTCATAGGGGAATTCTTCCGCTTAGCAAAGAGCTGGGTGATAACATAGCTGGGCGAGGCGGGAGAGGTAGGACCTACCAACGACAAACATGATCTGGATAACTCCCCCTAGCAGTAGGCTCGTCTTCGGATCCAAACCCACATTAACTTCCAATACTAGTGGCTTGTTAGTGAGGGCCCAGAGCTCTTGAAAGCCGGGTTTGATGTACCTTGTGTGACATAGGACTATCGCGTGTTTGTTAGACATAAAGCTTTGTTCAAATTGTGGAAAAATTAGCCACTCACAACAATCATGTTGACACCTCCCATCTGATTAATGAACTGTAGTCCATAGGCCAGTAGGACTCGGCGGCCAGTTTGTATCTCATCCTTTTTAAGTAGTTGGGACCACCTGTATTCGCCCCGGAGACTGTCAAGTTCAATAGCTCTAAAAATTCCCTCCGCATCATTAACGACCTTTGGATCATTTTTTGGCCTATCATAGAAGTCACACAGGACACGCACGGCCTCGTCGTTCAGGCCTCTCCTGCACAACCATCGGGGACTTTCTGGTAGTCTTTCAGCCAGGCTGTTAGCTGGGATCCAACCTCTGCCCGGAATGCGATAATCAAACTCACCCCACAAGAAGAATCGTCACAATTATTGTAAAGAGTACCTGGAAAGCTATCGGCAGCCTCCAACTGATTGATCCAGGGGCAAAGCTCATTCCGTAATCGAACCAGTAGGCAGCCGAGATACCAACACCAACAGCAAGAGGTTGGCTGCACACGTACATTCCTCGATTCCGCGCCTCGCAAAGCTCGGACTGGTAAACGGGTACTATCGAAGACATGATTCCAGTCCCGATTCCGCTGACGAATCGAAACGCGAGCACTTGCGCCCTAGAATATGCGAATGCCTGGGGGAAAGCCCCAGCCTGCGCCAAAGTTAGAAAGTTACTCTCACTGATCCAGATAAGAAAAGAAAACGTTGACTCACAGTTAAGATTCCCATTGCAACCCACATGGACTTGCGAAATCCAAGACGGTCACTTGTTAAGAAGGCCACAGCTGTGCCTACCAAGCAACCTATGTTGTATATACCGACTATAAACCCCAGGACTGCGGACCCAGGATGACCCACGATACTGAGAAAGTTTTCATTACCAATGATGCCCGCGGGGGCCCCTTGGTTATAACCTAAATGAGGTCGCAAAAAGCATGTTAGTTTGCAGTATCTCTCAACTCTCCCCGTGGGTTAGTCTCCTACCAAACAGAACGAATGAGATGAAGCAGGTCGACAGAATAGCCATCCGTAGGCTTAACCCCCTACCGTACATCTCAAGCTTCACCATAATTTTTGGTGATGAATATCAGGCAGGTAGGCTGTATTGAGAAACCAGCACTTGAAAGCTCCCGTTGGTGGTGAATCAGGATAGAAAAAAGACAAAAAAAAGGGAAATATAATATATGTACAGCTCCCGGATTGCTGGTTTAAAAAGCAATCGTAGGGCTTCTGCAGTAAAGATCGAACCGGAGATCTGCAGCGTATACTGCAATTAACCATGGAACTTGGCCTCCATATTAACGCTCGTCAGCGGCGGAGAAGCAATATACCTTGCTCTCGCTAATTGAGGTTGTCCTTCATACCAGCCTCCGCGGGTAACCCGGGAAGGAATACTACCTTGGCCAAAGACGCGAAGCCAGGAGGCAGAGTCAGCCGATACTGCCAGGGTTAGGACGGGCTCACGGACTCACGGCCCTGTTCTTGCATTCTGTATAGTGGGACGCCATCCTTGCACATTCCTCCTAAGGTCCAACATGGAGTGAGCTGAACGACCGTTGAAGTACAAGATCTTAATCTTTGATGAGTTTCTTCCCAGAGAATAGAGACTGAAAAAGCCCACAATTGTTGATAGTGCAAGTCCTAAGCGGAGGCTCAACTTCAATCATGCCTCCCCCAGAGAGCTTACCCATAAATCACTCAGCAGTAAACTGGCCGTGGTATCGACTTCCCAGAACAGGGTATAGTAAAAGTCATCCCTTGCCTTGTGGTCCCACGAGAACCGTTGCTATCATATTTGCCAGCTGAATCATGGCTTTGTATCAGGATATATGTGGGCAAGAGCTGAGAGACACTGCAATATCCAAGTTGAGATTAGCCCCTTAGCTGGTGGGAGTGGCAACCGCGATCCGACAACTGCTGATCAAGTACGAAACTAGGTTTGGAGAGGCGTGACAGCAGCGCTTTGGTTTTGCTGTCTGTCAAGGGATATAATTCTAGGCGGTCCATATTAGGCTAATTCGAGTATAACGACAATGGATCAGCTTGGGGTGATCTATTCTCAGTAGCATGGGCTGTCTTGGGCTTATCTAAGTCAAATACCTCAGTCGCTACCGTACTCGCTGCTATCGTCATAGTAATCTCCGTAGTGGCCGGAGAACGCGGCATCGACGCCATCATCTTCATCCCCCTCGTCCTCGTCGTAGTCATCAGCTTCGTCATCTGGATCAACGGCTTCTGGATCGGCTGGCGCTGAACCTGGGATATTTTCCGCGGAATTCGTGGGAAGCTTATTATCAACCTTGGCGACCGGAACCATGCGCTGTTTTGGTTCTTCAGTAGGGCCAGATTTGGGAGCTGCGGCCGAAGGAGAGTCTTTAACGGCCTTTGTGGGAGTAGTGGGAACCCCCAGAAACCTTGGGCGCTTAGTGCCTGCCTCAGGGTCGATACTGGCGCTGCGTCTGGAAGCAACACTCTGGCTGCGGCTACGGCCGTCGTTCTCACTCTCCTTAGCCCCCTCGTCCTCCTCGTCGCCGAATAATGTCTCGAGGAGACGGTAGTTGATCTTCTTACTGAAGCCCCTTCGTTCCAGCATCCGACGCGTAGCTTCTGCGGGTGTTGATGCTCGTGTGCTTCTCCCGTCTCCGTCTTCTTCGCCTTCAAGATACCGTACATCTCCCAATCTGCCTTTGCGACGCTTCCGCGGCTTCCGGTCACCGGGCTGACTGTCAGCCTCTGCCAGAGCCCTCTTCAAGGCCTTGGCCTGCTGTGTACGTAAATATTCCTTATTCTCATGGACCCAAATGCGCTCCTTGATTTCGACTTCAGGTGCGGATAGGAGGCAGTTAGAAACCTCGGGGTCTGATTCAAACTCAGTCTCATCAATTTCGGGACTATCTGAGACGACTTTCTTTGGCGGAGCAGTTCCACCTTCGATACTTTCAACCATTTTAGAACCGTTGGCCAGATATTCAGACATTTCAGTTTCTAGAGCTTCTTCAGAAGCTAATTGTTCAGGTGATGGCGAGGGCAGCTTCGGACGGCCATTTCCTTTGGCATGACCTGCCGTAAGACCTTGTTCTCCGGTGGTAGTGGGTGGTGATGACGGCTGCTGGCTGTCTTTGTCCACTTGTATCAATGCCGGGTCGATGGGTAGACTTGGAATTACAAAACCATCAGCATCAACACGTCGTGGTTGAGTAAGTTCTGGTTCTTCTGCGTCTTCTTCAATTTCTGCCGCTGTTTCTGCCGCCTTCGTCTTAACGCTCCTGACTGGCTTTCTTCCCTCCCTTGCCCGAGCAAACGAGGGTGGATCGTGGGTGTTTTCTAATTGTACAGATCGGAATTGATCGACGGTCAGCTCCCCACTCTCCGTAGAGCTGAACTCATTTAAACGCTGGCTAATGGTGATTTCGGTGACTTTAACAACATAGACTACCTCGCGGACAGTGCGGCGAAAGTTATTCATCCGAGCTGCGAGGATTAAGGCGGCTCCACAGATGCCTGCGGGACGTCGACCCGTCGTCATCCAGTCGCGGTTCATGCGTTGTACGATGCGCACAGCCTCACTGGCTACCTGCATGGTAGAAGGTCCGAATTCAAGCTGTTTGGCAAATCTGTAGATCAAACTCTCCGGATCGATAGGGTTCATCAAGAATACATTACCACCCAGTCGGAGTTCGTCCAAGAGCGCTTTATACGTACGACCTAACTTGAAGACGTTTATCTGAGAAATTGTCAGTGATAGAATTATTTTTTGCTTCCAAAAGCGGTGCTTACCATGAGCACATCTGCAAAATCAATCAACATCACAGTATTGCCGTCTTGCCGTCGGCAAGCAATGTAGAGACACACAGCAGCCACAGTCTTAGTTCGACGCCCTTGTATAAAATTAAGGCCCACGGCGAGCTTGAAGACCTGTCCTGCAGCCTTGGAAGCACTCTCCGGGATAGTCAAAGCGCGCGCCAACTGGTTAATATAACGATTTCCTATTGTCCGTTAGTTTATGCAGTTCAGATTTGGGTGTGCAAGATTCACTGCGCACCGTTTTGTTCAGTAATTTCTCTACTTTCCATAGTACCACCCCGCTGGAACCCAGGACCATAGCTGCGTACATGGGTTTGATCTTCACCGACAAAGGATCCTTGAACGATAGCGGCACCAGAGGCGGATTCACCGAAAGTGACCTCAGAAACGATGTTTGCTTCACTTACAACAGTACCACACCCGGAACAAACCTTCTGGCCATCATCCTCAATGATGTGAGGGGCAGGACAGCTCGGGTTAGGGCACGTTGTAGTCTTGGGGTGGGTGGTTGGCCGAGCCGGTTGAGGCCGTGCAACTGGCTGAGGGCGTTTGATCGCGGTTGCACCAGGAGATTTGAGACTGGCCAAGCGGCCGACAGGCGGTTTAGGGCCGGCTCTTGGGGGAACGGGCTGGCGCATTCCGGGTCTCGCAGACATGGTGATGATAACGATATTAGGGTATGGCGTGTTAATATAATATAATCGCCTTGGTATTCTTGGTGGAAAACCGCCGCATCGAAGAATATATTTTCACAAATACAGCAGCTTTGCTATATCGTCAACTTGTGTCGATAATGTGTTGAGCGCAACTGGGACTGCATTCACAGCCTCATGGACTCGGGATCTATAAGATCTGGAGTCGTGTATCCGATTAGATAAGCAGACAATCTTTTTTCCAATACCACACTGGCGAGTGTGAGATCGAGAAACGCCGTTGCGGTACTGGAGAGGTAACTGTATGAGACAGGGACAAAGAGAGACTGTATTTTGGAACAGCTAGCGAATGAGACGCCTTTTCGATATGTATCAAAAGAGGAGGATGAATGAGAACGAAGGAGCAATGAGGAGGGGAGGAGTCCAGAGTGCGGCGCGAGCTACGATCGGACGCGGCGGGTGGAAAAATTCTGTCGGTGGTTGAGTGGGCAGATCACGTGGAGGCGGCCTCAATATCGCCCGTTCGATCCTCACTCTCCGCTTCAATTTCTGTTTTCTGTTTCCTTTGGTTGTGTCAACAACCAGTCTTTGAATCCCGTGAAGGAAGAGGATGGGAGAACCTTGATTATGATTTGATGGTTCTACTCGCTGCCTCTCTGTAGCATGCCTTTGTAAAGTATACTTTGGCTTTTCGTGTCTGGTGGCGGTTATCTGTGGTCTGCTGCGGCCTGCGCGAATTGTGCGCGTTTTAGCCTCATCCACCATATTTCCTGGGTCAACCGCACAAAACCCGCATTCCAGTTCATTCATGCATTATCCATTGAGTAATAGTAAAATTGGCAGTAATATCGCGTGGTATTTAAAAGGTGTTTCCTCCCCAGTTCCAGATCGCTGTTCCCTGTGTTTTTCCTTCAATATCCCTTGCTCCTTGCTACCGACTGGACTGGAAGCGCTCGGAACGGATGGAAAGAGATTGCGAATAACACACGCTCTCCTCCATTACCTCACAATCCCCTTGCCGCCACTCCCCCATATCTCAGCTCTTCAGTGTTTCCGACCTGAGCACATCTTCAACGCAAATCGCCACCCACCATGGCGCAAACTATTGAGAGGTCAGGAAACCGCAGTGCATTCTTCGTTAGTAATGTGCACTGCTCCTCCTGCGTCGCCTATATCAACCAGGTCTTGTCGGGTATCACTGGCATACTAGATATCGACGTCTCTATTTTCACCCACGAGGTGTTTGTCGTCCATACACCGGAAACAAGCCCCTCTTCCATAGCACGGATCTTAGCTCATGCCGCATTTGAAGTACACCATGTTACGACTAGAGATCCAACAGGTGCCGTTCTCTCCGACCTTGATATAGAATCAGGGTTGTCTCGCAACTCGGTCCTTAACATTGCCACCCCCTCTCTCACAAGCTGGAAAGACGAGGGGAAGCACCTCGCCAACTGCGATGTCTGCAAGAAAGAAGAACTGGAACAGTCCCTTGCGCGACAGGATGAGAAATCTCACCATCTCCTAAGGCCTCAAGATTTAGAAATTGGGGGTGAATCGATACTGAGTCCAGAAACTTCAGCAGAGCAGGTAGGGAAGTTCGACGCCCGCATAAGCATTGGGGGGATGAGCTGCGCCTCATGCTCTAATTCCATCACAGACGAAATCCGCCAACTTGACTTCGTCGATGATATAAACGTCAATCTTCTTTCTAACAGTGCAACTGTCGTCTACCAGGGGTCCCGGTCGAAGGTTAATGAGATAATCGAGCACATTGAAGATATCGGATTTGAAGCCTCGCTGGACGATGTCAATAAGATTGACATCGAGGCGCCGCAGAAGCAGAATCCAAGCTACACTGCAGAAATTTCAATTGGTGGTATGACGTGTGGCTCTTGCTCCGGGGCCATCGCCCAAGGCTTAAATGAGTTACCATTCGTGGTTGATGCTGTAGTGAACCTGATGTCTCATAGTGCTCAAGTCGAACTGGATGATAAGGATCATGCGCCTTTGATCATCGAAAAAATCGAGGACTTGGGATACGATGCCTCACTTGTCAGCATACTTCCAAAGACCGCTGAGCATGAGACTGTGGTGGAAAGAAGAACGGTATCTTTCCGTATCGAGGGCATGTTCTGCCATCACTGCCCTGACAAAGTCTACAATTCGATGAAGGAGATGCCCGGTGTTGAATTCGATGACGCTCTATCCGTTACAAATCCGATTCTCAAGATAACGTACACCCCCCAGTCTCCCTCCCTCACAGTGAGGTCTATACGCCAGAAGATTGAAAGTGCCCACAATGCATTCAAAGTCACAGTTTATCGCCCTCCGAGTGTCGAGGATAGATCCAGAGAAATGCAGCGCCGTGAAAGAAGTCGTTTACTATCTCGCTTTCTATTTGTTTTGGCAGTGGCTATTCCTGAGTTCATAATCGGCATCGTCTTCATGAGCCTTGTTTCAGCTGAAAACCATGTCCGACGATATTTAGAGCAGCCAATGTGGTCGGGGAGCGTATCCCGCATGGAATGGGCCCTCTTCATAATGACCACACCGGTCATGTTCTACGGAGCAGATGTCTTCCACGTGCGTGCAGCCAAGGAGATAATCTCCTTGTGGCGCCCTGGAAGCCGCGTGCCCTTCGTTCGAAGATTCTATCGGTTCGGCAGCATGAATCTCTTAATCTCTGCGGGAACATTGGTAGCCTATGTTTCCTCTTTGGCTATCCTCATCATGGATGCCGTGACTGAAAATAAGCCTGATATGCATAGCTCGAACTATTTCGATACCGTCGTCTTTTTGACCTTGTTCATTCTTGCCGGTCGATATATGGAGGCATATAGCAAGGGCAAGGCCGGTGATGCAGTTGCATCCCTTGGAAAATTGCGGCCTTCCGAGGCTTTGCTCGTGATGAACACCTCTAACCAATCTGACCCGGATCAGATCCAGAGAGTTAATATCGACTTGCTGGAGGTCGGCGACGTGGTCCGAGTTCCGCATGGTGCCTCGCCCCCAGCGGATGGTAGAGTTACAGGAACTGGATCATATAAATTTGATGAAAGTTCACTGACGGGAGAATCAAGGCCAGTGAACAAATCCGCTGGAGAT
This sequence comes from Aspergillus sydowii CBS 593.65, assembly GCF_001890705.1. Taxonomy (NCBI): domain Eukaryota; kingdom Fungi; phylum Ascomycota; class Eurotiomycetes; order Eurotiales; family Aspergillaceae; genus Aspergillus; species Aspergillus sydowii. Next base: position 842,962 of record NW_024467861.1, on the reverse strand, counting down.
CAAGTTTATACTGGGTCTGTGAACGTCGGACAACCGGCTGAGTTCGAGATCACCGCCATTGGCGGGTCATCAATGCTCGATCAAATAATTGCCGTGGTGCGCGAAGGTCAGAGTAAACGTGCGCCGCTTGAACGTGTAGCAGATATGCTCGTTGCGCACTTCGTACCTGTCATTACGCTCATTGCTGTTCTAACATTCGTGATTTGGGTTTCTCTTGGCGTCTCTGGAGCGTTGCCGGCGGACTATCTTGACGTGAACCGTGGTGGCTGGCCTTTTTGGAGTCTTGAATTTGCCATTGCTGTATTTGTTGTAGCATGTCCTTGTGGACTCGCACTTGCAGCTCCAACTGCGCTCTTTGTTGGGGGAGGGCTGGCTGCACGATATGGTATCCTGGTCAAAGGTGGAGGTGAAGCCTTCCAAGAGGCCAGCCGCCTTAACGCAATTGTCTTCGACAAAACTGGGACTCTGACGGAAGGAGGGAGTCTCCAGGTGTCTGATCATGAAGTGTTAATCACCGACCCAAGTCAGCTGCATGTTGCCTGGGCTGTTGCACGAAAGCTCGAAGAAAGCAGCAACCACCCCATTGCCCGTGCCATAGCCGATTTCTGTGAAACGCAGCCCACAGTATCGATTGCCAGTGCCGAGATAGAGGAAAAGTTGGGGCAGGGAATGCAAGGCAGATTTACCGTATCGATTTCAGATTCGAGTGATAAGACGGAGACAACCCGCCGATTTGAAGCCTCCATCGGCAACCAGCGTCTATACCAGAGCCTTTCTCTCCCCGACCAGGACCACTACTACCTCTCTAACGTCCTTTCCAAGTACCAGGCAACTGGAAGGTCAACCGCCATTCTATCCCTGCGAGAGATAAACGCCACCGAAAAGGACACCCGATCTCCAGCGGAAACCTACTTCTTCCCCGCCATCGTCTTCGCAATCTCCGATACAATTCGACCGGATGCAGAAAATGTTGTTTCGAAGTTAAAACAACGCAAGGTAAACGTGTTCATGTGCACGGGCGATAACGAGACCACCGCCCATGCCGTTGCCGACATGATAGGGATTCCTCGAACGAACGTGCTTGCCAATACTCTACCAGCTGGTAAAGCTGATTTCATCCGTCAAATACAAACGGGACAACATCCTGACCCAGGGGAGAGCCTCACAAGCTCCTACCAGGATATTGACATGACAACCCAATCGCGACCAATTGTCGCGTTCGTGGGCGACGGAGTTAACGACTCCCCTGCCCTCACCGCGGCCGATGTGAGCATTGCCATGGCGTCGGGGTCCGATGTAGCCATTAACTCAGCAAGTTTCATCCTCCTCAACTCGGAGCTCGACACGATTCTCCAACTCGCACTGCTCAGCCGTCGTGTTATCAATCGCATTAAAATGAACTTTGGATGGGCGGTTATCTACAACCTCTGCCTTGTGCCTGTTGCAGCAGGAGTCTTCTATCCCATCGTTAGTGGACACAAGATGAAAATGGTCGGAAACGAGATGGCTATGGTTGACTCGCACTGGCGACTGAGCCCTGTCTGGGCGGCGCTCGCGATGGCTCTGAGTAGTATTTCAGTGGTTTGCAGCAGTTTGGTCTTGGCGATTGAGAAGAAATCCTTTGTTAATATTTGGGAATGGTTCAGGGCTAAATTGAGATGTGGGAATTGACTGCTAACCAGCCAAACTGGACTAGCATCTTTGTCAATTTCTGTTGGATTCCTTTTTTAATATGATACATCGATTTATGGCTATGACGCCTGTTGTTTATTTTATACCCAAATACTTGATTATTTACGAATTTATATTAGGATTGATGATTATTTATTCCGAAGATGTACCGACATTAGGGCTATCAAGTTATCACACCTCACCCCAAACCTCTGCAATTTTCTTACTCAGGATCTTCGCTATCTTCTTTCTTCCCACCATCATATGTGTCATGCGATCGGAAACCATTGTCTCTCTATCTTTCGGATCAAGCGCCTCAAAGGCCCGAACAAAAGCTTGAGGAGTCGGCCATTGGCGCTGAATCTCTAGTGCCTTGTCACCGCTGACACCCTTGGTACACATGAGCATCTTGAGGAATATGTCGCGGAGTGTAAGTGCTTCGGATTTTGATGCAATGGCGCAGAATGTGGGAAACGTTAAGCCATATGTTACATTGGGGTTTTGGGCACGGAGGTCGGCGACAGCCTCAGTGTAGGAGTTTGATAGGGAGAAATGACGGGTTGGAAGGAGGGAGAGCGTGTGAGACGGTGTTGCTGAGGACCGGTGTTGGGGTTGAGATGGCGAGGACGATGGTGATGGAGTGTTAGCGTTGTACATATTGCGGAGAAGAAATGTCATGCGTGCGAGGTAGCGGATAGTGTCGTCGAGGTTCTTTGTTCGTTTGACAAAGTAGCCATTCACAACTTGTGTTTGAGCAACAGCCGAGGCTACCATATCGTTGTATTTCGTTGCCATTGCACCATTACCCTCATGAATGACATTGTACTCCTCAATGAGATAGATGACATTTTTGATACCAGACCGGCGGAGGCGGAATTTTTGTTCATGAAATCTGCCATCTTTGATAGAGGCAATTAGATCGTCTAGGCGTTTACGCTCGACTATCCAATCAAGCATTATCTCATTGCCTTCTTCGCCGTGTTTCGAGAGGAATGTAGGGTCGTGAAACTTTGCTACCCACATTGTGTCTCCGACTTCGAGAGCGCGGACTTCGGGGGTAATGCCTTTCTTGATCAGCTCATTGGAGATGTAGTCCCTGTCTTTGGATGTCCGGACCTCCCGAGTGTCAAGTATTAATTCGACATTAAAACTGTCTGGCGGGATGGCAATCGGTGTGGCTGTTGAGCCATCTGTGATATCTTCATCAAAGATATTCCGCGTCGTGCTTTCTAGCTGTCGGCCAGCCAAAATCTCGAAGTCTTTGCGGTTTGCAAGATTGTCTCTTTGGGCGTCACTATTGTAATTGGCAGTTGGATTCACATCAAATTGTAGTGTGTTTTGGTCTGGTTTCTTAGCCGTCTTCTTTATGGCTTTGGCAACCTCCCATCCCTCCTCAGTTAGAGAATACTTCTTCAACGGATGCCCTTGAGTGTAAACAAGCTCCTTCTGGATTAAAGTTTTCATGGAGTTCCAAGCCGTAAAATGTTTAGTCGGATCAGAAGGCACAGTGAAAGAGTTATCACAATGCGGCTGAGCTTCTTCAATCAACTGTGCCTTGGTCATGCTCTGATTCGAATTCTCATCGAGACTACCGAGGGCAAGGAGCAAGGCATAAGGGCCAGATCGTAGAGCAGGCGCATAGGCCTTCGGCTTCCGGGTCTTCTTCGCTGGTTGGGTTTCGGTGATGCCATCAGAAGATTTTCTTTTGCTCGTTGCCACTATATACGTTGTTATTTTAGATTATAGAGCAAAGACTTGACAAGTCTCACCAGTACGTGGGTCCTCAGGCATGGGTAGGCCGTTTTCGTTACAGTAAGCCCTTAGTTTATCTGTCAGACGATCACACAGCTTAGGACCAAGACCATTGAGCTGTTGAGCTTCGGAGGGATGCTGGAAGACCAAAGGGCACGCCTTCAGCGACTCGTACGCCTTTTTGTACCTCGATGGATGTTAGCTGGTTTGTTTTGTATTAGGATTTGCTTCATAAGGTAAACGCACACTGTGATTCCCTTACTATTACGCTCCCGGGCTTGGTCCAAAATTTCTTTAATCCATCCTAGAAGCAGGGGATTTGCACAGTTGTCGTCGTTCATGATTTCGCTAGATTCCGCAAAACAAGGTTGAGACTATCAGGAACCCAAAACATCTCCCACGATAGCATTGATGACATTAGAATCTGAGTGTCGGAATCTCTGCTCTCGGCTTCCCCTGTGCACCGGTAAATTGGGATTGGATGCTTCATGGGAGTCGCGACCGACGCGTGTTCCCCGGAATTGATGATCACGAGGTCACGTGGCTTGAAATACTGTTATCATAGCCTTAAATGTCAGGCATAAATGGCTTTCACCTAGTATACAATTCTTCTTTTGTTCTCTAACAACAATTCCATTATGCTATGCTATGTACAAATGTGGGAGCCACTTGATTGACTGAAAGAAGCAGCCTCTGAGTTCCAACATACTCATTGAGACAGATGCATCATTGAGTGACAGAAAGATGGTAATCCCTGACTGCTTCCTCGAACGAGGTGTCACGCTTCATTCCCAAAGAGATTGCCTGTGAATTATCAAAACGTGTTGGCCATGAGTCTAGGATTGGTCTGAGTGTTGGGTCCTCCTTTTCTTTTAGCAGAGCCAGCTTTTCCTTTCCTCCCACCTTGGCCAATGCGTCCATCATCTCTTGCACAGTGACACAGATCCCTGGCACATTGATCTGGCGTATATGGAGTGGCACAGAATTGGCTGGTAGTGAAAGGGTGAGTACGAGGTTATGAACGAGAGTCTTGGGCGAACAGAGCCACGACTTGAAAGACCGATCTTCAACAGGAATGGCGCACTCCTCGCCGTTGAGCGGCTCGCGGATCATCCCGGAGAGAAATGAGGAAGCGGCAGCGGTGGGACGACCAGGTCGAACCGAGATCGTGGGAAATCGGAGAGTGAAGCCTGTGATGAAGCCGCGGCGTGTGTATTCATTGATAAGTGTTTCGCAAATGATCTTTTCCGCACCGTACGATGATTGAGGCGTGGGGATCACAGTATCATCCACTACTTCAGGAAGTGGCAAACCGTACACGGCCTGGCTGGAAGAATATATCACCTTGACACCAGGGCAAGTTGCACGAAGCCCTTCGAGTAGGTTGCGAGTGGCATCGACATTGACAGTCATGCCCAGATCGAAGTTGGCTTCGGACCCAGATGACATGATGCCGTGAAACGCGTAGACAGCGTCCAAAGATTTTTCCACCACTGCATCAGCTCCCTTGAGAAGGTCCGCCGTTACCGTGCGTGCATTTTGGGGATATTTGACCCCGGCCGGGACTGGTGGCTCATTGATATCGGTCAGGATGATTGTATATGAAGGGTTGTTGAGAAGCTCTTTTGCAAGCAATTGGCCGATGAAGCCAGCAGCGCCTGTAATGAGAATGTGCATCTTGAATGTATATGCCCAGGCAACAACACACAACTTTCTTGTAATGTTGATCTCAAATTTGTGGGAGGTCTGGCCTTGATAAAATGCTCTCAAGTACCAACCCACAGTTCGCCATCAGTATAGTGGGGATCGGATTTGCCTCCAGGCCCTCCACATTCGCATCAAGTCCGATGTTTTCTGCGACCGGACTTGTGCCGGATTTGCTCCAGTTAATTATTATTGGTGAAGCAAAAATGATATGCAGCATGGGATTTTCGGCGAAAAGATCGCGTTTGATGGGAGACTTGAATTTGGAGTGCGAGGAGAACAGTCTTTATGGCGAGTCATCACTGGCAAAGGAACCCGCGTAGCTGCCTTGCTTCGTTCTCCAATGCGGTAGGTATCCCATTGTGTTTAATTCAGCAACGACTGTTCAGATGTCTTTTCCTGTTCGGCGAAGCTGCTGCGACGATAACATGCAATTGTCAACACAGGCGCAGAAGAATGAACTAAAGTGGTCAAGAGCGTCGTGCCGCCAACCTTAGCGGGGTTACTTCTCCCCCAGTTTCTCGTCGCTCCCACATTCTTGGCCCAATTTTCCTGATTCCCTCCACTCGCTCTCTCTACTGACGTCCATGGACGCTTCTTGCTTCTTATCCACCACCGAGGGCCCTGCTTGATATCTGATCCGGATTATAAGCGAGTCGCGGGGGATTACCGATCCTCCTGTCTGTCGCCGATCTTGTTTGTCGCAAAGCGCGAGCTCGTGCTCGCTGCATGGTACCGGAGAATCCCCGACTTCCCCAATCTCCGCAGCCATGAAGCGCTCTTCCCTCGACGCTGGCCTCGAAGCCCGCCCCCAAGACCGTCGTCACTCAGTTGTGCCTGATAGCCGGCCAACCCCGCCGAAAATATCCAAAGCCCGCGCCTGTGAGTATTTTCCATTCGGCAAAATAGAGCTTACCGGTTCTGAGAGGGGGAGAGGGTATATATTGTCTCGTCGGACAGCTTCTAAATGATTAAACGATACAGGCGCAGAGTGCAAACGCCACAAGATACGATGCGAATTCAGAACGGGCGAAGCAAGCTGCACGAAATGTCTTCGCAGCGGAATCAAGTGTGTTGTCAATGACTTCTCGCAGAAGTTCGTTGATGACGATGGAGTGTAAGTAACCTTGAGATTCTTGGAGGCTCGGTAGTCAGTTAGTTGGTGATTTGTTGCTGATGTTCGACACCACAGGTGGAAATCTCAAGCATCAGCCACGATTCAACAACTTCAGGAAGCTGTGTCGCATCTTCTTCGCCAAGGAGGGCTTCCAGAGCTCTCAACCTACGGAGTTAGTGACAGCCCCAGTGGCCCGTCCCCAGCTGCGCCTGCATATTATGTCGCAAATCGCCCCTTGATAAACGATTCACCATCGGATGTGAAACCCGATGGACCGGGGCTTGTGGTGACACGAGAGCCCTCACAGGAGCCGGATTTACAGGACCGAGAATTGGTGCCAGCCCCCATGCGGAGTCTTTATGAGGTGACGAAGCTACGCGACCTGCGCCACAATCATATTGAGCAACCCAAGTTGACACTTCTGGAGGAAGACTTCATTTCTCGGAGCATTATATCCTTACAGGAGGCTGAGGAGCTCTTCGCATATTTCAGCCGGACAATGAACCAACTACTATGGGGTGGAATAATTCTCGTACACCGCGATCTCACCTCAGTGCGACGGGCATCAACGTTGCTGGCGGCAGCGGTTCTTACTGTGGCGGCGCTGCATATCCCCAACCGCACCGAGACATTGAACCGATGTTATAGCGAGTATGTGGCGCTGGTATCGAGCATGTCACTGACACGCGCTCATACTTTGGATGATGTTCGAGCGTTATGTGTGGGGGCATTTTGGTTGTCTGAGTTGAGTTGGAAGTTATCTGGCCATGCCGTGCGTATAGCTACAGAGCTAGGCCTCCACCAAAGCTACCAGAAGATGATGCGCGGACACACTGATCAATACGAGAGAGCCCAATTATGGTATTTACTTTATGTCTGTGATCACCATTTTAGTATAGCTTACGGTCGACCACCTGTCATTCATGAGGATTTGGCGATCAAGAACTACGAAAATTTCCTCCAGTCACCAATGGTTGTTCCCGGCGATATCCGACTGTTGGCACAAGTGGCTTTATTCATGATTTTGACGGAGGCATATCGAACCTTTGGAAGCGATACGGAACAAGCCTTGACGGAGGAGGACTTTGGCCAGTTACGTGTCTACAATGTCGCTATAGACCAGTGGCGACTTCTATGGCAACCGCGATCTGGTAAGCTGGAATCTAACCTGCTCTCCTCCTTTTTTTGTCTTTTCTTTATAAGTATCTAACCGCTCTTTTATAGCCGATAGTCCCTATGTTCGAACCTATCCTTCGAAAGGAGTAGTTCTGCACTATCACTTTGCCAAGTTCCAACTCAATTCACTCTCCTTGCGTGCCCTATCTCCAACCAATACACCAGTTTTCTCCATGGACCGCAAGGAATCAGCCAATATTGCGATTTCGTCTGCCATGGCCTGCCTAAACATGGTCCTGGAGGAACAAGACATCCGGGATGCAATTGTTGGAGTCCCTATTTTCACACATACTATGGTTACCTTTTCTGCTGTCTTCCTTCTGAAGGTGGCAGTTAACTGGAACTCGGCATACTTGAGCCTGGATAGTGGTCAAGTGCGGAGTCTGGTGGAGCGGGTAATTGATCTATTGAACTGTGTCTCCGCAGGCGAGAGACACTTGACAAGACATATCGCTCGCGGTTTGAGCAAGATGCTGGAGCGGTTTGACTCCTGGGATATGGCTAATGGAGGGGCCGCAGGGCCAGTGGGCGAACGGCCAGGGAGCGGCGTTCCTGGCGGTGCGAATGCAATGGCTCAAGGATTCCCGCCGCCCGATCTGATATACGACATGGTAGGAACGTACGGATTTGGGCTGGATGAGAATTTACTTGATCCTAGCATGGCCAACTTTGAATATCTGGCGCAGTGACATGAAGAATGACTGGTGATTTTCTAGATAGTAGTATCATGATAAGGAATATATATATTCTTACAATAGTTAGTTACTTATGCTAACGAAAGATGCTACCAGAATAGCTAGGGCTTGCTAGTAAAATACGGACGTGATTTCCGGCAAGCTATGTCGCATTATTGACATCACGATTTTTGGATACACCTTGCTGCTCAGTCAGTGCCACGCGTCTGATGCTCTCGGTGCACGGCCCACTTCTCAGCATTATACGTATCGTATTGTAACTTAATATCACCAACTTCTGCTGTCTGACCATCTGAATGGTCAAAGCAGGGCGGTTTAATTGGCTGCAACCTTTCGCGTTCCCGCAGATAGCCGTAACAGCCTTACCATACACCTTCGTCCTCGAAACATTGTCAAGTTGACAGATCACTTCGATTCTCTTTATTCCACAAGTCCTCAGCAGAACCACATCGCTCAGCAACTCGGCCATTTCTCACGGTGAAAACGCAATAGGCCCAGACCTGTTAGTTCGAGAGCATGATACATCCTCATCCGACGGAGGACGAAGGTCTGTCAGAACCTTGAAACTGAGGTTGTCCGAACTCCGCCACAGAAACGCAGGAATACCTCAAGGTCGTCCACGCAACCCCTCCCCCTTTCCAGGGCCATGGTCGCCTCGGGCTGAGCAGGCAGGACTGCAAACTGCAGCTGAAGAGGGGCCGTCGTCTTTGGCGTGCGACAGGCAGTGCGGATAAAGTCCCCCGGGCGAGACGCAGCGCCCTCGGTTGTGCATGCGTTCCCAATTCCAAGCTCCCCCAGAGCTTTCCCACCTCCGCCTCCAACCACCAGCCGGAGCGGCTCTCGTCCCAGACTCTTGCTCTCCTGCTGCGCAATCCAGTCTCTGGGTCAATGCTGAGCTGACTTTCGCGACCTCCGCAGCTGAAGTAATCCGGTCCATGATGCTCATGCTCACCCATTCCGTCTCTGCCCCCTTCCCTCGCCCGGTTGCGAGAAGGCTGGCTGGTCGTGCTCGTAGTCGTCGTACTAAGCCCAGATTCCCCTTCCCTGCCTGCCCTGGTCTGCGATTCCCATTTAATCTCGCCCTTCTCCTCCCCTCACATCTTCTTTTCCCTTACCTTTCCCTTCTCTTTCCCATCTCCTTCTCATCCTTTCTCCTCTTTCAGGATCATTGGCAGTCCAGGCCATTGATCCGATTCTCCCTCACACCCATCTCTTTTCTCTCATACTTATCTACCAATTCTAAACCTCAAATTATTATCCAACATGTCCACCCGTAAGAGAAAGCAAGAGCTCGAAGAGGAGGAGGAGCTTCAAGCTCTCCCTAGCGATGAGAGTGAGGAAGAGGAAGAGTAAGTCTTTATCTGTATTTACTATTTATGCGCCGCGTATACTTCTCTCTCTCTCTCTCTCTCTCTCTTTTTGCGCGATTTTGCGCCTTTGTTGCGCGCGTACCCCCAGTGATCAGTGTTCGATCATCCTCGTCATCCTCATTCTCATAACCCATCTGCTCTTCACGTAACCTACGTTATCTCGTTGCGTCATCAACTCTATCCGCGCCGGAACGCGCCACCATCCTCCAAACCTTTCCCCACCACCAAACTCGAAACCTCTTAACTAACAACTCCCACACAACTAGATACCAAAGCACCGATGTAGGCGAAAGCGGAGGTGAAGAAGGAAGCGAGGAGGAAGAAGACGCCTCCGAAGAAGAGCCGGAGGAGGAAGAAGAACAACAGGAAGGTGAGCACTGCGGACCCTCCCACCAGCAAATCCAATATCGTCTAATTAAACACAATTCTAATAATCATACCAATAGCCCCTCCCGCCACCAAAAAGCGAAAGACTGCCCCCGCACCGAAAGCCGAGGACGAGGCTGAAGGTGAAGAAGATGAGGTAGAAGGCGAGGCGAACGGCAAAGCCGACGAGAACGGCCTCGATGAGGAAGAAGATGAAGACGCTGAAGCTGAGGCTGAAGGCGAAGACAACGAGGAGGCCGACGAGGTGGCGAAGACCAGTGTCCCCGCCGCTAAGGTCAAAGATGATGCTCCCGCGGAGGAGCCCACGGCGACTGCGGAGGCGAAGGCTTGATTGAATTCGATAAAGAAGTCAAAAAGTCTAATCATGGCGGTGTGCTTCTTCTTTCTAAGGGATTTACATTTATCTACTATCTATTTGGGGATCTAGGGTGGCTATTTACGTTGATAACTACGCTGATGAGTGGAATCTAACTAGGTAGTTCAGGTTCCGGGAATAGCATATACTTAACTACCTACACTTCACTCGCACTCTTTGCTCCCCACCCCCCCCCCCCTCCAACAAGTCCTGCTATTTCTATTGATCGAATCAGATAACTATTGCTAGAAGTAGTTGGAAAGCGTGCTTTCAAGTCTAAAACGGCAAAGGGGATCGATCGATGATATGCGGGATTTAAAGAATGACATTTATTAGAGGACTCCATAACTTATAAATTATACATACACATAATTCAAGACAGTGAGCCATGAGTAAAACGCAAAGCGAGCATTAGGTATAGATTAAAAGCAGAAACTGATAGAGAGAAAGGAAGAATCGTCCGCGTACAATGGACCGGGCCTCTAAAGTCATCTAAGTACAGTGTTTTATAAGGTATGTAGTAAGAAAGCTCATACAAGTTTTACTACAATGTTTCGCAGGGGATTGGTTGACTTTTCGGCCTAATTTCTCGTATAATTGATGCTACGAGATATGTTGCCCACCTTAGCCATCGCTGCCGCTGCTGCGGAATGTTGCGCACAGTTGACAGTATTGGTGAGTGAGGTCAAGAACAGTCTGGGGCAGGTTCGTAGCCTGTACGATGCTGCGGACCTTGACAGCACCCTCGTCTTCAATTAATTTGCGGATCATGAATAGTAGTTCCGGAGAGAACTAATATTGTTAACAAAGTTTCCTCTAATTTTGGTGACGGGAAGACAAACCTCAGAATACCATCTATATTGCCAGGCAATAAGACGGATCAAAGCACTAAGCATCCCCCTTGTGTCATTTCGTTGCTCGTGGAGCTTGAGTATTCCGCGCATGGCTTTCGGCGAGAATCGAATTGATAGGCAGGCTTGGTATGCTTCAATGGCCTCATCGAAGTGGTGTAGCCGCTCGGCCAGCTCGCCGAGAATCTCCCATTCGGTGGCAGATTTCTTGTATTCCATTGCCTGTTGGCGGAATTGGGCCACTTCTGTGCGCCATATGGTATATATGCGGAGATCCTCATAGAGAACCATGAAAAGATTGTCCAGCCATCTTTCACATAGGCGTTTATTCTTGAATTGCGTGTACGACGAGTGTGATGGGTCGGGCTAGAGTAAATCAGCATTCAAGCCGCGGATATCACGAAAAGGTTTGATACTCACATCTTCTTTACCGGATTTAACAACCTCTGATGCCACTGTCTGTTCAGGCCTCTCAATCGAATGCTCGGCTTGTTGGTGGTCATCTCCGTTGACAGTTATTTCTGTCACGGTGTCTACTGGACCACCATCTCCATTTTCTTGTTCGCTACCACCATTTGTCTCTTCGGGGCTTGCATCATCATTTGTGTGGATGGAATTCTTTGATGTGGAGTGCTGGCGCTCGGTGCGATATTCCTCTTCCATAACAAAAACTTCGCTACGGACCTTAAGGAGCTGATCCCATCCAATTGCAGCGGCGATTTTGGTCAACAGGTTGTACGCCTTTAAGAATGTCCCCTGGTATGTAGCTGCATGTAGCCTTCGCAACGAGGCGTGTACATAGTCGTGGGGATCTCCCTGCTTCGGCTGACCCTCGTCAATCTCGTCCAACATACTCTCAGCTAGGATTGGGAGCATGATGCGGGACGGTTGAGGCATCCGAGGTGTATCTTTATCCTGGTATGTGAACATCGGGCACGAGTTTAATGTCAAAAGAGCCAAGTCCCATTGCTCTAGGCTCACATAAACCTCGCCCAGTCGAGCCCAGGTGCTGAATTCGCTAGGGGCAGCGGTCACGGCACGCTTTGCGCACTCCAGAGCCATTTCACCTTCCCCTTTACTAGCGCAGAAGGCAGACTGACAATCGAGAAGCGCATAATCCATCGGGACATCTTGTAGAGCGTCGTACATGAGTCGCACAGCTTGAACCTCCTCGTCCGCCATTCTATAGACCTGAGCGAGCAGAGAAGATACTTCCACATCTCTGGTACGCAACTTTTCGAATAAGTTAATACCAGACGCGTATCGTCCTGTAGTATGAATGTACTTGAGAAGGCCGGCCGTGAGATGGTTGCTCACAGTATTTGGAACCTGTGTTTCAGGATCCGAACTTAGTTGCCTTCCTAAAGTGTCCTTGTCAGCCGGAACAGAAAGCGGAACTGGACGGGTAAGCTTACCCAAAAAGAATAATTTTTCAGCAGCATCTAGGAATCTATGTTCCATCTCCGTGTTGGTGACAGGGTTGAACCGACGAACCCCAACAATCTTTCTGATTGCATCCCCGCTGCCGTCGTCTGCATACGAGTAGGCTCTCAGAACACCGCAAAGAAAGGTCTCGAGCCATAATGCGTCGGTCGCAACACGTTTGTCTCCACGCTCGTCGATGCAGTAGCTTTCGAGGCTTCCGGGGATCTTAACTTCGACTCGCATGTCAAGATGGGAAAATGCATTGTAGCAGCTGCACAAAGTTAACTCGGATGGTTCGACAGCTGACGTATTATCGGTAGTCTGACCAGTAAATTCCAGATACCACTTTATTTGTCTTGTCAAGCGGGGAGGACACCAATGTGTTCACGTAGGCGGCCAAGCTTGCGGAGGAGGACGCATCGATACCAGTGACGTGGTGGTAAACGCCTGTCTGTATAACGTCACAAGCCCATTAACTATTGATCCAATGCTATCCCACCATTGAGATATGAGGGACACCGCTGTGACGACGTACCTGGCGAGTCGTGCCGGCCTTTGGCTGTTTGACTAGGTACACCAAGTCTGGGGGCCCCAATTCTCTCAGGTTCTGTAGCGACTCCGTACGCGCATCGACGGCAGCAGTAAGGTCGTCCTCTTCGTAAATCCTTAAAGTAACCCGAGAGATCAGTTACCAATCCTCATGGCGGATGGCAATGCGGTTGCATCGCAGGAGCACGAGGGCGAGGGGGAAACAAATACTCAGGAACAGCTGGCGCGACCATGGCGCACTTAGGGGCGCAAGAAGCCTTGCGCAGACGTTAACCGAAAGATATTGGAAAGAAGAAACAAAGTGTAAGCTGAAATTGAATCCGACAGGGCGATTGGATTGTTCTTTAATGACAGAATGGCAGTGGGTGTAGTCGTCGTCACTCTTCCCTTTCGATGTTCCTGAGGCAGTGAGGCCACCAGTCCTTTCCTCTTCGGGAGATCCCATCCCGCGGAGCCAAACGCGTGACGGGCGTGTTCACAGGGTTTCGCTGGCCGAGACCTTTCATCTTCCCAGACGGAGCAACCAACCTTCTCCGCTTATAGGGACCGGTTTCCTTCGCCCTGAGATGTTGGCGACGGCTGCTACTTTATCGCGACGGCCAGCATTCGCTTCCGCGGCGTGAATACTTCCCGCACGATGTCGACATGGGTGGCTCTGAACATCGAGCCCGACGAGGCGATCGAGGAGGAGGTTGATGATACGAAAGAAATTCAGATCGAGGAAGCTCTCAAGCTATACCAAAATGCGCTAAAACTTCACTCTCAAGGATCGCAGTTCTATGACCAAGCTGAGGACGCATACGAAGCCCTCCTAAACTCCGAGATATTCAAATACCCGGAGTCGATTTCCGACTATAAAAGAGTTGCGCTTCAAAATTCAGAACTTCAGTTCGGCGGAGCGTCAAACGATATAACAGACGAGGATACTGCTGTGACACTAGGCGAATTCAACGTCAACGATTCTACCTCGAGCACACTACAACAAACCATCTACCTCTCGTACAAGAACCACGGTCAATACATTCTCGATGCCTTACGTGCTGCTCTGCAGGAAATCCTGCAGTCTTCCGAAGAAGCGCAGAATCTCTCGTCCAAAATTACCGAGGGCGCCAGCACGGCGCTCTCACAATTCGCGGAGGCACTAGAGCGGGATGATACAGATCTCAATCTTTGGAGACAAAGCGCGAGGCTGTCCAGCGCTTTACAGAGCTACCGACTTGCTCGATTTTGTCTAGAAAGTGTTCTGGCCGACGACGACAATCGCTTGGAAGTACGGACGCAACAGTTGGGGCTGGAGGAGACCTTCGCAGAGGAAGGCCTCAGAGAAACGTTACAGTCAGTACAAGACCGCCTGTCCGTGGCACTTGTTCCCGTTAAGAAGCCAAAGAAGGCTCTTATCAAATTCCTCAAGCAACAAAATGATCCATACCCTTATTTGCCTTCACTTCCAGATAAATTAGAAGATGCGAGCCCGTCGAGAAATCCGCTTGCTTTCCGCCCATCTCGTTATGAAGCCAAAATCGACGCTTTGACATGGGTCGCTACTGGGAAAGCCATTTTACGCTTGCTCGATACCGACAAGGAAGCCCCTGGACTTGGCCCTGGGACGTCGATTGTCCTTTCTCTGCCGGCCGATAGCCCAGAATTGAAGGCGAACACGAATACAGTGCAGAGGCGACTATCAAAGGCGCAGTGTGACGATGATCAGCTGCAAGATATGCAAATGGCGGATGATGCGCGAAGTACGGGGGCGCGATCGACCAACGGAGTGCAGGGGCGAGAGCAGACTGCGGATCATGGTGACGATCAATCATCGGTCGACCAACGCGCAGAGAAACAGTTGATGGAATCCCTTGAAGTCCAATCATCGCAGCATCAGCAGGGTACAGACCAACAGGGTGCAGAGCAGCAAGATGATATCAAAACCGAGGAGGTCGATGCAAAATCTCCCGAGCACTCAAGCCGAAAACGTTCTTCTGCCTCTGCCATGACTGAAGATCAAGCAGAACGCCTGAGGGTAAAAAGTAGAAGAACCCGCTTGCGGGATTCGCTCGCCGATACTTCAAATCAAACGGACGAGGTAGTTTTTGACCAAACCAGATATTATGAAGACCTCCTAGGCCCCTACGTCCAAACTGACGAAGGTGTCTTTGGCACCGTCGGCCCGTTGTTGTCAAAGTTGGAAGTTGACGACCTGGGAACGTTGGAGGAGCTGAGGAAACAAGTGGCCTCGGCAAGCGAAAGAAAAGACTCCTCCGACACCCCGGTAAACCCCGCTAATTCTGATAATGTGCTTTCTCAAGATCTCAGGGATATTATAATTCACTGGGACGATGGCAAATCCCAAGTAATGCAACAGAGCGACAGTTTGGCCGGGCTGCAGGACATTCAAGGCATGGGCAGGTCTGGCCTTGCTGTGTTCCTCGAACATTCAAAGAAATCAACGCATAAATTGAAGATGAAGCAAGTCTTTACTGGGGAGAATCAATTGATTGATTTCATTAAAGCTGTAAATGATGACAGCCTACAACTTCATGATGTTGCATTTGAATGGCTGGGACGCATTCTGAGACCGGATAACGACAATTTAACTATCCATGACAACACGATACAGGACTGGTCAGTGGTCGAGTCGTCCTATATCGCTTACCAATGGTCTAGCGCGCTCAAAGACACTGTGCTGCAGCTTTTATCTCTCGAGGACGAGTTCATCTACGGCAGGTTGGAAGAGCAAATGAAATCCCTAGAACGCCAAATCCTTCAATTCCAGCCAGGGGAAGTCTTTCAATATTCTGCGAAAGACTTCGCGAACTTAGAGATGATACAGGCTGTTTTCGAACTTCATCTTGATACATATGCACCTATGAGTACGCCAAACAGTGATACGGACGAACAAACGAGAATCCTACAACAAGATCGTTTGACAAGATGGTGTCTGCTAGCACGCACTGCATTGATTCACTTCATTGACCACGCCCCCCCAGATGTTAACCGGGGGGGAGTAACCCTCCGCCATATTTGGGCGTCAACATTTCATTCGAATATGGCAGATGATGCGCAGCGGGAACATATTTTACTCTGTCTGCAAGATCTGAAACTTTTTTGCAGCTCTCTCAAAGACTCAGTGCTCTCGCTCCCCAACAACTCTGTTATGTCTGAACTATCTTGTGAAGCAGTCGACCAGGAGATTTCAAAGCTGAATTCTATGGACTTTTTCATGAAGATTTTCAATCCAGGTTCTGAAGATACTCTTGGACTTATTGAAACAATTGAACCAATTGTCGAGCCGTCGTCGGTACAATTTATCGAAGACGGATCTGACAACCAGCAAAGCCTACAACGGCATGAAATGGGCTCTTTCCTGGACCGTGGCGACGCAACATTGAGGCTTTTTCTATGGCGACGACTCCAGGACGCTTATAGAAAAATTGACTATCCTCCAAAGGTGGTATCCTGCTATTTGAGGAGCATAGAAACAGTCATCAAAGAGTTATGGAGCTCAGGCTATCTCGACGAGCCTAGTAGGCATCGTCAAGCAACTCTTCTGCGATGGCTAAAGTCTCTTGATGGCATCTTAAACAAGACTGTTACAACAGTCCTGCAGGAGTCCGACAAGGCCTATGAATGTTTTGATATGGAGCATGTGAAGTCGTCAATGTCAGCCGTCGCCTCTCTCCTCAGATTGCTTTACAGTTTCGTTCTCTACGAGGATTCTGTTCGTGTTGGACAAGTTTCTGGTACAGACCTGCGAGGGTCGCTGGCAAAATCTTTGGAAAACTTCAAGGATAAACTGCGCGAAATGTGGGTCCGTTGCTGGATCTTGCTATACACCTTGCTCAAAGAAGCCATTGCTCAGAATCCAGAGATCTTTGACGAGCCTTTGGAGGATCGCATCTACTACTTGCGCTCAGTGCACAACGCTCTCGGTATTCGCAAGCTTTGCAGACGATCTCACAAGCAATTCCTCAAACTGGTCAAGTCTGAACTTTTCGCATTGGATGTGAAACAAGACACAGAGGCGGACATCTGCCAAATCATTTACGACGTCCACGGGGTCAAATTGTGCTCGAATGACAATTTACTCGGTGACCATGGGTGCACTTCTGAAAAGCTCGACCGTTCGACGGCCGTTATGATGATCGACTTTGTAATGAAACAGGCGCAGAAGATAAACATCAAGGATTTGTCTAAGTCAGAGTTGAAGAATACGATTGACAAAATGCAGCAGTCTATCGGATCAACTAAGGCATCACCCCCTGTGACATATAATCGCCGCATCTTCAATGCCTACTTGAAATCGCCCATGAATCCATACGAACTCGTCCGCGCCATTCGAGGAGTGGCAGACCTGCCATTGATACCTGTGCCGAGTCAAACTGCAGTTATCGCAAAAAGTGGCTGGTATTTCCTTTTAGGCTACGCAGCCTTGACCAAATTTCGCTCACAAAAACGCCTAAACCCGGTCCCAACCACCGATCTTGATGAGGCTGTTAGTTGGTTCCGACAGGATTTGGAGCACGGGACTTCAAGATGGGAGACTTGGTACCGACTGGCTCAGACATGGGATTCAAAGGTTGAGGAGGATATCACATGGTCTGCAGATAAGATCAACAATAATCGGACGGAGTTGGTTACTTGGCAACGCAACGCGGTCCATTGTTACGCAATGGCGGTAGCCACGGCCGCGAAGGTCGCCGAGCCAGATGCAGAGACCCGAGCACTTCTAGCGGACCTTTATACGGATTTCGGAATTCGTTTATACTCATCTTCCAGAGAGCCCCTTTCTATGGGGGCTTTCAGCGTTGCCGACTTCACTCGGCACTACAACAATCAGGAAAGTCAACAGATGTACGAGGGCCAACCATTCAAGGAAATGAAGCTCTATACTGTCTGGAGACTTGCAAGCTACCTTCTTAAACGTGCAATAGTCGACAAGCCGAGGAACTGGATGTACGTTATCCCGCCGCCCGACGAATATGTGAAAAACTTACTAATATTAGAATCAGGGCGCATTATATGCTGAGCAAATGCCTTTGGAAAATGTTCACGTGTGAGGATTCCGTGAGGGGCTCTGTGCGTCGCATCAGCCTTGATAGTGTCTTGGACGCTCACCTTGATACCATTGATGCGTTGCCGCAACGCAAAGACTCTCGGTCAGAACCGATCTTTGAGCCTCACTATAAGCTTGTCTCGATCGTGCATAAGCTTGTGATACGGGAAATTCTAACGGTAAGAGGCACCTTTTAAGTTTTATATTACATGGCTTACTCATTATATTGCATAGCCTGTCGAAGCATGTAAAACCCTACTTGCAACGCCCTGGGCACGAAAGGTCCAGGCTTGTGAGGAAATGGGGTCCTGGAAGAAGTACATACTTGAGGTGATTAAGAACCTTAAGAATGCGGACAAGGCGAATTGGCACCACCGCATGGCCGTCAGGGTAAGCAGGACATTTGGCTTCCCCCACTCCCTAAATAGTTTTTATGTACGCAAACTTACATCTGACAGGCTGCACATATTGTATACGATGACACCCAAGATGCTACTGCTGCTGCCGCGGCTAAGAGCGAACTTACGCAGCAAATCTTCACCAAAACCATGACAATCCAGGTCTGGAAACCAGAGTATGAACGTCCCGGTAGGCACTTTGTCTACACGACGCGATATGCATACTTCTTTGTTGCTCTGCTCGATCAACTTGATGATCGGGCCAACCTCGACCAATTGCTCCGCCGGGTACGGAAAAAGCAAGGCGATTTTATCAATCATACTAAACTATGGGAGGATATGTGCCTCACTTACGCCCATGTTATACGTAAAGCAGCGCATATCAGTGAGGGCCATGAGGAAGGTGTCTTCAAACCAATTGGGTGGGAAGAGTTCGTTGCAAATACCGCTCGTCTAGAGGAGCTCTCACAACTCGTCCCTGAAAGTTCATCCCTTCTCGAACTACTTCGAGACGCAATTGAGCTGAAAAAGCTCAATAACAACTTGATGAAGGTCGCTTTGCTCGAGGATTTAATTGCCGATATATACTCCCGTATTTACGAGGTGAACATGCCCCAGGTCCTAGAGCTGGTCAACGAAGAAAACAAGGAAAAAATGAAGGTCGACCACATTCTCATGACGACCGACGGGCCAGCCGACGTCTCCACCCCACCAACCTCAGCTCCTGCCTCAGAGGCACCTGCGCCCCGAGGCCGCACGAAAGGAATAGCCCGAAGAGACGTCCAAAAGCGAGCAGAGACAATCGTAAGCCGCAAGGTGCCACCCCGCGCACCTACTGCCAGGGGCCCCACCCACACGGAAACCGATTCAGCTGGTGCTACAACTTCAGCAGGTCCCAAATCAATGGTTGAGATCACAGTTCGACAGGCAGCTGCGGAAGAGGGCGGTTCAGGTCAACAAAGCGACATTCCCAACAGTCTGCATGATAGTGCTGATGACGAAAGTGAGCTAAGCGAACTGGATGAAGAGAAGCTTTCCAAACTCGGTACTGATCCTAAACGGCTTTTCCCTAACCTTCACCAAAGGGCATCTGCAGATCCGGAATCTGAGATGTCTGCTCAGGCTAGTGCTGCTGGAGACGCCGCAAATGATGACAGCGGTGAGTTGGATGAAAATGAAAAGGAAGAGGAAGGCGAGGGCGAGGGCGAGGGCGAGGGTGAGGGGGAAGGTGAAGGGGAAGGGGAAACTATTAATGAGGATGGCGATGAACCTGGTGAAGGTGAGGGCGAGGGTGACGATGTCGAAATGGAGGAGGAAGTTGGCGGACACGAAGGTGAAGAAGGTGACACAGTCATGGAAGGCACCGATGCGCCTGCGCCTGAACAGGAAGGCGCGGATGGTGAGCAAGAGAACGAGGCCGCTGATGAATCTGAGGCCGCAGCGGCCCTTTAAGTGGAAGAGTAATTGTCATTAGTATGCGATCGGGACGGGGTGGGTATGCATTTGCTTGGGCGCTCTTTTCCCCTTCTGTCTTATATACGTGGGTCATGGGAAAGGTCTTGTACTATTATTATACGTTATGGGATTATAGGCGCTTAGGTATGGAGTGGATAGTTAGGTATGACCGGCTCTAATAGACAGACATCTGTATGTGTGTGATGGGTATAAGCGTAACATATTAGAATAAAGCAAACATATCAGCAATCAGACAGCCACCCAAGATGCACCGTAAACTCCCGAGCATGTACAAAACAAGAGACAATTAAGTGTTAAGAGGAAGAAGACCCTAGTCAGGGGCCGTATGGCGGGCTTTTCCGGTTTATCAGGTTGGAAGCTGACCGAACCTACCAGAGTTCTTCGAGATCGCTCTCCGGTGCAAGGTCCCATTTTCGGGTTGAAATTTTCCTCTGCTTCTTCCCGAGGGAATCAGCAGCAGGAGGACCTTTGAACATGCTGTCCGCCAGTTTTAGGTGGTCCATCTTGCGCAGCGCTACTTCAATGTCGCTTTCGCGGCCGAGCAAATTAGCGTTGCGGGAAGTCTCCAGTGCAATGTTCTTGGATTTGGACTTTTTCGACGGCGATCTGCAGTTCAGTTCACGCTCCAATGCAGTAATCTTGCTGCGCAGTTGATCGTTTTCGAACTCGAGCTCTTCCACTTGTTCGTCAGAGGATGGTTGCGGATCTTCGCGGACTGGTAATAGCCCCGTCAACATCGCTGCTATGGGCCTCGTTGGATATAGGGTTGACTTACTCTGGAAACCTCGAGACAAAAGTTCAATCTTCCTGTCTATATGGTCATCGGCGCGGCCAGTCTAGGCAGATTAGTGTCAAATCAATCAGCTAATATAGTAAGTAGAATGATGCTCACCTGCTCATCCCACGCGCTTTGCCATCTTTTTCTCTCCTGTTCCATTCTCTCGTCCATTTCGACCCAGCATTCTTCTCGCACTTCCTGCTCAATTAGAAGGCATCTGTCCTCGCTTACGACAAGTGCGGTTTCTGTCTCAGCCCGCAATATTTCCTCTTCCGTCAATCGTAGATTGAGTCTTTCGTTCTCTGCCGTGAGCCGCTGGATTTCAGCCAACGCCTTTTCGAGCTCTTCAGCCACCTCAGGCTGTGTTGATTGGCGCCCACCGGATTCCTTTCGCGACCCGAGAGTACTTGATAATATCGACTCGGCGGACGGCGCCCGGGGAATAGTAACTTCTCGTGCCAGGGCTGAGTATCGTAGGATTTGTGAAGTTGCATTATAGTCACCCAATGGGTCCGCAGTTACGATCATAATAGCCTTCTGCGGGTTCCGGTTGATGGCGGATGAATTGTTCGATGGGAAAGAGTTAGAGAAGAGTAGTTCCGTGAGTTTACACTGTCTGTAAGGAACCATGGCCGTCTGATCTAGGGTTACTAGACTGAAAGGGTATATAGGATTTGGTAAACCGTACCTTATTTCCGTCTTGAATACCACTCTGCATTTGCAGACACTGGCCCAAGTACATCAAGCTTTCGTTGATCTTACCCGCTTCGGCGAGGGTAGAACCGGCAGTCTTTGCAGTTCTTGCTCGCTCGGACCCTGGTCCAATTAGTACCACTCGCGGATACAGCCTGGTCTTAGACTAACCTGCAAGATCCGCGACAGTAAGGGTATTCCCTATCCAAGTTTCTTCGCCAGTCCGCTTGTTTCGCATTCTTCGCTTGACTTCGAGGCAGAAGAAACCATGACTACGGGAGCTGACACTATTGGAGCCAGTTCCCGTTACTTTACGCTCAGTAAGGCCTATTTCAAGGACTGCCAATGCTTCTTCGTAAGTACTACAGGCGATTTTTCGCAATCCTGCAACGACCTTCCGGTCAGGAGACCCTTCAGTTGGCTTGAAAAACAGAGGCTTCCGTCGATCCTTTTGAGATGATGTTCCCTGACGCGAAACGGCACTTCCCTGGCCGGGAACGATGGCCGGCGATAGAAGATCGAATATCCGGTCATTATAAACCTCATACATTGATACCAGAACGATGTACTCGGAATGGGGGTTCAATTCGAGTGTCAGATGGTTCACATCGGGTGATCGTGGCAAAGTGCTAGCTCTCATAGGCACATGGCGGCGAGGGAAGATAAGAGCGGGTGTGGGGTCCTTTATCATTCGAGAAGGTAGGTTAGCGTACTGAAAGTCAACGGTGTTGGATCGATCATTTCTGGCTGCCTGTGGGGTGTTTGGCCCATTCAAAACTTTTGCTCGAGGCGTGATGCTGGTGCTTGGAGTTCTTGTATTGGTCTGAGCTAATAGCGCAGGTTTATAGAAGTAATGGGATATACTCCATGGTCCAAGGGGGTATAAATTTGCGGCTCCTTGAAGTGGGTTTGGGAGAGGTGACTTCCTTACCGCCATTGGAGTGTGAGCTCTTCCAGAGCTAGTAGGTGTTTGGGCTCTGGAGTTTCTTCCACGGTCGGCACCGGGCTCGCCATATACAGCCTCGAGAAAAGTATGCGCTGCGAACATCTGCGATTCAGATGTGTCTGATGCAGCCACCGAGGCTAAAAGGATGGGAGGGATGGTGTTGTCGGCTGGTTTGATTGTGGAGGCCAAAGACTTGAAGATCACATCAAGACTCATCTGAGTAATTCCTCTTTGCGTCCTTGAGCCTAGAATTGTGTGACTCTATAGATTCTTAGCATTGGTAACATGTCAAGGGCAATTATTTCCCACCTTGCCACTTCCTGTCACTCCTAGTGTTGCTACCAGGCCATCTCTCTGCTCAACTAAGACACCTTTGATTATGGATTGTAGTTCAGTGTCTTCGAAAACACTGAGTTGCGATGCTGACTCGTCGAATACTTGGGTAAAGCCAAATCTCTCGACACCGCGCTTTCGGGAATCACTGGGAGGCTGTAAAGTGATATGAGTTGGGCCCACTGCGCTGGATCCATTATTGATCGAATGTGAGGCATCGGGCACCTCTACAGCCACGCAACGTTCAGAAAAATCGCCCTGTTGTTGGGAGATTGGAGGCCGAAGGCGGAGATACACCTGGAAGAGGGATGACGGGGAATTTGTCGAGGTCATAGCTGCAGGGTCCTCAGTTATCGCCGTCAAGCTCGGAGCCAGATGCAGGAAGATGGTGGATTCCGTGAACTGGCAATGCAAGGAACGGTGATGTCGGTAGGATAATATGATCAATAAATGTGCTGTCCCCAGCAATCACGAGATATGATATTTCCATATCAGGTATAGCACAGAGTTGTCCCGACAACAGTGCCGGAAGGGGAAACTGGTGTTTATGCCTGGTTTGTCAGGCGTTGATAAGGCTGCAGAAGTCTATTGCAAATGAGCCTCCCTGAAGAGGTCCACCGTCATCACTTCTGCGCCTCGTTCGTATCTGCCACGTGCAATCCACTGCCACTCAAGAGCAATACGAGCAATTGATTAGGAAAAGCGCGTTTTGGACGAACGATGTGGGTGACGCTAAGGTTTTCCTTTGCTGAAGCCCAAATACGAGCTGCCTAATCGGGATGTCGTTTTCGCTACCAGATGACTGCGGCCTCTGCGACGATAGCGCAGCCATGGCTTCAGGAGCTGGGAAACGGGTATATAGAGCCCAGATGCCCCTCAGAATCGGCTCCAAGATATATTTCTGCCAACGTCGTGCGCCATCATTGATAGCGTCTTCAACAAACATTCTACCTTAGCCCCCGTTTCAAGAATCTTCTACGACTCTATAACGTTGAAGCCCACAAAATGCTTGACAAGAGGGATCCATACCGTATGCTCTATCACTCTGTTTCTCACTACATGTGCTGACACATATTAGAGGAAGGGAGCATTTGGTACTATGCGCCCAACAAAGGCGCGCCCATTGCCTTTGCTATCCTCTTCGCAATATCCGGCATCATACATGGCTATCAGACCTAGTAAGTCGAACTCCTTATCCTTTACAACCAATGCTAATTCCTTCATAGCAAGTATAGGTCTTGGACAGTTACAGGGTTACTACCATGGTCTGCCCTGCTTTTCACAATTGGCTTTATCCTGCGGACTGTCGGCGCTTTTGGAGAGTGGGGCAACGTAGAGATCTATATCTCGAGCACCGTCTTCCTCTTAGCTGGGCCGTAAGTGAAACCGAAACCGAAACATGATATGACTCTGGTCTAACTCTTAGCAGACCCGTTTACGAGGGAGCGAACTTCTTGATCCTTGGCCGTATACTTTACTACATTCCTTACCTTTCGCCCATACATCCCGGCCGCGTATTCTCATCGTTTGTTGGGATGCTCTTCTTCGTCGAGGTTCTAACAGCAAATGGAGCAGCACTCGTGGCGAATACGGAGGCTACTCAGGATCGCCGCGACATTGGAGAGGCCTTGCTCAAAGCTGCCTTGGTTCTGCAGCTTGTACTAATGGTCGGATTTGTAATCCTGACCGCTACATTCCACGGCAGATGTCGCGTGGCTGGCGTGCTCACCAAAAAGCTCATACGCGTTCTCACCGTCTTATACTGCAGCTGCGTGTTCATCACCACGCGCACGGTTTTCCGAACTGTGGAATACTTCACTACAGCTGGGCAGAACAGCTGGGACGACCCCAATGATGTCGACCCTATCATCAGGAACGAATGGATTTTCTGGTTCTTTGAAGTCGCTATTATGTATGCCAACACCACGATGCTCAACATTTTTCACCCAATGGAGTGCTTGCCCAAGTCGAACAAGATTTACCTGGCGAAAGATGGTGCCTCAGAGATCGAGGGGCCTGGGTTCCAGGACCCCCGTCCTTGGATTGTTACGTTTATTGACCCCTTCGATGTGATCGGGCTGTTCTGCAAGAAAGGCGAGCAGCAAAATTATTGGGAGGTTGATGAAGCTGAACAACCAACTGGAAGGCAGAGTGACAAGGGGGTTGTCTAGCCCTCGTGCAATGTATGATGCTCTCTCGTTTTTATAGACAGCTTGGTAAATTCTGTTTGTTGGGTGTTCTGCGAGACTGTTTCTTTTGTTTTCGAACTTTGTAGTATAAATTATAATTGTAATTATTCTTTATTCTAAAACGGTTCGATTATTTCGAGAAAACGCAGGGATTGTTGAGATGCAGTGTTAGCTGGCGATCTATACATCGAGCAAGGCGGCGAACACAAGCTGGGAGGCCACTTTTCCTCTCCTCCCGCCAACAACCACCTTTCCTTTCGCCGCTGCGCGTTGTTTAACCCCGATTTTTGAAAGCACTTTCGCGATATAACTCTAGTTATTGATTCGAAATAACCAGATTATCCAACCTTGCTCACTCCACAACTCTACCGCTCCGCAAATCCCCCGCAACTCCTCCCTTCGCACTTCCATCTACCGGTTCACCACCGCCTCATCGCTGCAGCCATGCTCTCCTTCCTGGGGTCAAGCATGTCGAATACCCGACAATCACTCGCGCAGGTACTCAACTTTGCGCTCGTTCTTTCAACGGCATTTATGCTTTGGAAAGGCCTGTCGGTAGTGACGGCATCCTCATCGCCGATCGTCGTCGGTTAGTGACGAGAAGCGGAATCCCCCAGCACCTCCTTATCGCATCAGTACTAAGAAATTGCTACAGTCCTCTCAGGATCTATGGAGCCCGCCTTCCAGCGAGGCGATCTCTTGTTTTTGTGGAACCGCAGTCCCCGCGCGGAAGTCGGCGAGATCGTAGTCTACAATGTGAAGGGCAAAGATATCCCGATCGTGCATCGAGTTGTGCGCACGTTCCCTGAGGTGGAGGGGAAGAAGGAGAAGACGGTCAAGGAAGTACCCGAGTACGTTATATTCTTGCTCCAAAGCCTCTTGCTATTTTACTTGCTTTGGCTAACCAGGGTCGGTGCGTGCATCAGGTCTTCACCGATTCCCCCGAACATGCTTCTCACCAAGGGTGACAACAACATTGCGGATGATACCGAGCTTTATGCGCGCGGACAGGATTTCTTGCACCGTGAGGAGGACATTGTGGGGAGTGTGAGAGGATATATGCCGATGGTTGGATATGTGACTATCATGTTGAGTGAGCACCCGTGGTTGAAGAGCGTGCTGTTGGGAATAATGGGGCTGATGGTGATGCTGCAGCGGGAACAATAAACGGAATCCGATGTAGAACGGGATTGGGCCCATGCCAGACTCAATCCTATTAGCAAGGGAGCTAGGAATTTTACGACGGAGCGACTGTCGGAACTTGTCTGAAACTGTTCTTTACACCGTACCCTATCGTAGTGAATCATGCCCTGTCTCAAAAATAGTAAGCCAAAAACGGCAGTGAATTCCGGCCTCCCAAGGCTGACGTCGAGCTGCGTTCCGCCCCGCCTAATCCGCCCCGCCAACGGCGCTGCTACCGGTACAGCCTCCTCCTGACTCACTACGTACTACTACTACTACTACTACCACTACTACCGCAGAGTCATACTTTCGGGGCGTCTCATATACCGAGGCCTGTTCTCTCTTTTACGAATATTCAAGCAACCCGCTCGTTAAGCGTACAAGATGGGCAGTCAGAAGCGGATAGCAAAGGTACAAGCCCCTGGCCCTACCCCGCCGAACACCAACCCCGATGCGAAAACAAAGCTAGGTAGCTAACACTGTCGCCTTCAGGAACTCGCCGAACTCACAGAATCCCCTCCGGAGGGTATCTTTGTTGAGCTCGCGAACGAAGCTGACCTCTACCAATGGAGGGTGTTCATGGACGGGCCTGAGGGGTCTCCTTTCTACGTACGGATTTCCTCCTCATTGTTTTCCAAATCACCACGGAATTGAATCAAAGTCTAACCAAGTCAACAACTATTATAGAAAGGCCGCTTCGAACTCAAACTCTCCCTGCCGACAGAATACCCCTTTAAGCCGCCAACTGTCTCCTTCGTGACGAAAATCTATCACCCTAATGTAACGAATGACGACAAAGGAAGCATGTGCTTGGGTATGCTCAGGGCCGATGAATGGAAGCCCTCTTCAAAACTACTTGCTGTTCTGCAGTTCGCCAGATCGTTGCTCGAGGAGCCGATGCCAGATGACGCCGTTGAGGGGCGAATCGCAGAGCAGTATCGCGAGGATAGGGCAAGGTATGAGGAGATCGCGAGGGAGTGGACGAGGAAGTATGCTACAGCGTCATAAAGCGGTTTGGGATGAGATAAGGGTTGGCACTAGCAGTGATGGTAGTACGCTTGGTGCGGACGCTGGACGGCCGCGTTGGGCTGGCTGTTACGGGGAATAGTGCACTACCGGAGATTCTTGACGAGACACGAATAGGATGTTCCGTAGACTATTTTGTTTCCAATAAGTTATGCTTCACGTATGGGTTTAATTTGCATTGGTTATGGCTTTCAAGGATCTACGGTTGCATAACTGGTGGTGCGAGGCTCCTGGTCTTTATGATTCTTTGTGTGTCTGCAGAGGCTCTGTCTAGTTGCATATTTTGGATGTGGCGGTGGCATTCTATAAGTTCAATTTCTGGTAAAACCTGCTTCTCGCTTGGATGTCGGCACGCTGTTGACTTCATACATTCCACACTGTATCAGAGGTTCTACAGTGGACCAGGTCAATTGCGACACTGGATGCACTCTGCCCGATAAACTCCAACAATTAATGCACAACCCAACATATTGAAATTAAGTGGTGAACAGACATCTCTAACTTGTCAAGCTAATTGCAGTTGACAGTCTCACTGATAAAGATTAGTCTCAAACTCGCCCATCCATCGCCACATTCCTCGTCCATTCTTTGCACCACCACCACAACAAAGCGCCTTTTGAACTATGGACTTAATACTACACTGTCATTTCCAGTAGGGAGATACAGGGACGTAAAACCTTTACCCACAGTCCCGCATCCCCTGATCAACACCAGAACCCCGATGTACCCCCAGAGGTTCGGTAATTAGGTATGTAGGGATAGCAAGAAGACAACAATCATGAATATTTATCTCCTGCCATTTCGGCGACTGGGGATGCACATTTCAATTCTGAAGATATCCACAACTTAGCAGCCGACATACTCGACATCCCCTTTACAGACTTTGGTACAGCAACTAACGCCCAAATATCACAATAAAATGCATCTCACCCTCCATACCCTGACTCTCTTGGGAGGCCTCAGCTTCACCCTGGCCGAAAAGAGGATCGATCTGGGTTATATGAAATGCGCTGTATGTTGTCAATGATCCAATCCAAATCTCATGCAACGGGGATATTAGAAGTAAACGAAGGACTAACAGGCAAAAAAAACAGTCCGCCATCGCCCAATCAACCGACTTCCCCTCATGCAACTCAAGCTACAAACTCGACTGTTTCTGCGAAACTCAGAAAGCGAGCCATGGCTCTACAGCCCGCTTGCAGATTGCCCAGGAGGCTGAGAATCTTTGTGCTGAGAACGGCGTTCGTATGTTCCCCCGCCCTACATTCTGGCAAAACGAAATCAATATTCTAATGGCACCATCACACAGCGAGGGAGGAACTAGCTAAATACCTTTGCGATGACACCGCTGTCCCGGCTTCTCCGAGACGAGGGAGTACGCCGATGGGTAGACTAGAGGGGCAGCAAGAGGAGGAACAAGAACAACAGAAATCTGATTCCGAAACCCCCGAAGATTCCAGTAAAGAACATGGTGGATTTCATAAGCCAGAAACCACAGCCTCGAAGCGTGCCATGCAGCCTGACTCGGTAAGACCACTTATTCCTGAGAACGATCCTGAACCAGATACAACGTCCGATGAAGACAACTCGAAGCCCGACGAAGGGGACAAAGACAAGGGTGATGATGAAGGTGAAGAAGAACGGGAGGCAGCCGCCAACGACGCTGAGGACACCAATGCTGCCGTTGCCGTTGTGACAGTTACGGAGACGGTATGCCCTTGCGATGATGAGGCTACTGCTACACCCGACTCTGAGCACTCGCCTGAAACCTCCGCGGAGGACGAAGCCGAGACACCGGAGCCGACGTCTGGTGCTATGCATAGGACGGAGGTTGTCGAGTCCTCTTCGGCCGAGCCTACTGGAGCTGCTGTGTCAACTGTGCGCGCTGCGTCCTCGGATGATGCGGGGGCCACGCCTGTCCCTACGGGCGTGGACGGGGAGAGACAGAATGGACCGAAGGGAAGTGAGAGTGCTGGTCCTAGTGGGGAAATGTATGAAGGTGGTGCGATGATGAATGGCGCTTCGAAAAGTGTGGTTGTTGGTGTCTTGGGTGTTGTTGGTGGAATGGTCCTGTTTTAATGATTTGTTCTGCGTTAGGGGATTTATTTTGTGATGCTAATACTTCCATGGTTTGATATTCAAAGGGTTAAATGTCATTAATATCCTGAATTACTATTTATGAGGCAGACGATTGGCATTAGAAATATTGGTATTGGTATCAGTTCATGTTAACGGGCTGGGAAAAAGGCCTGTGATGTGGGTGCTTTAAGCATGAATAGCCTGCTGGACGCGAGGATACAAGTGCACCATCTGCTGGTACAGATCCGGGTGTTCACTCATCAAGACCTGCGGATCCCACGCCATAGCCGCAAAGATGGTCTCAATGCCACTGCTCATAGGCGTCATAAGGATCTGGCAGATCTGCAGACCAATAACGAACGAGAAAGCCATGATAACAGCGGTGAAGTTACCATCGGAGTTATAACTCGGGTTCGTGAACTGTAGGTACAAGTACGCCAGCAACGCGCAAACATATGAGACAAATACCGAGCCCATAGTGATTACGGGTCCGATCAGGCAGTCTGTAACGAGTGCATCAATGCCTCGGTCTCTCATCATGGTCCAGGTGTCCTTTGCAGAGGGGATATAGGCCTTCCCATATAGAGCGATGTGACAGAACGCGTAGCGGTTGAAGAAGGTAACTAGCCAGTCGAGGAGCGAGATAAAGCATCCCAAGACCCAGAACCCAATGCTTCCGCAAAGGTTGCCCTGGGCTGATTCATGGCGTTGGGCAACGGAGCATGCTTGTCGGAGACAGTTGATGATGGCGATGATTAGACTGCCGAAACTGATGCTACCGAAAGAGTATGTTGTCGCACGCTTGAAAGCGCCGCGAGTCGCGTGCGCAGGCATGCCACGAGGAGAGTTAACAAAGAAGTACCAGGATCCGTAGACACCAGCAATCGTCGTGTGAACAGTGTTTTTGATCCACTCGCTGAACCAATACATGGCGAAGGTGACGTAGACGACGAGTCCGATGACTCGGGCTCTGCTGCAGCCCCCGTTAGAGCAAGACGGGTTGCTGTTGCTACTACTCGGCTCGTACGCAACGTAGATCGCGACTAGGGTAACCGAGAACCAGGCTGCAAATGCTACCGATACGATTCCTCCGATGGCGCTGACGACGAACATGTGTCCATATTTCCGAGAAACATCCATTGACGTCTTCATCATGAAGGCCGTAAAGGGAATACGGGGAATCCAGCTGATGAAGCAGATGATGGCGAAAACTCCAAAGAGAAGGAAAACAATGCCACCGCCATACTGCTTTCTCACGATGTAGTAAATACCTGTCGCAAGGGCGAAAATGATATTTAGAATGCCCGTCGCCCAGATGAAAAACTTCGGAAAATGGCGCGCTAAGAGGAAATAGCCCCAGGAAAATGCGAGTGCAACGCATAGAACGAATATGAGCAAAATGAGAGTGTTGGTATCGAGAGAGACGCTGTTCACCGAATCGTAAATGCCATCGCCATTGAAACCTTTATACTTAGAATACCGATAGATCGAGATACCAGAGACCGCGACATAACCTAGGAACACGGCGATCAACTAGGAAAGTTAGCATTCGCTGTGGCGTACCAGATGCAAGAAAAGGCCCTACCAAAAGACCTGCCCAGAGATCGTTCCACTTGGGCTTCTCAACTTTGAACGCCTCGTCGAAGCCATATACCGCCTGGTTGTAGGTCGGAGGAGGCCCCTGCTGCTGCTGCTGCTGCTGCTGCTTTGGTTCGTAGGTGTTGTTCCCTCCATTGTACTGATAACCATGGTCTGGCTGGTTTGGCGCGTAGCCATTGCCATAGCCAGGATTTGGCCGCTGGGGAGGGTAACCGTTGCCAGGCTGTTGAGGAGGATAGCCATTGCCGTAACCAGGCTGGAAGCTCTGGGTTTGGTCGTAGTAGCTGGCAGCCTGTCCGCTCATGGTGGTGGTGGTGGTAAACTATGGCCGGAAGGCAGGGGGAGGCAGCATGAGGGAGTGGAAGAAAGATCCAAGATGGGGATGATAAGTGAAGACAGGGGCACGGACAGGGCTTGCATCAGGGAATTCACTTCCAGTTCCAAGTTCCCACACCCGCAGCTCCATAGCTCGCACTGGTGAACCTTGGCTTAAACCAACTTTTACCCAAGAGAAATAGGCAGCAATCGTCATGGTGATGCTCCGATTTACCCATTAAAGAGTATTCGTGCGGTCGATCCACGGATCGGACCTCCACTCAGCCCTACCACAGATCGGAAATCTCGCTGTTCATTGGATCTAAGTCCGACTCAATTCTGGTTCAATGTACATAGCGCAAAGTGAAAATGCTACCGAGGCTATCGAGTCTAACGCTTTTGGTATGCTAAAAGGGGAATCACAGTCGAATATTTACACGAAAAAAATCATCAGGAAACTACGCTAGGTAGTCCGACATCCTCCTCAAAATCTGCTGCTCAAGCGGTCAAGCCAAGTATTTTGCAGCGTGCAATTAGAAATTTGGTCGTAGGCGGGCGTAAGAGGGGCAGGCGCGTCACCGGAATGCATGGTTCCTCATTTGGCGCCAAGAATCAGCGAATGTGCGCTCGATTCCAGGGACCGGGGTCCGAGATCGCGTCGGCCACTCGTCGGTTGCTGCATGAAGTTGGCCCTTGGTCAGAGCTTGCGATCGCCGCAGCTTGTCTTGCCGAACTGCCGCCCGTCGAGCTGTCCTCAATTCTTCGATGCGACCTTGACCAACGCGGTTCCGCCGAGTGAAACTTCCGTCGAGTAAAACGTTGGCATCCAGCAATTTCTTAGGCACCGTCTGTACCACCTGGAAAACCTCCATTGGGTCCGACACGGCCATTATATCCTTCTCGCAGGCTTTGAATATCGACAACGAGACACGGAAAAATGTTTTCGACCCTTCGTAGAAGAACACATCCCACACGCGCAACATTGTCTCGAGAGGTAGCGTGCCAATGAAGACAGACATTAGCCAGTTTGTTAGGCCGAGAGTAATGTCAGGAAGTCGTGAGTTCACCGAAAGCGGAGCGCTTCTTTTAGAGGTTCCCGTGTCTGCAATTTTGTTGTAGACATTCGGTAACGACTCTTTCAGAAGAACCATGAGAATCCAAAGATCTACATTGGCACCCTCGAGGCTGATTTCGTGCGTGTTGGGGAGATATGCCGATGTGACAATATGCAGCATCCAAAACGCCTTCTCCTCGGGCAGGAAAAGCAGAAATAGCCCGGTGATAAAATTGAGTGATTGTGTATAGCCAATCTGGGGGTTATGAATGGCAAACGCATAGAGCACCCGCCGCAGAGATCGAATCATTTCTGTTTCAACTGTGACAGAGCTTCCTGAGCTGCCACCGTCAAGACCAGGTTGTCCGGTTTGTTCCGGTTTAAAATGGATATTGTCAGGGAAAGTTCGGTGTAAATCACGCTCGATGTGCTCCTTGTCATCGTTACTGGGAGATTCCATTGCCTGTTGGACAAGCTGGTCATACAATCCCGGATTTCGGTTAAGTTGCTCGAAGCCTCCAGCGTACCAGAACCACGCCGCGCCTCGAAGCTCAGGAGGGATTCCTTTCCTTACGAAACGTTTTACCTTGGGCGATTTTGGTGGAAACGTTGTCGGGTTGGTAGGTGGTAGCCCGTTTTCGCGAAATAGTTCAGCCCATTTTACTCGGCGATTAGCAGCGAAGTCGGCGTATGAAGCACTCCAGGTCTCGTACTGCTGTATAGTAACGTAACTTGTGGCTTTCCGAAACCCATAGCAGTCTCTCGTCTCTGTAGCGATGGCCAATGGCGGGGGCACAATTCCTGGGAGCATGACCTTGGTTTCAACGGAGCGAGGTGTAGGAGGCGGTTGAGTAGGAGAAGTTGGCTCAAGAGGTTTTTCCTGAGGCTTGTTTAGATGGTCGTTCATAGGCTCATCTAGAGACTCGTTTAAAGATTCATCCACCGAATTCTCATATGGACGGCCTTCTCCTAGAAATTGCTTGTCTAACAAGTTTTGGCCTTGTGGGTTCAATTGTGAGGAATTTGGTGCTGACCCTTGCTCCAGAAGTGTGGCTATAGGCCCGTGAGGAGGGTCTAGCGGATTTTCTTCTTCGTGCGTTTCCTCAAAGTATTGTTTGCGCAAAACATCATCGTCCGGTGTGTTCAACTGTGAGATCGTAGGTGGTGTTGGTGGAAAATCGCTGATATAATGCAAATTTGGTTCGGTGCCTGGAGCATGGTCGTCGTCTAGTACAAACTCCGCCGGGGGTAGCGGGCTCAATGATTTAAGTTTGCTGTCTTCCATAAGATCTGGTGACGCCGGCTCTTCTGTCACGTCACTAAACCCGTCCAAGTACATGGAAATGGCATCTTCGACACTCATTCCTTCATCTTTGTCATAGGAACCATCTGGCGTATCCGGAGATAAATCGGTAATGGAGCTGCTCTTAGTCAAAACGCTACTTCGTTCTGTTCCGCTCGCTTGCTCGATGCTGGAGCGCGACGTCTTGGCGGAGTTCACGCTAGAACGGAGTACATCCTCGCCGTATGGGTCAGATGGCCGACTGCTGTAGGGACTGCGCGGTAGTGCAAGTCCGTGGGGGCTAGCGGCTTGTGCGAGGCGAGGTTTGGAGCGTTTCTTATGAAGTTTCGCTGTAGATATTGAGAGTGGTTGGTCTGCCTGCTTGGAGGGTGTCGTTTGGCTGGGCAAGCCCTCGAAGTTGGCTTCTGGAGGCGGCCTTCTCGCCCACTCGTGTTTAGTGACTGGCGATGCATACGGTGGGTTATGGTACGTCGGTCGGTGTATGGGTGAGCCATCGTTGGGACGTGATCGATGGGGCACAGGTGAAACGGCGCGTGAAGCGGAATCAACTCGTGGGGGGTGGGGGTATGCAGGATATTTTCTCGAGGCGCTTGGAGGGTGCGGAGATGGAGAACGGTAATAGGAATGCGGCGGGCGAAGACCATCCGCAGTTGAGGGCCGAGGAAAAGGAGGATTGTTTCTTAGAGGATCGAGATGAAGGGGATTCGGAGCTCTGCGGCGTGCTGGAAGATCATGGTCGCCCATCGGACCCTGAGGCGGATATCGAGGAGCTCCATTTCCCGTGACCATTGCCACGACTGGTAAAGAGACAATGCGCGCTGAACATTTGTCGACAAAGGTTGATTGGCAAATAACTGGTTGGAGCGCTCTAGGTTCAAAAGGGTCTGGGAAAACAAATGGAATCGAACGGTATGAGACGAGACTTGCTGGTCAAGAGGCGTGTGTTGTGATCGCGTTGAGTAAACGAGTGTCGGGAAAATCGGGTAAGCTTAGCTACCAACCAAGGAAGTGAACGAGAGTCGGGGGCGGCGCGAGAAAATAGTTCAATCCATGAACAAGCAACGTCACGATCCTACCAGAGGGTCAAAATGAGACTCCATCGTCCAGGTCCGAAGAGGAAGAAGAGACGAGGCGAGGGAGCGAGAGGAGAGAGTTAAAGCGGGAACTGGATGCTGAAAAGGGGAAAAGAAAATCAAAATCAACACCTTCAATTTAGCTGCTTTACGGCCTAGTGCGATCTCAGATTCCACACCATCGAGGTGCTGACGATGTTTCAAAATAATATTGTTCTTTCATTGTCTTCTGATTGATATTCTGCTTCTTGTCTGACAGCGTCCCTCCTGCAGCCCGTCCTTGCGTCGGAGGTTCTCCATCCATTCGCTGAGCTCGATGCTGCCGGGGATCTCAATTTCATTGCCTTCTGCCCTTTGAGGTCAATTGGGTTTGTTTCTGTTGATTATCAGACGGGGCCGCCCTGTCTTCGCCCTGTGGTACCAATTATTTTCAATCACCAGTGTTGATTTGGAGCAACATTGGAGCTGGGGCCCCTGCTGGGTTGGCGAGGCGCTGTGATGGGTCATCTTGAGAGGCGACTCTGTTCGGCGCTGAGCCTACAGCTGTTCCCCCCATCGTCTGATTGATCGTATCGTCCCATCGCGGTTTCGATTCACGAGAACGCGAACCGTGGTCACTGGTCAGCCCCAAACAGAAGTTGCTGAGTTGCTGACCGTTATCCACGGCACCGAAGCGTGGGTCCGAGCCGTTCCGCCAGAGCTCTCTTGAAGTTCGGTTTCACGGTTTCACCGTCCCCCATTCTGGTTGCTGGGCCGCTGGCTGTGGGTTGTGGCAGTTGCAGCTGCATCTCATACTTCCATTCCCCCGGAGCAGCTCCGTAGTTTGACAATTGCCGACAGAACTTTCGACCTGAGCTCTCCAGCTCTCCCTAAGCCCGACAACTCCTCGCGCCCGGCTTGAATATCAATAACCTCGACTGGCCGTTTAACTCGACGCCAAAATTTATCTTCGCTGATCTTCTCCAGCATCATGCTGATCGGGACATGATGTCAACAAACCTGTTTCCCAAGAGTCCTGGCGCTTATCCCAGCTTCGTTTACTGGTCGCAACCGGGTTTGAATCCTTCGTTCGAGGCGGTTCGCGGCCGTCTCCGAGTGGACAGTTCCCGCCTGATTCCTGGTCTCGGCCCACCGTTGAGGTCATCAGGGTCGAATATTCAGGGACTGGCCGCACTGGCGAGTGAGGCGACAAGGGTTTAATTGCGATTGCTCAGGTCGAGTTTCTCGAATACGGGGCAATATCCGCAGTACAACCGGTCCAGTCCCAGATTGATTGCATATCGGGGGTAGTAACACGAGCATTCAATAATGATTCAAGTTGAGACGCCGTTAGACGTCTCTAATTCCTATTTAGTTCTTGTTTGACTTAATTTACTACCGCTGTGATGTTCTGGGTGCCCGCCATCAGTTCGCCGGTCGCTTGTTTTCAGATCAACCAGCCACAAGCGGCCAACTCCATGCGGCCCGCTGAAGTCGCGCAGCGTCGATGAGCTTGTGATTCAACGGGAAAGGATGAAAACTCAATTGAGTCGAGATTTGGAAAGAAATATTAATTAATCTCTGCCGAGCGAGGCAAAATCCTGTGTCAACAGTCCGTCACAGAAACTGCTTTCAAACGTTTCTTTCACTTTGTTGCAGCTATCGAAGCTTTTTTTGGCCAAGGTCTTGGACAAATAATGGAGACGGGGCTCTGGCTTCTGCCCTCTGGTGCCTGGAACCTGGGGTGGTGCCTCTCTGCCTCCGGCTGTGCCTGCTAGGCAGGACCGCGGCAGCCTGGCCGATCAGGCAACGAGTCTGGTACGCCTTCGACAGCTTCACCTCTTAAAGCTCCAACGCTCCCAAATTCACGTAGTATTCACAACCTCTACAGTCCAA
The DNA here is from genome assembly GCF_001890705.1 of Aspergillus sydowii CBS 593.65. Taxonomy (NCBI): domain Eukaryota; kingdom Fungi; phylum Ascomycota; class Eurotiomycetes; order Eurotiales; family Aspergillaceae; genus Aspergillus; species Aspergillus sydowii. The sequence continues at coordinate 806,541 of NW_024467861.1, read as the reverse complement.
TTTGATAATTGCTTTCCCTGCTAAGTCTCTTCTGTTTGTTTCTGGGACCGGAACCTCGGCGTTAGCGAGTCAGCCTCAGCTTAGCGGATTCTCGTATCCGTCTAGTCTCTCTCCTCAGCATCATTCTCCTTTTGTTGGCGTTTTCCCAGCCTCAATCATCCTACTGGCGTCAATTGCATAATAAGATGCCTCCAAGGTCGTTTAAGAAACTTGTCATTGCCGTGAGCGGCACTTTTCCTGGCTACAAACAAGGTCGCCCCCCACCTTGCGTCTACTCTGCTTTCCAATTTCGGAGCTATCCTCCATATGCAAATCCTGAGCTGACCCATTGTTTTATCATTTTACAGCCGACTTGAAAGCGACTGTAGAAAGCCATGGTGCTATGTTCAGTTCATCTGTCGGCTCAGATTGTACACACCTTATAACCACCCAGAAGGAGGTCGAAAGGAACGGTACCAAATGTGAGTTGGCGTTGCCGAAGCCTTGGCCATATGTCATTTGCTTACACAACTTGATCACACCAGACCAACAAGCCTGCGGCTTAAAGAAGTGTGAGGTGGTGTCCATTGACTGGTTGCTCGACTCGGACAAGGCAAAGAAACCGGTCTCAGAAAAGCCGTATCGGTTTGGTGCATCCAACAACAACCAGACTGATGGTGTTCCCGTGAAGACAGAGATGGAAAAGAAGCGGAGCGCCAAAGCTGTAGATAATACTGATGCGGACGCGGATGACTCTAACAAGAAACCTAAAATTGCTGCAGGGGATGCACAAACAATTACCGCGGACAAAGCGAACAAGATAAAAGTGGGAGTTGACGAACTTTATTGGCCTAACGAAACTGTGTGGAGAGGTAATTTGCGCTATCTATGTCCATACGCCTATGATGAATGCTAATTCAAAGAAACAGCTCCGAGCGTCTATATTGATGATTCTGGCCTCATCTGGGATGCCACGCTAAACCAGACCGTGTCAGCGGCGAATAACAACAAGTTCTACCGCCTTCAGCTGCTAAGGTCAGAAAATGGTGCCCAGTACCAGGTCTGGACTCGCTGGGGCAGAGTTGGGGAAAGTGGCCAGTCTGCCCACCTGGGTGATGGCACACTGGACAGCGCTAAATTATTCTTCGGGAAAAAATTCAAGGACAAGTCTGGTCTCGCATGGAAAGACAGGCTCAGCACTCCCAAGAACAACAAATATACATTCATCGAGCGCAACTATGAAGAGAGCGAGGGTGAAGACGAACAAGCGGACAGCAAGATTGTAAAAGGCCCGTCAACCGTCCCAGAGAGCAAACTGCCAGCCGCTATCCAGAACCTCATCAGTTTTATTTTCAACCAAGCATACTTCCTCGAGACCATGGCGCAAATGTCTTATGATGCAAAGAAACTGCCACTTGGCAAACTGAGCAAGAGAACTCTGATGATGGGTTTTGAAACCCTGAAAGAATTGGCCGAGCTTGCAGCCACACCGACCTTAGCAAATTCGAGATATCAAATGCAGCTGCGTCCAGCTTTGGAACTACTGAGCAACCGTTACTTCACCACCATTCCTCACGTTTTCGGTCGAAACCGACCACCAGTCTTGGATAACCAGACTTATATCAAGAGAGAAGTCGAGCTTCTGGAGGCTTTGACCGATATGGAGATTACCAATAGCATCTTAAAGGACGCAACCAAAATGGAAGATGTTAACCCGATCGATAGCCAGTACGCAGGCCTTGGGATGCAGGAGATGACTCCACGTGAGATAACCCCTTGTCCCACGCGTGTTATGTTGAAAGCTAATCATTGACAGTCGATCACGCTTCTACTGAATTCCAGGAACTGGAGAAATATCTTTCAGAATCACGAGCATCAACACACGGCTTGAGATACAAGGTTGGTTTTCTTTCAAATGCTGTTCTCGCTCACACAGCCATTCTGATACCTTTCTAGGTGATTGATATCTTCCGAATTGAGCGTCAAGGAGAGTATGATCGGTTCAATTCATCCTCATACGCCAATATGCAAAACAGCAACCGCCGGTTACTTTGGCACGGTTCTCGCAGTACCAATTATGGTGGTATCCTCAGTCAAGGTCTCCGCATTGCGCCTCCTGAAGCCCCTGTCAGTGGATACATGTTTGGGAAGGGCGTCTACTTCGCGGATATGTCCAGTAAATCTGCCAACTACTGCTGTAGCTACAACAGTGGCCAGAAGGCATTACTCCTACTCGGTGATGTTGAGCTGGGCGACCCCATGAACGAGCTTTATAGTTCCGATTACAACGCTGGTGAGAACGCAAAAAAGCAGGGCAAAATCGCAACTCTGGGTAAAGGTCGGACTGTCCCAGCTGGGTGGAAAGATGCCGGCTGCATTCACCCGGACCTCAAAGGCATCCAGGTACCTGATACAAATTCCGGGACGGCAAGTCATGATTCCAACCAGGGGTATCTCATGTACAACGAGTACATTGTGTATGATGTCTCCCAGATCCGACTGAGGTATCTATTCTTTGTCGATATGCGGTAAAATTTCGACATTTCATCTTTCTATCTAGCATGAGTCACGGCGCACAGCGGCACAGCTACTTTAACATTGAGTCTGCTCTTTCCTTCACTTCTGCCTTCAAATCTCTGATTTGAAGCCTGTATTTCTACTTCGTTTTCCAGCCCAAGGCAAAATTCGGATTACAATTTAATGAACGAGTTAAATTACAGTTTTTAATCGTCACCTAGATGAAGGATCCCTCGGCCTTCCAGGCGCCTTTCTGGGCATCCGATCCGTAGGTATACCAAGCAGGACACATCTTGAAACTAAAGATATTACTAACCTCAATAGTTGAATCGTGAATTACGTTTTTTATAATTTTTTTTTTTTTTTTTTTTGGTTTAATTGATCGCCTATCTTTACTGCTTAGCTCTTTTAGTCATTGTTAGACTTGTAGTGGAGCGATGCTTCATTTCAGAGATATATATCAGAGCGCGACGTGCAGTACAAAAATAAGCGATCTACTCCAGAGCAGATCAACAAAATAAGATCACAAAAAAAAAACAAAGGTATATAAACAAATAATTCAAACATACATGAAGCATAAACCGTCTTGTTTCCCGTAACAGACATGGTTATCATTAATTCCATCCCATTAACCAGACGCCTAACCCAGTATGTAATGGTAAATAAACGAAACAAAATCAGGTAGCAGATAGAGCAGAGAAGTGAAACATGAACAAGTATACTCAGCTCGAGGCTTTCTCGCCTGTAACTTGTCTATACACCACACCTAGCACCCAGCTGAGGATCTTGAACGCCACCGTTAACGCCCAGAACATGAGCTTGAATCCCCAACAAAAAAACTTGATTAGGCCTCGGGCGAGGCCTGGTAGCTCTTCTCCCTTTTTCTTTCTTTTATCGTTTTTTGGTCCGATGCCGTACTTTTCTAGATCGATTTCTTCGACGACAGGTGATGTTGGTGACTTGTTAGACTTCGCTTTCGCCCTCTGGCGGCGAGAGTGTTGGATTTCGGAGATTCTTGAACGGAGAAGAGACAACAAATACCATTTTCGATGGGATTTCGTTGACATTTGAGATTGTGTTTGTGACAGGAGGGCGGGCGGAGGGGCGGCGGTATCTTCATTCTCTTCGCGCTCTGCAAGGGTTGCAAAGAGCTTAGGTCTGTTGGTGGATGTGCTTGTATAAGTAGGTTCTGGTGGTGTCGGCATCCGCGTTTGTGGTTTCGAGGCATCGTACAAAGGCATATCAGCTAGCACAGGGTTTGTGGAAACGTCCGAGACTGCTACAGCAAGTATAGCGGCAATTATGGAGTCAATAGCGTATAAGGAAGGGATGGTTTTATTAATCGCGGGTGCTGAAATCGAGAGGGTCATTGTGCGGAGGTCAAGGGAGGCAAGGGCCTCGTCTGATTCTGACTCGGATCCTGATAGCGGGAGAGTGGAAGTACGTGGTGATGCCACAGTAGCGACATCAATTGCATTGTTCGGGAGTGGCGCCGTGACAAGGATTGTCGGTGCTTGGGGCTGTCCTTGGTTTGTTGGGGTTGAAACGCTGATGTGTAGAGCACCACCGCTCTGGTACTGAGGCCGCTCGGGAGAGAGTGGGATTCCTGCTGCACCCACTAGAGAGGGTGGTGTTGCGGGTTGGGGCAGTTGGTTTTGAGACTGCTTGTTCAACGATGGGTGGCGTAGTTCGTAAACCCCTTTCATTGCGTTCCAGGAGAGTTTATATGATTCTAACGCGGCTGCTCTTCTCAGAGCATTCGCCTCCACCTCCGCAGCATCGGGAGGTGACAGCTGATGTTGGCTTGATAGTTCTGTTGCCTGGTCAATTGCGAGCATGGCGGCCAGTCGCGAGAAGAGGTGAGAGACTAGGCCATCGTTTGGAGGCTCACGACGACGCCGGTCCTCAAGCTGGAGCATCATGATGGGTATGTTACTATTAGGAACGGAAGGGTTCCCTCTGGTGATAGACACTTCATTCGTAGAGAAAGTTTGCATAGTATAAAACGGTAAGTTTGGGTCACCGAAGACGAATGTTGCAGAATCAAGGCTATTAATGCCAAAGTCTGTTAGTATAGCCCGGTAGACCGTTAAAGAGAAATGAGTGCAACTCTTACCGCTCCATCCGAAGGTTGAAAGCCTTCGAGAGGCTATCGGTTTTCTGTCCATTTGCGGTCTCCCATAGTGCCCTGAGCTGCTCGGGATCTGAATATTGAATGCCGGCCGGCGAGAGGATGCCGCCCGGGAAGTCATGGACGTCGGCCGGCACGGTATTCGGTCCAAGTGCTCGGTCAATTTCTGGAGCCGGTGTTATATCTAGCCTGAGCCGAGCGGGTCGGTGACGGGGTCGCGAAAAATTCTTCGAGATGTCACTGTTGTATTGTTCTTGGCTGAGTGGCACGTTGGGATTGAATTGCGGAAACATCGATTTTATAGGAACAATCGGAGAGATGCACGACTGTGGAGAGCTCTGAGTAGGCCCAAGTCCTCCGGACTTATCACTATCGTCCTGGCTAGGAGATGAATTTGTCTTTTTTGTGGGAGACCCGCCACCCCCAGGTTGTGGGCTGGAACTATATAGCGATTCGATGGAAGGTGCATGCTCTGGTTTGGGAGTAACAGGCCGCGGTGGTGGAGCAAGTACATTTGCCTTCGGTGGGGGCTTTATGCTATGCGGCTCGACGACTTGAAAGACTACGGCCTTCGCTTCAGTGCCTGTGGTCTTGGGGTCTTCGAGTGGCGTTGAAGATGTCGAGTGGGTGTCAATGGATGATCTTCTGGTGCCCTTTCGGAAGGGGTTTTTGGGGACTCCCTGGGGAGCAGGGGGTGGGAAAAGTTGGAATTGCGCATTGGTCATGGTTGCGTAGTATATCTTGGTTTGTGATCAACCAGATCTGCTCGATGCAATGACAGGATGGGAGTCAACTGGCAGCGGTCTGGGATGGTGTTGCGCAGCAGTCGCGTTGATACATACAAAAATCCTCGTGACTCAACCAACGAAGTAAAATAGCAACAGAGTAGAGCATAGACGACCTACTCTGAAGCAGTATCAATTGAGAAAAATGACGAGGACAGCAACCATTGCTAAATACCATCATCGCCATCTGCGTAACCGCTGACGGTTTCTAACCAGGTGCGCGCCAGCCATATCTTGGCTTCAGAATGGTCACAAATTTATTTCGGTGGGGAACAAGGGTCTGAACGATGAGAGGCTCCTGCAGATGTGAAGAACAGGCATTTGTCCTGCGCGATGTTGCTTAGAGCCCACGCGGGCGCTTAACGCCGACATCTCGATGGTCCGTCGGCGGGCTGTCGGTCTCTATCACAGCGGGGGGCTGGCTTGCAGTGACAGCGCTTAGAAGATGTTAAATTGGAGCTGCTGATTTGCTGATATCCAAGCGCTGAGCAACTGAAGGATCACGTACCCAGGGAACGAGGGGCCTTATGCACATGGCTGCATGTTGTGAAGAACGGACATGGGAGCTCGGGTTGGGTAGCGAACTGTCAATTCTGCAGCTAACAGGACTCCCCTCAATGCCGGAAAGATAGACGCATCAAGTCCCTGTGATTTGATAGTATGGTGGATGAGGAAAATAATGTGTGATGAAAGCCTGCCCGTGGCTGACCCTGCAGGCACGAAACGGCTGCCAAGCTGCAACTCATCAAGGCAAAGCGAGAAATCTTCGGAGAGCAGACTTTCCCTATTGTACACTTTCTAATTCTTCACATCTATCGAATAATATATCGTGGCACATAATATACAGATGATTCAGGTCCTTGAGTCCACGGGGCCTCCATGGAGTCCATAAGTGAGCCCTTCAGCCATTGCAATAGCTCCCGCCATATCCCCTTTATTATACAAAAACAAACCCTGCAAAGCTGCAGCACTTGTCGTCCGCGACGGGTCGGCTTTCTGGCCGTCTTCGTCCTCAACCAGTCCCAGTTCCGCAAGGCGGGAGAGGAAGGCTTGTTGATAGGAACGAGTCGTGTCCAAATCACCGTAGAATCTATCCCAGAAACACATCGCTTGGTAACGAGTGAGCTCGCCCATACGTACTGTCATGTCCACCCGCCCCGGGCGTACAAGGGCCTCGTCAAGACGCTCCACGTGATTTGTAGTTAGGAAGACAATCCGCTCTTCGGCACTTGAGACGCCATCTAAGGCATTCAGTAAGCCAGAGAATGTTACATTGGCGCCGCGATAACCATCCTCGTCGGTCTGGGTACGACGGTTCGAGAAGGCTGCATCCACATCCTCCAGTAGCACAATAGTTCGTTTGGGAACGATGGTCAAAAGCCGATTCAGTCGGTCATCCGTTAGCCCTCGTTCGCTTAAATTCAAAATAGCGATGTCATAATCCAACTCTCCTGCCAGTGCCTGGATAAAGGAGCTTTTGCCAGTACCAGGTGGGCCATAGAGAAGATATCCTCGGCGGTAGGGAACTCCACGGTCATGGTACCACTGTGCGCTTGACAGAAAGTCCTTGACGTCTTCCACAATGCGTTCCTTCACTCCCTCGTCTAAGACCACTGAGTTCAACGGGCGCTTGTGTCGGGGGGGTCCAAGTGGCGTCCACGCTGCAGTATCGGCGCGCAGCACCGTAGTTTTCCCCTGGTGTGCCTCTGCAACATATGCGTGCGCTTCTGTAAAAAGTTCTTCGAATACATGGCGCTGCGAGTATAGGGTAGTTAGGGTGATAGTTTCCCATGGCCTACCGGACATGGAATCCTGAGTTCTTGTCTCGCGCACCCGATTGACGAATATAAATGCGTTATTATAGCGTAGGACGTGTCGACCCGGCCCTGGGACTAATGCGAAAGCTGTGTCGATAGATCCGTTGGAATGCTCAATCTTCTTCGTATTGATGGAATAATGGTGCATTCTGGGGGTGATTTTGCTCAAGAGCGAGTCCACAAAACCAGACCTGCTGGCGCCGGATCGAGAAGCGTTAAGCTGAGTCCCCTGATGCATCGTCATCCAATTCAAGAACCATGGGTATGAATCGTCCTTATGTGTAATTTCGACATCGACAAGCATCCGTCTCCGAATCAAATCCGCGCCACGTCGAAGGCCATGTTGCGCGACTCTTGCGCCGACTCCGAGTCCTGCAAGACCAAAACCCTAGCAAAAAAGACAGTTTTAGATGATGTTCTGTCGTCCAAATCGCGCAGAAACTCGTGCTGCAAGCTTTTCTTACCGCTGTGAAAAAAGGATTGCTGGTGAATTGAGCCAGCAGTCCACCGTCTCCGGTCGGCCGCGTAGCGGCCTGAATCGCCTCATTTCTTTGTTGCGCAAGCGAAGGCCCCGGTGAGGGCAACCCTGGAGAACCTGAACCCGTTTGGTCCATACCAATCATCAAGATTAAATCATTCGCTCAAGTCGATGGGATGAGCCTGGACAGAGCGGCCCAGATCGGACTAGGCCATTCAATCATCCGGGGTCGGCGCTGACACATGCCGACCCTTGCTGCCTTGCACAACTTACTTCATGCATAGCTTGGTCCTGGCAGTCAGCACCACTAGGCAAATGCGTACGTACTTAGTTCAGAATTAGAGCCTAAAAAAAATCATTCGGAGGAATTGACCCGCCGGCTCGACCGTTTGAAGGCTGAAGCATGGCGGAGTCTGAGATGCGACCGGAGGGATTCCTCGGGGTTATCGGCAATAACGGTGGCTTTCATCAGCCAAAGAACGGTTCCATTTTGCGAGATTCTTACATGAAAATGTACCAAGGAACAATATATTGTTCCCTTTCTTCCCGACGGACGGCGATCCTGGCGTAGTATCCGGCATGCAACCCTTTTTGCGACGCTGGTTTTCCTTTCGCTCATACAGCAGAAGTCCCCCCTTCTCTCGGACTTTCACTACTACTACTACAAAGCTCAGGATGGCCTCGTCTACGGCAGCCGCTCTCTACGCCCTGACGTTATCTGCTTCTCCGGGTTCCTCAGCCCCAGATGATGCCCGTAAGAAGGCGCATCATGTCAAAAACGGGTTTGACAATCCTTGGGAGTGAGTATTGACTACATACTGCTTCAGCCCACACCATATACTGATTAGTCAACTTAGCTCGTTTACCTCGCCCTTTGACAAACAGGGGCAGTTTCTGTGGTGAGTCGGCTCAGGGTCTAAGTATCGAGACATACGAAGGGAATCCTCACCAAAGTTAGGCACGTAGTGACTGGCAAGGGCAATCGCCCTGACACCACTCCTCCTACTGTTCCTGTACAGAAACCAGAGTTTCTACCCAGTCGCGAGACGTCTGCTCTGCGAGCGACATGGTTAGGCCATGCTTGCTATTATGTCGAGTTTCCTGGCGGACTGCGAGTACTATTCGATCCAGTTTTCGAGGACCGATGCTCTCCACTATCATGGTTGGGACCAAAGCGTTATACCCAGCCTCCATGTGACATTAAGGATATTCCTGTCATCGACGCTGTCGTGATCTCCCATAATCACTATGATCACTTGTCTCTCCCGACTGTCCAGGATATCTATAAGCGTCACCCGAATTGCCATTTCTTTGTCCCTCTTGGAAACAAGGAATGGTTTGACAAGACCGGAATACCGAATGCAACGGAACTCGACTGGTGGGATGAGCGCAACATCCTCCTTTCTCCATCGCGACCTTCAACCCAGGTAGAGACAACCGATCAAAGCACAACTTCGAAACCAGCCGATATTTCTGCTCGAATCGGCTGTTTACCTTGCCAGCATCTTAGCGCCAGAACACCATTTGACCGATGTAAAACCCTCTGGGCCTCGTGGTACGTGGAGTCTGGCGGCCGCAGGGTATATTTTGCTGGGTAAGCAATCTTAAAACCATACCCCGTCACAGGTGTAACGGCTAACTAAAGTCCTCCACTCAGAGACACTGGTTATCGTTCGGTGCCAACACTTCCAGATGATGTCGACGACCATGCCGCGGAATACAGCTTTCCGTCGTGTCCTGCTTTCAAGCAAGTGGGCGAGTTCCGTGGCCCGTTCGATCTTGGACTAATCCCTATTGGTGCGTATCAGCCACGATGGTTCATGAGTCCTATGCACGCAGACCCTCACGACGCGGTTGAGATCTTTCGGGACACCAAATGCAAGCAAGCTCTGGGCATGCACTGGGGTACCTGGGTGTTAACTGAAGAGGATGTCCTTGAGCCCCCTAAAAAGCTCAAGGAGGCATTGAAGAAAATGGAGATCCCGGAAACTGGGGTGTTCGATATCTGTGACATTGGTGAGAGTCGAGAGTTTTGAGATTTAAGATAGAAGGGTTATATTAGCGTGGTCACTGCTGTTTCATGTATTATATAGTCTACTATTGAGCTGCTTATTGGCTGCCAGGTACATTTGTGTAACAATGTTTGGGAATGCTCCACTAGATACCCTGGTCCATAAATGCTTATATTCACCTGCTGTGTCAGTGAATAAGCAAGTTTCTGATGTTCTTATGTTCCAATTTTACCTGATCATCTCACTGATCTAGATTGCCATGGATACTCACAACATCACATTAAACGTGGCCCATTCACTTCAAGGTACTTGTATACACAAGTCACTCAGATGACTAGCATTAAAGTAAATTATAAATAAAACCAATGATGTCTTATCTCCCTTTATACTCTGCTTCTCTTCCCTCAAATCAAATCCATTATTTTCCACACTAGACTTGCATAGCTAAACCTCCTTTAATGTGTTCTCTCTCCAACAAGCGAATCACAAACCACACATCACAAATATATATCCAACCTTGAGCCCGAAAATTGCGAGAAGGTACGGAGAAAACGAATACCGCCTCGATATGTCCGCGTTCCTTCGGCCGCTTTCATCTAAGGGAACTGACGCGAAAACACGCACAATGCCCAGAAGGCACCAACCAACTGGATACGTCGACCCCATGCCAAACGTCTCTCAGACCCCGTCTTCTAAGGAGGTCGAGACCGAAGCACATACCAAATCCAGAAAGTGTCGTTTCTATCGTCGCGACAAAACCGCAAAGCAAAAGGATGATGACAACGACGACAATTCCATAACCTCCGAAGAGGAAATTCTCTCGGACCTCGACGAAGAGGCTCTCTCACAACTCCCCCTTTATCTTCAAAGCAACATGCGCGCAATTCACGCAGAGCGAGTCCAACAGTGGCAGAAGGAAAACAAATTCGGGAGAAAGCGGTCCCAGCGCGAGCGTCAACACCGCTATCTGCAACGAAAACGCGAGGAGCCAAAGCGGGAACAGGAAGCAGATTCCGAGTCGGATATCGAACCAAGAGAAAATGAGTGCAGCAAATACGTGGAAATGTGGTTCAAGAACCTGATGGCGAAGGTTGCGGCCACAAGGGAACAGGATGCGAGGGTGTTGCAGGGGGCGAATACGGATAGCCTTGGGTCCCTGCAGGACATGACTTGGTGTCCAGTACGGCATACATGGGTTCCTGCTTATTTTGGACAGATATATGGTGAGAAAAGTACACCTACAGATGGTTGTGGGGTGGAGGACAGGTCCCCGAGTAATCGCGCCAGACTGTGTGGCATTGGTAGCCGCGAAGTATCTCCCATGTCTGAGGCGGAGACAGTCGCTGAAAAGGATTACTTTCCACCCCGTCCTAACAACGGGTATATGTGGTGGAGGTGCTCTGGGCCGTACTATGAGCTGGAGGCTGGCGCTCTTCAAAAAGGTGGCCAGGGTGAGAAGCAGTTTGCTAAAAAACTCCCACCATGGCTTTCAAAGGGGTATAATGGGGTTCGCAAAAGGACCCAAAACCTCAAACAAATCTTCAAGAAGTGATTGAGATCACTTAATGCATTGTGGGACGATTGTGAGTTTGGAGTGTTGATCAGCGTTTGGGTTTCTATGCTATGTGGGATTTGGGAAAGCGAGACACATCAGGAAATTTAGTATGGAGTTAAGGTTTCTTCTTTTTAATGAGTAACTCTGCAGCCTTGATATTCATCTTAGTTGAAATAAGACTGAACTTATTGAACTGGACCCTGGAGAATAACTAATTGGTTCCTGAGGCAGCAATATTAAGAACAGGGGGAGTAGGCACTAGTCCATAAGGAGGATAGTGGCGGTGAGCTCCCAGTCCGCAATCCCACTTCGAGCAGCGCTGGAAATTTGATGGTGAAGGCGGGCACAACATCTCCAGACTTTTACCCCCGGAACACGACTTTTTGACAGATTTACTTCCTTGATTTGGATACCATTCATCTGTCGCCCACGGTATCTGTTGTGCTCTTTCACTCTTCCCGTTGTATCCCCAAAAAACACCGCCAAAATGCAGGCCCCGGTGGTGGTGATGAGTACGTTTTCGAGAGAAAGTCGACTCCCCCTACTCTACTAAGAGCTAACGCGAATCAGACACCAACTCTGGTGAGAGACAAGTCGGTCGCAAAGCCCAGTTGTCGAATATTACTGCGGCAAAAACGTATGTGACCATTCCACTTGGACCCCCGCCTCCGTCCTAACGCATATTATTCAGGGTTGCGGATATTATTCGATCATGCCTGGGACCCAAGGCTATGCTGAAGATGCTTCTCGATCCCATGGGGGGAATTGTTCTTACGAACGATGGACACGCTATTCTCAGAGAAATCGAGGTGTCGCACCCCGCCGCTAAGAGCATGATTGAGCTCAGTCGTACACAGGACGAGGAAGTTGGCGACGGAACAACCACGGTTATTATTCTCGGTATTTCTTCATATATATGATCTGGCCGACCTGTCTCATATGAAATGTTGCTGACTGCTGTAGCTGGTGAAATGCTTGCCCAGGCGCTCCCTCAGCTCGAACGTAATATCCACCCCGTCGTCATTATCTCGGCCTTTAAGCGTGCCCTCGCAGACGCACTTGCAATCGTTGAGGAGGTCGCGCTACCCGTGGACATTGATGATGATAAAGCGATGTACACTCTTATTAAATCATCAATTGGGACTAAGTTCGTTTCGAGATGGTCTGATTTAATGTGCGACCTGGCACTGAGAGCCGTCCGCACTGTGTCCTTCGATGCCGGTGGTGGAAAGAGAGAAGTCGACATCAAACGTTATGCCCGTATTGAGAAGATTCCCGGTGGTCAGATCGAGGACAGCGAGGTTATCGATGGTGTGATGGTCAACAAGGACATTACCCACCCGAAGATGCGGAGAAGAATCGAGAACCCCAGAGTCATCCTGCTGGATTGTCCGTTAGAGTACAAGAAGGGAGAATCGCAGACCAACATTGAAATCTCAAAGGAAGACGACTGGAACCGTATTCTGCAAATTGAGGAGGAGCAGGTCAAGCACATGTGTGACGCCGTTCTGGCTTTGAAGCCCGATATTGTGATCACCGAGAAGGGTGTCTCTGGTAAGCGGCACAATGAAATCCTAGTGGTGATATATATCTCTAACATCGGCGTATAGATCTCGCACAGCACTTTTTGATGAAGGCCAACGTCACAGCACTCCGCCGCGTGAGGAAAACGGACAACAACCGTATCGCCAGAGCTACGGGTGCAACGATTGTCAACCGTGTGGACGATATCCAAGAATCCGACGTGGGAACCGGTTGCGGTCTCTTCGAAATCGAGAAGATTGGCGACGAATACTTCACTTTCCTCAGGAAGTGCCAGAACCCCAAGGCTTGCACAGTCCTCCTCCGCGGCCCATCTAAGGACATCATCAACGAGGTTGAGCGTAACCTTCAGGACGCCATGTCCGTTGCGCGTAACGTTATTTTCCACCCGCGTTTGTGTCCTGGTGGCGGTGCCATCGAAATGGCTGTTTCTGTTAAACTAGGCCAGTTGGCCAAGTCCATTGAAGGCGTCCAGCAATGGCCGTACAAGGCTGTGGCGGATGCCATGGAGGTTATTCCCCGAACACTAGCACAGAACGCTGGAGCAAGCCCCATCCGAGTTCTCACCCGCATGAGGGCCAAGCACGTGGAGGGCCACACCACATGGGGTCTTGATGGCGACACGGGTGCTTTGGTTGACATGAAGGAGTACGGCGTTTGGGAGCCGGAAGCCGTCAAGCTTCAGAGCATCAAGACGGCTGTTGAGGTAAGCATCTTTTTTCTCCATATAAGGATTTGACTTTAGCTAACCACGAATAGTCTGCATGCCTGCTGCTTCGCGTCGACGATATCTGCAGTGGTAAGACTGCTCAGCAACCGGGTGCCCCCGCTGGTGGCGATGAATAAACGTTAGGGCTATGGGAATAAAAATGCGTACATAATGCCATGAATCTCCTGATTTGTATGAATATCCTAGACTAAAATTACAATGGGTATCTTCAAATTGTACACTTTCTTGCTCCTTACATCCTCAATCATCATGGATAATAACACCCGGCGTCTCAACAGCCGCCTCGGTCTGCTCATCCTCACCACCTCCCCAGGACCCATTTGTATGGCCTCTTCCCTCTGCCGTAGTGTCCATCGCATCCTCCTCCTTCCCAGCACCCGCATTCTTCTTCTTCCCCGCTTTCGCCTTATTCCTCTTTTCCCTCCTCTTCCGATTCTTCTCCGTCTTCTCCTCGTCCTTCTTTCTCACCTCCTCCTGCTTCTTCTGCCAGTCTTCCTGGTCTTTCTCCCGATCAACCTCATCCTGCATAAGCCGTAGCCGTTCATACTCCCGTCTCCGACTAGCCTTGTAAACGTGGAACTCGCCGGATCCCGCACCAGCCGACGAACCCTGCACGTTGGCGACGATTTCCGGGGGCGCGGGAAGCGATGACGCAGTTTTTTGCGTGGATGACCCGGGTAACTTTATTTCTTTGCTTGGGTCGCGGAAGAGCGAGGCAACGGCGTCGGCTTGTTCGCCGTGGGGGGTTACAGCGCGGCGCTTCGTTGGGCGGTGGCTGCGAGGGTCGGCACTCGTTGGGATTGAGGAGGGGCCGGGTTCAGACATGGTTGGGGTGTTGAGGTGTGAAGGCGTATGTATTAGGTAGTTGCGAAGGACCGGTTCAAAAGCGGCTGCGCCGAGACCAGGCGGATCACCACGGACGCAAGAAAATCTCGAATGGAAACGAGGCGTGCGGCCGAGGAGAGTTTAAAGGGCGGGTAAATATCGCAGTTCCAAGGTACTCCGTGGGTGGGCAGCGGGTGATGGTGAGAACGGTGGCCAAGTGGTGGAAGGAGGAGCGAAAATAAGGTGGTCCTTGCAGTCTCGGCGGATCAGATCGTCAGTGGCCGAAGCTAATCGCCATCAAGCTGTCATCTCCGCCAGGTTCCAACAGTCCTCCATCTCCCTGGACCATGGCCGAATTCAAAAACAACCCGATAGTCTTCAGGATCGAGACTCTGCGTCGATGCGAAATCCGGCCAAGGAGCTAGTTAGCATGTGACAGCCGGCCTGGTCCGTCAATCGCGGGTCTCTTAATGGTGTATCCCTCACGGTGCTCTCTCCCTCTCTTCCTATGACATCCGACTCCCTGCAAATGCAACTTCTGTATTCTTCTGTTCTTTCTTTTACCTTTGTATATACCAGGCATATTCATATCACTTTCGCCAACTGCTACCCGACAGTTGTATGTCCACCTAGGTACAACCAATAGACATTTCCAATCCACTGGCCCTACAGGCTTGGAGCCAGCTTGCATCGTCTTATCTCTTTCAATTAATTAGCACCAACGGCATACATCTGCGCTGAGGGAGTAGTATAAATGACACTTGCTACGGTATACTATCTAGCCCACTCTAAAACCTGGCAACGTATGCTCTGATAGCATATCTGATACCCCACCACCAGCGCAATGGACTTGCAATCCAGTCCGTCCATGGATTCTCAAACCAGAACGGACAGTAATGAGAAGGTGAGCGCATCCTCTTATTTGTTGCTGTCAGCTAGAAGCGCAAACCAAAACTGATCACAAATGCGCTAATGCGGCAATTCAGTTCTACCGTAATGACCTCTGTTGTCTCAAATCCGATCCTTCCTTAATAGGACATGTCGCTGTAAGCTGGCCAGATGTATTATCGTCCGCCAAGCTAACTTTTCCAAACAGGGAACATATTATGATGTATGTTGGCTGCCTGTATAGGCACTCTTGATAACAGATATTGTGGGTTAACTCCATCAAAGATAGTGCAGCCCGGGACCCAGATGAACTTCACAATCTACCGATATACTCAGGTGCCCGAGAAAGATATTACTGCTTTCAGGGACTCGGGTGCCGTAAGTAAATCGTTTCCTTTTCCATTACATGCATTCTAACGTCTCTAGCCACCGAGAGGATATGCTTTTGTTGTTTTCATTCAAAACTCGCATGGCAGCGCTCTTGTCCACGAAAAGGATCTCGAGCTCATTGATCGGCCCCTCGAGCTCGGTGAACGGGTAAAGCGGGATTTGAATGACACGATGCATGGCACAGTGGTCGGCGCAACAACGAAATGTATCCTCGAGCCAGTTGTTTATCAACCAGTCGACCCTATAACAGGAGACTATCTTCAACCGAGGTTTACAGAGAGACCTGTTGGCGACTACGAGGGCATTCCCGTGTCTGAGGCTCCTGAAACTAGTCCTTCCTTACTCTATGGCGTCCCGCAATCGGATCTCCGCAATGCCAACGAGTTCACAGCAGGGGAGTATATCATCTATCACCAGCATCTGGGAATAATCGTTAGAGTCGACCATGGCATCACAGTGCTCCTTCCGGACTCAACAGTCGTAACCCCTCTCGAGCCAATCGCCTTGGAGGCTCCTATGCGCGCCGACCCTGAGGAAGATCGGCTCTCATTAGGCCACCGGGAAACGGGCGTCATAGAAGACGAAAATTACCTCTGGAGTTCAGAGTCAAGTTGTTTTCCCGGTCAATCAGTTTTGACCGAAAGAGCGAATTTCAGCCGGGCAGGTTGTGGCTTCGGAAGTGAAAGGTCGTCATTGGTCCAGGCTTATGTGCTGGCGACACCTGTAGAGGAAGTCCGCGTCGAGTGGCTGTGTCCCAATGTGTTTTCTCCCGGGTCTCAAAACGATACCCTTACTATTGAAAAATTTCGGGCATCAACATTGAAGGCAGACGCCATAAAATGCGATTTCTCGCAATCACCAAATCAGGAATCCATGGTAGGTAGCTGTGCTTCTCTGCTTAGTATTGGGGATAGGGTCCGATTCCATGATGAAAGTGTCGCGGAAAAGTATCCCAATTATCGGCGCATTCCAAACCATCAGACTTTTGGGTACGACATGAACGTGTTCAAGATCGTCTCGACCAAAACAGAGGCCATTGTGCAATGGCAGGATGGGAGCTGTACCACTGAAAATGCCACTGCCTTGCAGGTACGCTACGGCTGGGTGCGCGAACTGTGTCCTGGCGATCTAGTGGCGTTGAAGGACGGCATAAAAACTGTCGACAAGTCTTCTAGTGCAAGCAGTGGCCCTGTGCCACGTTTCTTTCACTCGAAGGGGACAATACATTTACAACAAGTTGGCGTCGTTCAGACAGTTGATAACGGAGAACGGACAGCCTATGTTCGCTGGTATCAAAATTCGGTTGTTGACTTGACGCATGGGGGAAAGGTGCTAAACCCGGGATCGACCATGGGCCAACTAGGCGATGTGATTACACCTGTCTCTATTTATGAGCTTGCGACTTTTCCTGCTTTAAATAAGTCCAAGGGTGATCTGGTCGTTGTTGCCCCCGCATCCGTTGATCAATCTATCATGGTTTCACCTCCTATGGATGGTACAACCACACGCAGCAGCCCTTTTCGAGCGCACAATATTATTTCATATCATTACTGGTCAATGCATCTTCAAAGGATAAAGTCAGCAATGATGGCATCGGATTGGTTTAAAAATACAACCACGATACGGAAACCTCCTCTGCGTCGGCGATATAGCGTTCACAGGGAAGAAACCACGTCTCCCGTTGAATTTTTTGGCCAAATTGTTACAGTTGATACCAGTGGCACCATCACTATTCGGTTCCCGAGTGCTAGCGGCTGTTCTGATATTCAAGTACCCTTTGAGCGAATTATGACAGTGCTTGACTCCTCCCCAGTGTTGTCTGGGGCGGATGAGTATTCAGACGAGGATGATGATATTGATTCTGATAGGATTGGTGGTGGTGATCGGATTGCTGATTATGGGAGCGATGACCCTCTTGAATCTGGCGGCTATATTCATATTCGGGATGAGAGTCTCGGAGTCAAACTCAAGGATCTGGAAGAAAACATTATGGGTTTGGAGGCATCTTTTAATCATTCACCACCGTCTTCCGACAAGGATGCTACCGCTGATAGCCCGCCTATTCTTGCACGTAGAGGCCCCAGCGTGCCATCGGTTTTACGTCCACCAGAGCCAGAATCGTCCCCTCCAGGCTTCGCTGTGTTAGAAGACCTGCCACCCTCGGATCACCGCTTTATAAACAAGAAGAACTCACACACTCGCACGATCAGTGTGAGGTCCATACGAGACGAATTTGAGATGCTAAGATCCTCGTTACCCCCAGGAATCTTTGTACGAACATGGGAGTCACATATGGATCTTTTACGGGTAATCATCATAGGTCCAGAGGGAACGCCGTATGAACATGCTCCATTTGTTTTTGATATGCACCTCCCTCCGGAGTATCCCTTCGAATCACCTATAATGTCTTTTCATTCATGGACATATGGACAGGGTCCTGTTAGCCCCAACTTATATGAAAACGGCTTTATCTGCCTAAGCATTCTTGGAACTTGGCCGGGCCGGAATCCCGCAGAAGACTGGTCACCAGGGAGCTCTACGTTACTGCAGGTACTAGTCTCAATAATGGGACTCGTTCTCGTCAATAATCCATTCTATAGTAAGTTACCCGTTCGTCCTGTATTTTTGTTTGAACTTTGTGCTTAAACTCTCCCAGGCGAAGCCGGCTTTGAAGTCCTCGCCGCGAAGGACGACAGACGCGTCGAATCCTCCAAATATACAGAGAAAGTATTTCTCATGACACGCAAATTCATTTTGCATGCGCTAGAACACCGCGTGCGTGGGCTCGAGGATGTACTTGATTGGCATTACCGTTCCGGTTCGTCTTCGTCCTCTAATCGTCCGCGGCTGTTGCATAAAGTTATTGAAGATGCACTGGCGATGATCGAGCACTATAACTGCACATCGGAAGAGACTGAACGGGGCCCTGAAGCTTCGGCCTTCTGTCACCGACTTAGCTTTGGTGCTGTTATGGTGCTACGGAGACATATTGAAGCTCTTGAGAAAATGGAGCTGGAATCTGCCCATCTGAGTAGGTGAGAGTTTCATGCAGCTATCGATGGCCTGTTTAATTTCTGCAAGCTGGTGAAATTCACTTCGTTCGTTTAGGAGGTGCTTGAAGACAGCCTTATTATTGAGATTTCACTTCGACCATGGCCTTGACAACACTAATGTGTCTTTAAAGCAGCTGTCTTCTTGACAACCCAGAAAACCACAGCCGCCATCCCCTCTACATCACCATCATATTCTTGCATGAAGGTACGCCCTTGAAACCGGCTGATAATATTACCGGGTTATCTGCAGTAAAATGGGCCCGATTACAATAGTTGTAGCAATTAATATTCTCGAGCTTTACTGCCCGAACTGGGCATGATCTAAATGTGCATGACAGCTATACAATATCAATAGCTTCGTAGCCCCTGCCGAATCCCTGAAGTCACCCCAACACCCTGTACCACTTTACGGCACAAACTTCTCAACAATATATGCCACCCTTTTCAGGCCGTCCAAATCACAACACAAATACAATGATTTCTCTTTCCCCGTCTCCACCTCTTAGAGGACACCACTCCATACACGGGATTGCAAACCGCATTTCACCTGATCCTAAGAGTGTTGGATGTTCAATGCCTCTTACCACCATTTCGACGATGATGGTGCTACTGATGCCCTGAGAAGCGTGATTAGAGAAGCAGATGCATTTATGTATGACTACGATTCCCACCTTTCCTCCTGACAGCACCCCCAACAAACAATTAAATACTACAAGTACCCTAAAGAAAGGGGTTTATACAACCCACAGCATACAAGAAGGCACCCACCGCGACCTCGGTCCCCTCCCTCCTGCACCCTCGGAGCCCTCATCTCCCATCCCAGCGTCCATGGCTCTTCTTTGAAATGGAATGGCCAGGTTCCCTAATAAAATAATCCATTTGTCTCAGATCCATCTTGCGTTTGGATTTCATTACAAGTCGTGCGTGTCTTCTGGCAGTTGGGTGCTGGTAGGTTTTCGTATTCTTTCCCTTGGACTCATTCGCGCTCCAGAAGGTCTCAGCAGAAACGTTATTTTTGATTCTCAGTTCAAACACTTTATACTGGATCAAGAAATTCAGCAGTTCTAATTAAATTGATGCTCAAATAAAAAGAAAAGGCGGCGCGTGGCAGTAAACAAGATGTGCCTGCGGACTTGGTCTTTGGCGAGCTCCGTTTGCTGTTTGGCGCTTCTCTCTCTCACTCTTTATTTCTTTCCCCTCCCTTCCTTCATCTTCTCATTCTCTCACATTTAATTAAAATACACTTTTCACTATAATCGACGTAATTATATCATTATATTACCTTTACTCACGGTTCTTTTCCTTTTGTTGATTCGAAACAACCTTTTAAACACGTGATAAGTGACGTCGCGTCATGCCATCCTACCGCATAGGTAAGAAAGAACCATGGCCGCCCAATTGATCGAAATGCATCCCTAACCAAGATAGAACTCGCGTCTACTGGCCGTGCAGGCTGCACGAACAAAGAATGCAAGGACAACAAGGTCAAGATCCCCAAGGGCGATCTGCGATTCGGCTCTTGGGTCGACAATGGTAAATTCCAGGCGTTCTTCTGGAGACATTGGTGAGTCCAGCGTTTATCCCAGCTGGATCGTCCTCTGACTTTTTTTTTTTTTTTAGGGGCTGCGTGACGCCCAAGATTGTCAGCAACATTAATGAACTTATTGGAGAAGGTGATGACAGAGATTTCGATATGCTTGATGGCTACGAGGATCTCTCACCTGAGATCCAAAAGAAAATCGAGAGCGCCCTGGAACAGGGCCACGTTGATGATGAAGACTGGAATGGCGTGAGTTGCTTCCTTGTTCCCCAAACCACTTTCACCCGTCTGTGCGCGTCTTTGAAAAAAGAGAAGGAAGAAAAGGCTAGCTAACGCCGTACAGGATCGTGAAATGAATGTACCCGGCTCGAGTGGTTTCCGGGTGAAGACACCAAAAAAGAATGCCAAGGCCGCAGACAAGGTATGTTTCCCGTGACCTTGTAACGAGTAGACAAGCAGAGAAGCTCATGTGATTACAGGAAGAAGAGGAAGAAGAAAAACCCAAGTCCTCGAAGGCCAAGAAGCGTAGCCATGCCCAGGTTGACGAGGATGCCAAGGACGCAGCGACCGCGGAGTCCAAACGACCTAAGCGGAAGTCTGCAGGTGCTACGAAGAAAGCGCCCGTCTTATCTGAAGATGAAGACGAGAACGACGATACTTCCGATTCCGCGGAACCAAAGGCCAAAGCTTCGAAACGAGGCCGTCAGTCCAAAGAATCGAAGCCTGCTGCCGCTACTGGTGCGAAGCGCGGAAGAAAGGCCAAGGGTGCCGATGAGGACGCTGAAGCTGTGCCTGTTGAGGAGAAGCCCAAGCGTGGGCGTAAGAAGAAGACTACTTGATATCTCTTTGAATTTCGAACTTTTTATCGAGCTTTTGCCTGAGGTGTTGTACGGTATGTATGAGTATGTATGAGGGGGGTTATTGTATGTTTGTAACAATCCTTTGGACGAGCTTACAATGCTGTGTCCCTTTACCATTCTATGGAGTTAGCCAGTTCTGTTTGTGGTGTATCTTATAAAAGGGAGAAAGCGTCAGGACCTGAATATATCTTTAAGTAAAAGCTCATTGAAGCTTTCGGACAGCTGCAGAATCCCACCTACACATACAAGAGGATGATCATAATACAAATTAAAAACAACCCAGCATCAGAGTAAGTCCACTGACAAAACGATATAAGCGCGGTTCAAAGTCCCGGGAGACGTCCTAATATCTACGGAGTACAAACGTGGAAATTCCCATCGAGATTTTACAACACTAATCAAAGTAAACTTCATCTCCTGGTCAAATATTATATTCTTCACCCGGCGGCCTATCTTTAGGACCAGATAATAGGTACCATAGCAATTTAAAGAGTGGAGATGGTACAAAAATAGATGGTGGTTGGCAGTCTCTTTCAGCTGTACAAAACACAAGAAAACCAGATTCGAGGAACGTGCATCATGAGGCTAAAAGTAAGTGAGTTGCAACGGTTAACGTGGGTGCAATGCAAACAATCATAGCGTCGCTGCGGTTGGCCAGCGCGGGTGCTGCGAATGGAGTTCGGTCGTTAAAATCAGAGAGAAACTGTTGCATTTGTTGGTTTGGCATTCTGGTTGTAAACGATGTGCTTTGCGTTGATATAGAGCTTTATTTCTTTTCTTTTTTTTTTTTTCTTTTTTTCCCTCCGAATTTTCTGTTTTCTGAATGTTGTGCAGCATGTGGACTTTCATGGAGAAATTATTTCAAGCTGAGGGCAGTTATAGATAGTATCAGTGCAGCTGGGCATTAATAGGGTAGTGATTGAGATTACCTCAATTCTCCAAGATCATCCATATGATTGCACATGGCAACAAACAGATCAAAAAAGAACTTGTGTCCCATTTCCATCTCGAATTGCATGGTTCCACTGCGCTTGAAGATGTCGCGGGTACGAATCATCATGGCCAGGTAATGAGCGCGCAGCCGGTACTCTGAGTCCGGAGTATTGTCGTATGCGTACCGCGCGGACCGGATAATGATCTCGACGGGTATCCCAGTTTGAAGACCCTGCTTGCGGAGGGCAAGGTCCTTGAGCTCCTCCAGGCCATATTTCTCGGCTGCGCAGTACACGGCAGTATCCCGGAGAACGAGATCACCCACTCCAGAGTGGAAGATCGTCGATTGACTCAGGCCGCTGCCCCCGGGGTGGTGGTCGTCCAAGAAGCTCTCGAGTTCCCATGTCTTCCGGCTTTTGTTACGTTGCAAGCGCGGAGTATAGTCACCTTTGTACAGAAACTCGAGAAAACAAGACAAGACCTCTGGTTCTCTGCATTGTATTAGAAACGGGAAAGTCAAAAAACACGGGTAAAACATACTCGTCTGACAAGACCAAGGCCTTGTTAACGCTTCCGATAGGAAACTGATCCCTTAGCACCAAGTCGAAGAAAGGAGACCGGGACAGAATGTTCTCATGTGCTACGAAAAGACGCTGATCCCGGCCCACGATCAAAGTGACTAGGGGACTTAGAAGAGGACTGTAGATATAATGTCAGCTCCCAATATTTCCACACACAGGTCGCCCAACTCACTCTTCCGTTGGACTTGTCAGAGACTCCTGCATTTTCATCTTCGCATGTCCATCGAAGGACTTCCTGGGGCCCTTGGTGGACTTGGCCACCTTGTCCCTAGAGAAAAGCGAGCGTTTAACAACCATGGCGTTGTCGCTACTATCCATCCACTTGGCCAGGAACGAGACGAGAGACAGCCACGTGTAGAGGCAAAGGAGCGACAGAAGAAACCAGAAAGCGGGAAAAGAGCGGATGGCGTAGTCGGAAAAGAACGACGTAGCCGAATCACGCACGTTGCATGGGAAGAGCCCTGGGAGCCTTTCCAAGACAAGATCCTGCTCGTAGTTGAAGGCCTTCATTGGCGTTGAAAACCGACTACTGGCGAGCAAGAAGGAGCGAAGCCCCGGAAAGACAGTTCGCGCGGACGCGCATCTACTTATTTCGTCTAGAAATAAGATGTAGATACTCGCAGCGTGGATTTGTCGACTCTGTGAAGCGTGAAGAGAAAACAGAAGAGAGGAAGCGCCGACGATGACGATCAGATACAAGGCAGCAGCAGCGTCATCATGTGATGATTCCAATAGGCAGTCATGTGCGAGACATTTTTTTTTTGTCAGAAAGGTTCTGAATAGTTGAAGATGGTTGGAGGACGAAGAATTAGTTGCTCTGTTATACATCAAGATTTGCCCAATAATAAGCCGAGAAGGCTGGCGGCTGTGCGTTGTGAGTCAGCGCCTACAAGCCTGTACAGTAGAGCTGGACAGATGGAGCACAGTCTATCTATGGCTATTTGCATGAGGTAGCCAGAAAAATGTGTGCAAATAAAGATTTGATTAGCGCTAGCAAGATTCAGACCATACGATGACATTGTGTATAACAAGCCTGTATATAAAATTATATTAGCCACCTGACTGGTACAGAAGGCGCGAGTATAACAAATACCAGAGACATAGTATCCACAGTAGAATCTGACTTTAGTCTTGTTTGTTTTCTTTTTTACTACCAAGAAGAATCTGGTTAACATCCCCAGATAACGAGCTGAATCTGATAACGCTAATGTTGAATTATGTAGTGTTAGGAATAGTAGGCGTTTTTATTCAAGACTAACCAAAATATATTCTCAGCACGTAGCATCGCTTTTTTCCTATATTAGAACACACTCCTGGTATATCAAATCGTCAAGAAAAAATAAAAATAAAAAACATCAAACAAAAGGTATTATGTGAATCGTAATCATCATAATTCGTCCATGGTCGCCACTCATGTCCCCGGATACGGCGTAATCTTGCTAGCAGTAGCAGGAGTCGAATTTGCGCTGCCAGATCTGCCGAAGATGGATAATATCGATTTAGACCTTGTTGGCTTGATGGGCTCATTCTCCAACCGGACCGGCTTATCTTCTTTATCGTTCTCTTTCTGTCCTTGTGCTGGCGCTTGAGGCTCTATCTGCTCCCCCGCGACGGAAGAAGCCTTCTTCTGTCGAGCCTTCTGAGCCTCTTTGATGCCATCGCGGACTTCAGAAGCGGAGGCGCCCTGCGCGGCAGTTGTCGTTAGGGTCTCAGTACCCCGAATTTGGGATTCCGTTCCTGCTCCGTCAGAGGAATCTTGATTCATTTTCTCAATTTCCTCTTCTGTTACGAGACGCTCGTTTTCGAGCCGGACCTCGCGGCCGCGTTTGTGGCAATACCAGAGGACGAATAGGAGGACTATCGAGGCGGTTAGATAAATAAAATCAAGCGGATTGTTATAGGGGCAACTAACTGAATAGGGCTAGCGACCAGAGAACATTCATCCCTAGCATAGCCGGGAACCGAGCCCTAAGGAAGGCCATGATGGACCGTAGCATTCCCACGATCGCGGCAGGCTTCCCAACCAACTCCTTCAAGCTAGGTACTTGAAGACCCATCTTGTTTGCAGCCGCAGCCGCCTTGCCGAAGTTGTCAACGTTGACACCACTCTTGCTTGCTCTCTCTGCAGCGGCAGCGATCATTTCAGGAGCTAGTGATTCGGTCCATCGCTCGGGGAGTTTCTCAATTAATTTCTGGAGGAAACTTGGCAGTTTCGAGTATGTGTCTTGTAATTGTCTGTTGCCGTTGGTGAGCAACATTTCGAGATCGTGGTATGCCGTTGGAACGCCATTAATCAGATCCTTGAATATAAGCTTAAACTTGCGAAGCAACTCCTGCGTTTCGTCCGAGATCGAGAAAACACGGTTATTATCCGCCGCAAGGTTCAATTTATCGAGGATCTCGGTCATATCCTCGTTTTCCTGTTTCGTTTCCTTGTCACCTGACGGAGTGTCCGTGGTCTCAACAGCTGTCACTGGCGCTGGAGCAGTTTCCGGTTCCCGGGTTTCTGGTGCCTATAGGATGGGAAGAAGCAATCAGATACAGCTCGTCATTAACAAGTGCGCAACACAAGGGTGGCATACTTTCTTCTCACTCTTCTTCCACAACATACTCCATGGTCTCTTCTTCTTCGGACTCCCCGATCGCCCAGCCTTTGCTGAGGGCTCCGCCGCAGTGCCACTCGCGATTGATTTCTCATTACCAGGAGGATGCTCTGTCAGAGACTTTCTGCGTTCTCGCTCACCCAGTTCCTTCCCGAACTCCTCTACCGGCGAAATAGGCGGCGCCTGGGCGTCGCCTGACAAAGGCGACGATGGTTGATCACCGGCTTGTTCAGAGGGCACAGAATCTTGTGCTGTCGCTGATGGGGATTCAGACGTAATGTTTCGCAGGAAGGCCTCATCTTCTGGCGACAGGACAGGGTCATGGGATTTGCGCCGGGCTGGAGGGGGTTGGGGGTTGTTGATGTTCTTGTTCTTGAAGAATGTGTTGAATTGTTGCATTTTGTATTAGAAGATACTATCGCATAACAGAGCCTAGTGTTAGAGTAGGATGGAAAACAGATTATCTGATATATATATCGTGTTGAAGTGTTTTGGGGCGAGTTCAACAAAGACGGAGTGTTGATCGAGATCTGAGATGACGCCGGTGATATCACTTGTTGCCTGGGGTGTCGGGGCCCACCACAAGCCCCGCTTTAGCCACAGTACCGCCACAGTGGCTTTAGGGATCGTGATTGATTGGCTTGGCTAGTGGCTACGATATCGGGAGTGTTTTCCATGAGGTGCCGTGGACGGATGGATCCTTGGAGGCTGGTGGAATAGGACAGTAACACTGATCTCAGCATGGCAGTCGAATGGTATAAATAGCATGCTTTTGTTTTGACCGGGTTGATTGTGATTTTGCGGCGGGTTCCTCAATCGATTTCAAGTTGCACTGGTACCTGGGGCTGCCCATAATGTTGGTCAATAGTTAACAACAAGCAATATCAAAAATAAGTAAACACCTGGATCACTAAGGAAAATGAGGAGCTCAGTACCCAAGCAGCAGGATGCTGCAAAAACACCCTAAGCGAATGCGAATGATACGCCGTGTTCATCTCTGATTCGTGCTTTCGCCGCAAAATAGCATCATCACGCATTGATACTACACGAGGTTTCCTCACAAGCCAGCTCCCAATATATATATATATATATATAGTAAATTTAAAAAGCTCACAATTAAATAACCCCCAGCTGCAGAAATTTGGTCCAAGCTCCTGAAGAAGAAAGAAATAGATACCTGAAAAAAGAGGGGGGAATGACTCGGCGCTATTCCTCAGTAGCCGTCATAGGCTCCGGCCCCGCGGGCAATTCAGCCCTAAAAGCTCTCCATGACGAAAAGGCATTCGAAACGATCCGACTTTTCGAGCGAAGAGATGGTCCCGGCGGAACATGGAATTATGACGCAGTACCCCAGCAGTTTCCGGGGACGTATTCAGGGCGTGATGGGCCGGTTCAGAAACCAGCTACATTCCCACAGAAGACATCACCAGCAACCCCACCTGATGCCACGACACCGACAGCAATGTATAGTTGGCTAGACACCAATGGCCGGCAGAGTTGATGGCATTCACGCATACGCCTATTCCAGATGCGAATTCACCCATCTCGACAGAGCGGTATGGAGCTGGGAATGCAACGCGCCCGTATCATGTTATTGCGCAGTATCTTGCTGGTTTGGTGAAGAAATATCATGAAAGTATCTCATTCAATACCACGGTTGTATCTGTTGAGAAGATAAAAACCGGAAAATGGCGACTGACGCTCAGGCAGCTGGAGGTTTATGGTACCGAGGCCAGTGCCAGTGATACATGGTCGCAGGAGGATTTTGATGCGGTGGTTGTTGCCACAGGGCAATATAGCCTGCCATTTCTCCCGAGAATCCCGGGGTTGGACGAGGTTGCCAAGACACATTCAGGGGCGCTGGAGCATGTGAATGCTTTTCGGTCCCCTGGCCATTATGCCGGCAAGAAGGTGGTGGTCCTTGGAGGCAGTTTTTCAGCAGGAGATGTTGTGGGTGACATATATGCGCTTGTACAAGGCCCGCTATATGTGTCCCAGAGCTCTCGCAGTCCCTTTGTCACGCAAATATGGAACTTGCCGAATGTTGCACTAAAGCCAACTATCAGCCATATTCACGGCGATCGCTCTTCTAAACTCCGTATCATATTCTCTGACGGATCTCAATTGGAAGATGTGGACAGAGTTATATTCGCAACAGGATATCGGTTGTCCTTTCCATTCTTATCCCCCGAGCCTGTCCTGGCTGCCGACAGACTCTCCGGAATATACCAGCACGTTTTCAAAATTGGTGATCCGTCCATGGCCGTCCTAGGCCTTGTGAGAGCACCCCTACTCTTCCGTATGATTGAATATGAGGCTGTAGCCGTGGCCAGTTACTATGCTGGAAATGGGGGCGAGCTGCCTAGCCAAGAGGACCAAGAAGAATGGGAAATAGAACAAGTAAAGCTCAAGGGTGATGGCTATAAGTTCCATGATGTGACAAAGGAGATGCGGGAGCATATGGAGTTTTTGCGGAACCTAGCAGGTCCCCCAGCTGCTGGGACCGATGCGTACGAGTTGCCCCAAATTGCGGATGAGTGGTTGGAGAAATGCTTTTCAGTCTTCAAGCTCAAAGACGAATACTGGGGTAAGGTATGGCGGCGAGAAGCAGAAAAACAGGTATACAGGACTTTTGTATAGAACCTTAGATTACACACTCGAGGCCTCACGACTCAACAGCCTTTCCAACTGCAACTGCATGAAAACAAGCTAAACAGTCTTCCTAAAGCCGTGTCCGTTACACATATTAAACCTTTCCTATTAGTGAAATATTAGATGGGTCGAATCTTTTTAAACCTTTCAGGGTTCCCTGGATTGATGAAACTTAACTCTTGTTAAGAGGGACCATGGACCATGGTGAAATGTCACATCACAGGAAAACGTGCCTGTTAACAGGAACATGCGCTCTTCACACTTTTCCCCAATCCATCCACAGAAAGAGTGACCTCCAAACCCTATGGCTAGGTACTATATGCCGCAACTAATGAGCATCAAAAGCGGAACCCTTCCTAATCCCGATAAACAATGGGTCCAAAGAACAGGCCATATGACAGGCCCTGCTCGCTCAGAAACTTCCATTCAGTCAGGTCACGATCAGTTCGTTCAACCAATCTTTCTAGTTTTTTGCGTGTGCGGGTGCGAACATACATCATGAGAAGGTTCAGCGGGATCAAATATGTGGAAAGGACATGGACGGGAGAGCGTCTACATGTTGGTGTTGCGGGGGTGAATATGAATGGGTAGATGAGGGCTCCTAGGGTGCAGGAGGAGAGGAGACCGAGGTCGCGTTGAGTGCCTTCTTGTATGCTTGTACCAGACATCTACCTAAACCATTTTGAAGACTTCATGTCTTCACCCTGCCAGTTATATCCAACCGGTGACCATCACTAACGTAATTCCCGGTCGGTTCGTGCATCCCGGTCGGTTCGTGCAACTCCAAAAAATCAAACGCGTCAACCACCCACCAACTTCAACTACCCACCATGCCACGAAAAGCGCGTAAAACGAAGCAAGAATTAATTAAGCAAGAGGGCAGACTTCAATACACCTTAAATAATTTAAAAAACCAAAAAATTTCAAATCCTCGCCAAGCTACTTTGATTTATAATCTACCTCCTCAAACCCTACGTGATCGACTAAAGGGACTTCAATCTCAACCAGAACTCCATAACTACAAGAGTAGGCTATCTGTGAGACAAGAAGATGCATTAATAGTATAGATAGTATTACTTGATATACATGGCGCTGCCCCAAGGCACTTTCAAGTACGAGAGATGGCTAATATTATCCTAGGCACTGATTCTGTCACCCCCCCAAAGCCAGTAGGAAAGAACTGGGTAATAGAGTTTACCAAGCATCACCCGGAGATTAAAAGCAGATTTACTAGAAAGATTAATTACTAAAGAGTACTATATAAAGATCTAAAGGTTATTAGTGTTTTTTTCAACGAGTTGCAGAAGATTAAAGATCAGTATAGTATCATGGATAAAGATATCTATAACTTTAATGAAACTGGGTTCGCTATAGGACTTATTATAATAATAAAGGTAGTTTCTAGAGCAGAAATGCCTGGTAAACCATAGCTTATACAGCCAGGGAATCGGGAATGGGTTATAACTATCAAATGCATCAATTTAAAGGGGTAGTCAATACCCTCCACCATTATCTTCAAGGGAAAAGTTCATATTAAGGGATAGTTTAATGAAGCAGCTATCCCAGGAGATTAGAGAGTTAAAATAAGCACTAATAGATAGACTACAGACATAATTAGCCTGCGCTGGCTTCAAAAAGTCTTTATTCTAGCTACAAATAGGCGTACAAGAGGGGGGTATCAACTCCTTATTCTAGATAGCTATGGAAGCCACCTAACGCCTGAATTCGATATAACATGCAAGGAAAACAATATTATAGTAATCTATATACCTGCTCATTCATCTCATCTTCTGTAACCTCTAGATATTAGTTATTTTAGCCCTTTGAAAAGAGCTTATGGCAAGCTTATCGAGCAGAAAGGGTGCCTGGGATATAACTATATTAACAAGCTAGACTTCTTAAAGGCTTATCCAACAGCTTACAAAGAGGTCTTTACTATAGAGAATACTAAAAGTAGATTCAGAGCAACTGGAATAGTCCCCTTTAACCCTTATACAATACTGGATAAGTTGAGCTTAAGTATAGTGGTTAAAACCCCCCCTTCTAGTAGAGGGAGTACTTCAATCCCTTCCTCCCAGCTCTGTACACCTTATACAGTCCGTCAAGTGCACCGGAAAGCTTCCTCAGTCAAGAAGCTTCTTAAAAATAGGTCTAGAAGTCCTATATCACCCTTAAAGTAAGCACTAGATAAGTTTATAAAGGGCTATGAGCTAGTTATTTACAATGCTAGTTTACTAGTAAATAAAAACTGCACTCTCCGCGCAGCTATTAAGAATAACAGGCAGAAAAAAGGTCGTTCTAAGCGCTAAATAACTCCTACAGAAGGTCTTTCATTTCAAGAAGCTAGGGATCTAATTTTACTGAGAAATGAGTAATTAAAGGTAGAGGGGGGTAGTGCTGGTGGAAGTACTCTTCTAACTTTAACTATACCTAAACGTGCCCCGCCAACATATTCTGAATATAATATTAAGGGGCATACTAGGAGGGGATGTCCGAATCGTTAATATAATTAGTTTATTTAATTTGAATCGCTTTTAGTTGTTGTACAGTACTTTAAAGTTGATCAAGCATGGATTTTGGGGGGGTATGCACGAACCGACCGGGATGCACGAACCGACCGGGAATTACGTTATAATACTAAGCTTACTAAGAACATTAGAATCAGTATTCTAAACTCTTATTACATCCTTAACAGTATCTATATAGACTAACTATAATCTATTAGGATTCTCAGTAATATTATCCTTCAGGACCTGAGAAATAATATTAACTAGAGAAATATCTGCCTTTAACTATTATAACTGTAGTATAGAAGGCTAGTAAACAAAACAGGTTATAGCAGGTAAGGAATAAACAGTTTATAAAAGAAGAATTATTTAGTCTAGTTTCTCCTAAAATAACAGTATATTTTAGGTTTAGACTATATAACGTTAACAGCTTAGTATGGACCAGAAGCCCGGAATCAACTGTAAGTAGTCATTCAATATTATTGTAGACAGCAAGCGAGGTGGACAAGAACGATAGTCTGTTCTTACCACACAGGCCTAATAAAGTAAGTGGTGTTCCTATGACAATTAGTGCTCTCACAAGGTTACCTTTCCCCAAATCCTTGGAACAAACTGACGAGACGCTAGACTGCTACACCAAAAACCCTGCAAGGCTGGTGGCTAGCCAGCTATCTCCAACAACATCTACACCACCCTTTCTGTGTTCATTACCATACTAATAGGACAATTGGCAACAAAACTTGCGGTCAAGAGCCAAACCGGATTGTACTGCAGATAATTACAAGCACACTGGTGCTCCTGAATCACCTGTATAAGGATCCTACCCCTTCTGCTAAACATGATTTCTACTGGGATGCTCGAGACTCAGAAGCGAAAGCAAAGAAGCAAAGAAGCAATGACAGGTTGATCTGGCTCCATATACTTACATTACGTCTAATAACGATGCTATTCATATGGGAAGCAGAGGAGTCTTGCACCTTCCTTTTTTGATGGATCCTGCCCGATCCAGGGCACCTTCCCTTTTCGCTATCTAGACTCAAATGCCCTGCTTGTTTCCCCCTTCCCCCTTCTTCTTCTTCTCCTTGTTCTTTTTCTTTACACTCGCCCATCTCGTTTCTTCTACTCTATCATTTTTCAAGTTATTCGCTCTCACTGTTCACTTGTTGGTAAGTACTTTGTTAGGTGTACACGCTCCCTTCAGTTCATCACATCTGGCCGGCCTTGTTTGTTTCATTTATCAAATTATTCCATTTCCTACTTCGATGAACTATTCGTGTTCAAATTCAACTCGGAGATTTGGCTGTTTCTCATCCATTTTTCTTTTTTCCCTGTGGGTGGATTGTTTGAAAAGATCCAACCGTTATATCGCAAGGTAAGAAGTCGTCCATCTCTTACAGCAGCCTATACTAATCCTTATCAACAGACAAATACAACCGCGAGATCTGGTTCCCAGTACTGTCTGGGTACCTGGATCCTACTGAGCCATGGTGGTCATCGATCAGGCAACCCTTGACGAATTGGCTGATTATAACTCGGACGACGGATACCGGGCTCCAGAAAAAGACCCCCATGAGTTCCAGCTTTCTCGTTCACTTCAACAACTCATCGACAATGCTAAAGAGTACCGATCAGCGAGCAAATATTTCATGAAAAACCTACCCGCGGCTACTGGTGCTCCTGGAACTACAAAGAAAGTTAACCTGATCAAGAAAAGATGGACAGTATACTGGAAGATAATTTGCTGTTAAGGGTGAGTTGATCAGTATTATATTTTATATTTCCATTGAGTTATCACTAATAGAAAGGTTTAATAGTGATAAAGTCCTAACTATTAACAATATTTCTCAGTTCCTGCACAATATGGCGCATACTTTAGAGCCCCAAGACAAAGAAAAAAGGGTTATAAGTTATTCAACTTTTAAGACCATGACTTTTCTCCTTGTCAAACTGCTGCAATTCAAGTATCGCCCATACTATACAGACAACCCTGTCGATGCTCAAGTCATCCACTATACACTTGATCAGCTTACAAAGAATGGAATACTCTTTAAAGGTATTTGGCACAAGCGAACACGAGCTGGGTTCTACACTATCTGAAAGATACTTAGGTCGTGGTTTACTAGTGCTTTAGTCGAGGGAAGTATATCATGAGACAGAACTCTAATATTTGCAGCTGCTCTTACCCTTCAGTATACACTTAATTACAGGTCTGGAGAAGTCGCTCAAAGCAATAGCTACAAAGAGGATGAATATCTATACTAGCGTGACATTAAATTTAAGTTAATAAAGACGGGACCTGGAAGACTGTCTATCCAGGACCTGCAGTGCGTCATTATACTACAAGCTGTTAAAAATTACAAGTATACTACTCAGCCTTGTTTATTCCATTCTAGTTACTAATTACTTTTTTGTTGACTAGGGACTGAAAGAACGAAAATCATAAACTCTTTTTCGCTCCCCTCCCTCAGCGAGAAAACAATATAGCTGATCCGATAAAGCTTCTCCTGATACTGGCCTTGAGGTTTGGTTATGTGCATGGTACGACCATTAACCAAGTTCTCTGCCACACTGCTAACCTACCCGACACCACTATTCAGTAGAAGAAGCCTGACAGTCCTGTATTTTACTCTTTAAAGAGTTAGGCAAGTCTGACATTCACTCTAGACAAGCCTCTACATGCCGGTAGCTATTTAAATCGTGTGCAGTTAATGGCAAAAAGCGTTGGCCTTAGTAGGAAGATCACTTCTTATTCCCTAAGATAAGGAGCAATACAAGACCTTGCTAATGCCAAGGTACAGCTCTATACTATCAGTAATACCTCTGCTATAATATTAGCAGGGTATTCAAAAGCTATAAGGGACAGGGGGATTACTTGACAATATATTAGAGATACTAAGGAGGACCTCTTTACCATCCGGGTAGAGAAGCTATTTATAAGCAAGCACGCTCCTTTTATTCTAATACCACCAGCTGCAATCTATAACACACTTTATATCTTACCCGGACATGGCATGGTCTTACAAGCTCCTAAAGGCATCGCTGGCAATGATAAGAATGATAGTATTGATGACGATGTTGAAGGGTTTCAACTTCCAGAGCTGGATACAATGATGACTGGACGCGTCGAATCCACAGAACACGAGCAACTTCCAAATCAAGCCGATCCTGCTACTACTTCTCTGCTTGACCAGGATAATGCAATGAGCATCACCGACACGCCCCTCTGTAGTACTGTATACAGCGGGGAGCAAGACGTTATAATGCAGTCCGACGCAATAACTGCAATACCATCAAATGATGGCTCTGACTTAGTTGAGGAGCTAGCTTCTGCATTCTGCTCCGATACTGTTTCCGCTGCACAACAAGACCTCGACATGCTCGTGAAATCGGAACAGGATGACTACCACCCTCCACCAGCCTCGCACATAACCAATACTGATGATATACTCGACGGCGATTTTAACGAATTTGTTGCGTTCTTTTCATAAATTAACGGGGTCAAAATAGATAAGCGTCTGGCTACTGACTCGATATGTGGATATAGCAGAGAGCAACCACGGCAGTTTACTTTTACATACAGGCTGTGCTCGAAATTTTCAACTACTAATAAGAAATCATTTAAGTTACATGTCGAAGAATGTGCCGCGAAGCTGGACCCGGCCATCAAAGAGAACCTAATCATCCCGAAGAGAGTTGCCACCAAGAGGACTTCTCAGACTTTAAAGCCTCGCACCAAGAAGTCTGGTACGAAGATTGCAACCAATCCGGTCGACGACCCGGTCCGTGGAAAGGAAGCTTTACGACACCATCTCAACAACGTCCACGACGAGATTGAGAAAGGGGAAGTGAGCAAAACTGTGAGAGCAATGTTCCCTATCCAGCCTCGGGCATCTGAAAATAGACTACGTCAAAGCAGTGGTTCATCTGGAGGTATTCAGAAGGTCGGTACCAATAGACAGAGGGTTCAGAAATGAAATAATCAAGATAATATACTGCACACATCGCGGTTTTCTTTCACCATCATGACATCATTTTATACGAAAGGAACACAAGTGCTGTGTATTTCATATGTTATATATTCTTTGTTTGCATTCTTAATCCGGTCTCTGGCTAGTATAGGTACATTCGCAAAGATCTCTGATTTTTAGGCACCAGAATAACAAACAAATGATGATTCTATTTGCATATTCTTTCTCATCTCGCGTTGACGATAGACTAAGCGGTGTACTGGTTTTGAAAAGTTTCGACAAATTATTAGTCGCCAACAACTCAGCTTCCTTCAAAATATATGCTTTACGAGTAGCAAAGGCTATAAGCTAACGCGGGATCGGCATCTTTGATAGGCATGCGGTTATCGGGTCTCAATTTAGGCTTCGCTCGAAATACTTTGCCTAAAAAAATGGTAAATAATTAGCATTGACTTGATACAAGGCCCCCTGAGTGGCACTTAATCGGCCGTGTGGCCTTCTGGAAGCGTAGCTGATTGAGATCTTTGGAGTAAACGATCCTATAATTTATCTGAGTTGCAAGTTTTTGGGTTAGGGGTGTTTGTCAACACGACCTGTCCCATTACTCTGACCCTTTCTGGTTGAGATAAAGCCCAGTCTGGAGTGTTATTGTTTGTAGTCGGGCTTTCCGGACTGGGCCCCTTTTCCAGATGGCCCGGGCATTCTGAGATCCATCAACAAAACCATTTTCACCAGAACCCGGAGCTTTATTGAGTATTTGATCCACCGGCGTGATTACACAAAGCCAGTCCGTCACTAATCATACACCTGTGAAGCATCGCTGCCTCGTATACAGAATGTATATACCCCGTTCATTGATTTATGTGGGATAGTTGGCTAGCCACTAAGGTGTGAGGTGTGAGGCTGAGAGGTACGGTGGTGTCTACTAGCGGACGAATAAGCAGGTATCTGACTAGTTAACTAACTTAACGTAAACGGAATGCTAGGTTGAGGCATGCTAGGTTGAGGCATGCTCCTCCTAATATGCGACTATCTAGAAGTTTATATAGCCACTGAATAGCTGCATGTGGATCCTAGAATAGTAGAGATCCTCCCCTTGCCCGGATGAGGCAAGGTAGTGGTTCCAGGTCACCCGGGGTCTCAAAATTAGTTGCTCGAGCCGAAACCGCTGATATAATCAAGTTTTTGATCACCTGACTCCCAACCGAACTGAGAATAAGTTACACCTCGAGCCACCTCTTTCATTATTTTACTAACATTATTAGGGTAGTTAGGGTGGTTAAGATGGTTAGGATGGTTAGGATTAGGGATTAGGGTTTAGGAATTGGAAATAAAGATTAGAATAGTTAGGGTTAGATACTATCTCTATATAGGATTGTATAAGGAATTACAGTAATTTTTTTAGAACTTGACTTGTGTTGATATTGATTATTAATGAGTTTAGTATCACGTGTAGGGGGTGACTCTCATGTAAGCTTTGCAGAAAGGTCGGATGGCCTGTGTACACAGCAAGGTAAGGCAAAACGTGAGGAAATTGATTAGTAACTAGAATGATGCCCAAACCTGAACACCGGCAAGGACCCAAAAGAATACTATTTCTAGTATAATAAAGGCCTATCTCCTAAACAGGTTATCCGACATGGTGTAACGGCTAACATCGCCGCCTTTCATGTTAAATTGAAAGCATTGTCCGCGGCAGCTCGGGGTTCGATTCCCCGTGTCGGAGTTAGTCTTTTTCGCCTTTTCTTTTTGGGTTTTTTTTGCAATTCCGATAGCTCTGTGGACGCGGCAGCAAAGTTGGTCTGGTCGTGTCTGCGGCTGAGTTTGAGTTTTATGTCGCGGCAATGACGTCATTGTTTGCTAACCCTATGAAGGACCATCGCAATTTCGACAGTCCTACATTAATCGCAAGCTAGTGGTAATATAAAACGAGACTGCCTCCATTTATACGCTTGCTTCACCACGCTGGACATTCTGGGCGCACACAATATTGATGAAGACGTTAGTTAATAAACTAATTACAGGCTGCTTCGCGCTGGTCTGGGTCACCAAAAAAAAAAAAAAAAGGAGAAAAAGTTAACAACTCCGACACGGGGAATCGAACCCCGAGCTGCCGCGGACAATGCTTTCAATTTAAGATGAAAGGCGGCGATGTTAGCCGTTACACCATGTCGGATAATTTGTTAAAGACGGCTCTTGCATTGGAGGTGATGAGGCCCTCTTGATCGAGCTTACGCGTCGATATGAATAGCGCTGCAATTCAAGGGAACGCGCCAATTTAAAAATTGTTAAAACGAAGGAGGGGATGCAAGACACTAAATAACACCTAAAGGCCTTTCTATTAAGGGAGCATGCGATCTAAT
This sequence comes from Aspergillus sydowii CBS 593.65, assembly GCF_001890705.1. Classification (NCBI taxonomy): domain Eukaryota; kingdom Fungi; phylum Ascomycota; class Eurotiomycetes; order Eurotiales; family Aspergillaceae; genus Aspergillus; species Aspergillus sydowii. The sequence goes on along the minus strand of NW_024467861.1, from coordinate 769,832 downwards.
TCACCCCATAATAATAATAATAATAATAATAATAATAAGTAAGAAAATGCAGTTGAAGCAATCTCTAGTAGCTCTGCACCGAGAACTTTAACCACGCAAAGACGTGCGCCACAGTTCTGAATATTGTATTAAATTAGAACGAACTGTCTTACGAAACAACTAGTTTTAGTTAAATACAAATTATTACTTGCGATACCTTTTAAACTTTAAGCATTGGGTGGTGCGGTGGGGGCTCGTTGAATTTTTGTTGGAGCGGTCTAGCCAACTATCTATTATATAGTTCTGGATAGCTTTATATCCTCCGTGAGTTCCGAGATTACGCTTTATAGAGGGTACTGAGCTACAATGGATAGCAAGAACCGATACTATTTTGCGTACTGTAGTAGGCACAGTTATGAAGGTAAAAAAACAAATCCAGTTCACTTATGTGTATTTTATTTTTATTTATTTTTTCTTCTCAATTTTGACGAATTTTATGTAACAAAGTTTTAGACAATTGTACATGCGGATGGATGTGATAGCGGAACCCAATCCGAATTAGTTGGGCCAAATAAAAGGAGTGTTTGTTAGGGAGGCGACTGACTGACCGATCATCCCAGATGGTGTATATATTAAACAAGGATGAACGTGAGGTCATGGGCATACGTTTACCAATAAATCAAATAATAAATGTGTCAGATAAATTTATGAACTGGACGATGTAGAAGGAAAGATAGGAACATGGAATGTGGATTGAGTGGGTGCTCTAAAGAGCTAGCACTGGCACAGCCATGGCCATTAGCCAGGTCATGGGCGCGCGGAAAGAAGGGGCAGCGCCTGTGAATAGCGGCTGAGAGGGGGACGGGCTTGAAGTTGGGGAGGGAGTGCCTGTGCTGAGAGTCGTCCAGGGGTTGGGGATTGTGGTTGAGCCGGTTCCGCTCGAACCGGTTGGAGTTGCGTCTGCGGGAGGTTGCGGGATAAGGTCGACGGTAGCGGGACTGACACCAGTACTGCCTCCAGCTCCAGCACCAGCTGTTTCAGTGACGGTTCCAGTGGAGAAAGAGACCTGGGGAACGGTGACAGTGAAGGTCGAGTAGGTGATTGTAGTGCAGGGAGGTGCAGTAGGTGCAGGGGACTCGGTCTGCTCGGGGCTCACGTCTGTTGGGGTAGGTGCTGCCGGAGGCGTGAGAGTAATTGTCGAGGGGACGTTGGTGATAATACCCGGGTTCTCAGGGACATAGTTGGCACAAATACCAGCCATGTAAGACAGTGCCGACTGAACTTCGTCGCTGGAGGCTCCCCAGGCCTGGATACAGGAGATGACCTTGTCCGTGAACTCGGACGAGGGACAGAAGCAGGTGATATCGCTGTTGGATTTGCAGTCGGGGATAAGGTTGAGCCAGGTGTTGATACACTTGGGGACGACGTTAGGGCAAGAGGTTGTCGGGACCGGTGCCTCTGGGGTTGAGGTTGGGTTGGTGTCGGCTGGCACAGATATAGTTGAAGACGAAGTAAGAGTGGCCGTAGAGGTGGTTGTGTATGTAGTAACAATTGTAGAGTCACCAGTGGTGATGGTGTCGGTGACAGGGCAGGTAGTGACAGTTTCGTAAGTAACTTCAGTGACAGTCTGGTCAGGGGGAGAGGAGGCTCCTGGGGTTGTGACTGGGGCCACTGGGGTTGTCGTGGGGTTGACCCCGGTTGGGACACCAGGAGTTTCAGTAGACACAACAGGAGTATCAGTGGGAGCAACAGGAGTATCAGTCGGCGCAACAGGAGTATCAGTGGGAGCAACAGGAGTGTCAGTCGGCGCAACAGGAGTGTCAATCGGGCTTGGGACAGGAATATCTGTTACACTGCAGCCACCGCAGACAGTTGTTGTCGTGGTCAGGGTGGTGGTAGACCAGCCACTGGTGACCGTGGTAAACGTGGACTCGCCAGAAGTAATGGTGTCGGTGATCGGGCAGTAGGTCTCGGTCGAGTAGGTGATTATCGTAGTGGTCATGTCTCCTGATGGAGGAACGGAAGATGAGCCTGCATCGACGCTGGTTGGGATAACCGGAGTGGTGGCTCCAGGGACATCAGGCGTTTCGGTTGGAGCAGGGGGTGTTGCAACAGGGGTGGATGGAGCCGCCGGAGTATCTGATGACTCGGTTTCCACCGGTGGAGGGATTTCAGTGCTCTCGCCAGGGCCAACTGGGATCGACGGAGTGTCGGTGGGTGTCACTGGACACCAAGTGGTGGACACAAAGATCGTCGAGGTGGTCACTTGCGTGGACTCCGCAGGGCAGTTCGTCACAGTGGGTGCACACTGCGTGATGGTCACCTCGCTGGTGCTGTACACAGTCGAGATTGTAGACGGCACGGAGCTGCTGCCCGGATGGTAGGTCGTAGTAGGGGGAATTACGGGAGTAGACGTGACGGGGCTCGAGCCAGTGGGAGTAGGAACGGAGACAATAGGAGTGGAGGCAATAGGGGTGTCTGCAGGCGCTTCCGGAGTGGACGATGGAAGGCCTGGAGTAGGAGTATCTGACGGGGTTTCAGCTGGAGGAGTGAAGGTAGGCTTGCCTGGACCACAGAGGAAGCCAATGCTTCCAATACCAAGATCACAGTCGTCGTGTTCATTGTAGTCTGGCAATTCGAAGCCAACGGAGATGGCACCACCGCATTGGTCATTGGTGACCTCCGTACCAGCGGATGAACACTTGGAAACCTTTTTACAGGTAGACCCGTCGGGCATGCCAAAGGATATGGTCACGTCAGCCTCTATGGAGGTGAATAGATGGAATTTATCGATCGAGAACCCAGATTGGCCTTGACCGCAGGAGAAAGACGGGCCCGACGAAGTCTTCTCAGCCGATGCTTTGCCAACCTTTCCGGTAATGCATTTATTCTAGAGGACATTAGCATCTATGCATGTAAATCTTGTAGCGAGAAAAGTGCCACTTACGTTGAACGTCCGGGTGCGTAGCCCACCAAAGCCGCTGCTGCAGGCGAAACCAGAGAAGTCCAAGCCACCGTACGAGGAGAAGTCACCGATGTCGAGACTGTCCCAAGTGAAGCCTGCCTGCTGTTCTTCTGTACACTCGTTGTTAACGGCGTCAGGTGCAGTATAGCACTCATCACTGCCCCACCACTGCAGATGATAGTTAGCACTGAGTACTGCATTGGTAGTATCATAGAGACAATGGAGGCGACACTTACCATGCCAGTGGCCTGAGCCGTGGCAAGGAAGGGAAGGACTGAGACCAAAGACGTGGTCTTCATGGTGAAAGAATGTGATATCTATAAATAACAGATACAAGAGATGCTATCGAGGCCAGCGACAGTAGAGAGAGTCCAGATACCAAGTATAAGAAGGACAGGAACGACTGATAGAAATAAAAGAAGAACAAGACAGTAACGAGTGTCTGTACCTGAAACTGCAAAAGGAAAAGAGAATAGAGCGGTGCAGAGGAATAGAAACCGGTCCAGAGAAGGAGCAGGAGACGGGAGGGTCCTTATAAAGGGTTCATCATGAGACGCCGGCGGCAACAACAAAGGCAATGGGGTTGCCTCCCTAAAGCAAGTGGGCAACAAAAAGAATGTCACATCGAGGGCAGGTAAGACAAAGTGAGAGCGCCATTGTCGCAGGTTCCAGCCCTCTGCAGGGCCAGGCAGGCTGGTTCGACTGGTTCGTTGCAGAAATGCTGGCGGCGCGAAGCCATCGCCAATCAGCGGTCGTTTCAGTGTAGCCGCCGGCCCTGCAGAAGCGTCTCGCCAGGGCTATTAATATATTGGGCCGACATGATAGGCAGTGGAGGGATGTGGAGAGTCTGGACGTCTATGAGCGGTTCGGGGTCGTCAGGCTGAAGGAGACTGTTCCTGCAGGGGAAGAAGAAAAAGAAGAAGAGTGGTGGACGGTGGTGACTGCCAAGTCGGGGTGCCTGAGAAGTCGACAGAGAAGGGAAGGTGCGACCCCGGAGCTCCCGGACTCGCCCTCACTCGTCAGCCCAGCTTGCCTTTGCAGATGATCGACTACGTGCTCCAAGAATAGGAGTATTGTTACGACTTCATCTTGATTTCAAATATAGCAACCAATTATGTAGCTGGTTTTGCTGAATATCCACAAAAATTACAAACAAATCCATCTCTGCAACATGAGAAGTGAGGTATGAGGTATATCCCGAAAGCCACTCCGACTCCAGGTATTGTAAAACAAACACAGAAAAAGAAGAGAAAAGAGAGGGAAAAAAGTTAAAAAAAAAAAAAAAAAAAGAAATTCATAATCATCGTCATCAAACTCAAACTTTTGGTCATGGATTAGATCCCTCTGCGAATCCCTCACGACCCTTGGTCCATGTGCGGTTCGAAACCCCCTCCGGGGAGCTGGCTTGGCTGATACAACAGCCGAAACACTCTATGTATCTAATACTCATCGCTCGTCTAAAACGGCACCTGGCTCTGCCGTTGAGCGTTCATAAGCTTTCGCCGCACTGCCTCTCCGCCCGCATACCCGCTAGCCTTGCGTTTCCTCGTAGGGGTACGCTGGTCTGCATGCCGAGCGTGTCGAAACACACTGGCCGGTCGGGAGGGGGAATTGGCCGGCATGAACTCTCGGTGTTGCGGGAGTCGCAACAGTGCTTGGTATCGGTTGTGATTTTGACGGAAAGCAGTAACAATGCCCCGATCAAGGTGGTTCAAAAATCGCTCTGCGCTGTTGTTTGGGTGGGGGTCTGCTCCGCGATTGGGGGTAGGTGTGCCATTTATGCTACCCGGGGCTGCCACCGTCATCGGGGATGCCAGAGCTTCTTCGTCAGAGTCTTTGTCAAGCTCTTCATCCGATGAGCCATCTCCGAAGTCAATAAAATCGTCTACGTTCAATTGAGCCTCCGGGTCATCCTCTTCGTCGTCCTCTTCAAAGGAACTGTCAATGGCGAAATCGCGAGCCGGATAAAACGCCTCTGGAGGACCCATGACCTGACCGCCAGGAGCAATATCATTACCCAGAGCAGTCATCATTAGATTCGCACTAGATGCTAGCATAGGACTGAGATCCACGTTTGGAGACACAAGAGCATCAGTATCGCTCTCATCAATAAGGTGCATGGTAGTTGCCCGTGGGCTGTTGTTTGCGGTTCCACAGGCGCTGGTAGCGGCAGATTCAAGCCAGTCATGTCGAGAGGATGCATAGGCGGGAATGATTACAAGATGCTTGCCACTGCAATCAACTAGGGCAACCGGCTTGTGCGGGTCAGCAACAAAGGTGCCCATGATGGGCCCTCTCCTTCGGCGGATTGTAGGCTCGGCTTTTTCTTCAACTCCGCCAACCAAAGAAGCAGAGGAATCGCGACGGAGAATAGATCGTGGGTGAGTGATAGTTGCTGGAGGTGGGAGGTCTTCATCTGTAGTATCGCCATCATCGGCTTCAAGTATGTTAGCAAATACCGAGGGCACAGGTGGCTAAAGATTTCGGTGTTGTGCATACTCTCATAGCCACTCGAGGCCCCCTCAGAAGCGGCGCCGTCGGACTCGACGTGGTAGATATTGGAATGTCCATAGTCCGAGTCTCCGTAGATCTCATCAGACTGTCGGCGAGACGAACGACGGCTGACCTCATTGTTGTCACTCTCAATCATGCGACGCAATTGTGGGTCGAGACTATCCTGTTGGAGGAAATCACTGGGAACTTCGTCCTCGGTGTATGAGTCGCTATCAGATGAGGAATCGGAGTCTTCCTCAAAATGCACCCGACGGGGCACAGGCGTCTCCACTGCAGTCTCACTTGCCACATCAGTCTCCCCAAAGGCCTCCATGGCACTGTATAACTGCTGCTCGTCGAAAAATGGTGCCCCGGAAAATAACATATCATCATCGAAAACATTGGGGCCAGCCCAGTCATCAACGGTTCCAACACCATTATTGGGCCCGCTCGATAAATTGTGCTCATCTTCCGATTCTAAAATCATGAGCTCTTCTAGTATCTCAACATCCTGTTCCTCATCATCGCCATCACTGATATAATCAACGGCAGCATAGACATCATCAGAGCTGTCTTCCAAGTCGGGCCCATCACTAAGTTCATGATCGCTGTCTTCGTTCGGTACAGCTTTCGTCTTCGCACGTTTTGTTGGCTTCATCCCCGCCTTATGAGATCTATTCATATATGACGAGGTAAGAAGAAGCGGTTGGTCATCTTCATCATCTGCATCTTCTGAATCATTCGCGTCTTCATCCTCATCGCTCAAGCCTTCCATTGACGTGACCGAGGAAAGGCTGGAGACTGTTGATGACGAAGCCCTCCGTTTCCGATCTGAGCTCAGTTGACCAAGTGATACTGACTTGCTAGACCTTTTCCCGGAGTTGGAGAGAGGGCTTGAGTTGCCTTTTAAGGCTCGCTTGGAAGGAACAGTTTTCGGCATTGTTCCGATCGACAATGAAATTGTAATAAAGTGAGGCTCGAGTCAAGAGCGTGCCGGGGAACAAGCAGCACGCGGTGTAAGTGGGGGTATAGGTCAAACGTTTTGGAAAATGGTAAAGTTTATTACCCGCAATAGGTCAATTGCGTCAATACCCTTTAGAGGGGGGATGCGGAGGTGTGTAAGAGGGTCGCGGAAGTCTCGGTCGTGGTAACTTTTTTTTTAATCGTGAAAACGTCAAGAGAATCGAAGTAGCCGTATGAGGTCGTCAGGAGGATGGGAGGAATGGCAGGATCGGGATCGAAGGGAGGGAGAAGGAGGGAGCAAAAGATTTTGTTAATAGCCACAAGAACACCTTTCCGTCCAATCCGGACGTCCAAGTGCTTCTTCCGTGAAAATACTGAAGGGCAATTTCGACGCTCCTGTCAGTTGCGTCGAAAGAGGGACAAATATCGTCAAGTCAAATTGGGAGATACTCGGAGCTGCTGGACTGGGGAGCCGGGAGAAGGCTCCCCAGCGAGAAATCTACAGCTCAACGAAAGCCATGGCGGCGGAAACTCTTGACGATATCTGGTAAATTGAAAAGGGATTATATGTAATATAGATTCGAATGTAGTGACGGAGACTGCACGGAGACTGGATTGCTGGATGAGAGTGCAGAAGGAAAAGAAAAAGAATGAGGGGTGAAGCAACGATCGGTGTTATTATGGGAAAAGATGGGATTCCACCCGGCCAGGGAGCGGATCCTGTACCGTACTGTCACACCTCGATACCACACCCGCCTCGCATTCGCTGCAGTGGATTCGTTTGCCTGCGCTGGTGGAGTTTGTACCCGTTGGTCGATTTTTACGGTCTGTGGTTGGCTACATACTGTATAAACGTGGATGGCAATTGGTGGACAGCTGTTCACCGCATTTTACCTTTTTACTTGTCAAGGCTTTTTTTTTTACTTTTTCGAGAGAGGCTGTCTTAAAGTTACAGAGGTATCGCAATGCGACTGCCAGTCTGCGACGGAACAAAGGCAATTACGTCGCCATTGCTAGAAATTGTGTAGAAAGAGTGAGTCTGGAGGACAGGTTGACTCACGAGGTTCATGTGTTAACCAGGTGTCTTGTGCGAAACTGCCGTAAAAGTCTGCATGTCCAGGATCTCAGGCTTTCTCCAGTCCCGAGCAGTCCCATCTGGTTGGGTACAATTGCGGCTGGTGCTCGATCGTCCAGACACGTTCCAGCAATCAATCTGTCCATGACTCTCAGCAACAAGCTGATTTGCTTTGATATCAGACTTAATGCCCAGCCACGGCCGGATCGCTGGATGTGACTCATCTGGGGAAACTGCATGACTCTAGCTGTCGACTTCACCAGAAAAAAGCTCTCTGCTTCACAATCCGGATGGCGTTGAGAGTTGAGACTGGTTAGTGGACTCGGATGACTGGACACTGCTGGAGACTGAGAGATCATTGACATGCAGCCAAATGCAGATCACGCCTGACGCCCAATGACAGAATCCAACCCTGTGAGGGGCAGTTTCTGGACCGTGCTCTGCATACGCATCCTTTACGGAGTACGGAGGACGACTCTGATATCACCCTGGGGAAACGAGTGATGGATCAGATTCGGGATTTTGGGCCTGAGAACAAGCGCAGGGGATATCAAGCGGGGGGTTCTTAAAAAAAAAAAAATTACATTGTTCAGATTCCAGAAGGCAGTGAGAATGTACGCAGTGGCGCTCAGCTCCCAAAGAGGAAACTAATCACTGACGGAAGACCGAGGAAGCAAATTTTTGAGACTAGCAATGGATTGTTACTTCGTGGTAGCCTAGTTGTGCTTCTGGTTTAGCGGTTTCAAGATGCAATAAAATACCACTCCGTAGCGCCTCACTGCGACCGCCCGGCGCCGCCTCGGCACCCGCCCATTCACCATTGCTCCTCGAATCATCCATCGCCCGGGATGATACTCGCCTCCGAAAACAGTCAGTAGTCGTCCATGTCCGAGATTTCCTGCCCGGACCATTCCCCACCAAGTGGCAAGCAAGCTCCTCCGTACCAGAAAGAAAGGTGGGCAAAGCTCGCAGATTGTTATGAGAGCCGCCCGTGACAAACAGGAATCACTTCCTGGCCCCTGCTCAGGGATGGCTTGTCATGAAACTGCATTATTTTTGGCTCATCCCTCCCCCAGCGCTAAAGAGCAAAATTAGGTACAATCTACATGCAGCCTCCTGCAAGAAACCCAGCAATGGGATTGGCTCAAACAAGCGGTAAAGGGGACAGCTGGCTCGACCCCAGTTCCTACAGTTAGCTGCAGATAGAGGCCTTGCACAAGTCATGTCAAGCCCCGACCATGTCCCCTGGAGTCCTCGATCGGTTGGCTGAGATTTCCCCCGCAGGGTAAATGCGGGCGGGCTGTTTTAAGGCCGGCTCGGGAGCACTGCACCGACCTCAATAATGGTGGTAATCATCACCTTCGCCCGGTTTTATAGATTGATCGGGAAAAACTGATCCTATTAAGAATAATAAAAAATAAAAAATAAATGCAATTGTAATTGTAATTGTAATGACAATGATAACAATGCATGACTCCGATACGGGGGAGTCGATCCCCGAGCTGCCGCAGAAAATGCTTTCAAATTAGTATGAAAGGCGGCGGACAGGAACAGCGGTCCGGGTATATTGAGATAGATATCAAGATGAACTTTATTCTTTATATCAAGATGAGATTGGTGGCCACCTCGCTTGCTGTCTACAACGATATTGAACGGCTACTTGCAGTTTATTCCGGAGTTCTGGTACATACCAAGCTGTCTACAATATATGGTCTAAACCCAAAGTATACTGTTATTTTTAGGGAAACTAGACTGAATAATACTTCTCTTGTAAACTGTTTTCTCTACTATACTACAACCTGTTCTATTAGTCAGCCTTTTATACTATAGTTATAATAGGTAAAGGCAGATATTTCTCTAGTTAACGCTATTACTCAGCCCCTGAAGGATAATATTACCGAGAATACTAATAGGTTATAGTAAGTCTACATGGGCACTATTAAGGGTATAATAAGAGTTTAGAACACTGTTTCTGATGTTCTTAGAGAGCTTGGTGTTATAGTGATGGTGACTAGTTATACCCAACTGGCAGGGTGAAGATATGAAGTCTTCAAAGAGTTTAAATAGACGCCTAATACTGTCTTGATCTCCTGTGAGATCATGTTGGGTGGTATATTAACAAGGGCAGCAACAGCTATGTTTATGGGACGAAAGTGCTTCGCCAACTTATAAAAGTATATTACAAGTCGGTTACTAAGATAATAATGTTTTTTGAAGAAGGTGATGATTAGCGAAGACAGTGTTTCACTAATACTATGGATTGTTTCTTCAATGGAACTATTGATTGTCTAAAGCTAGATCTGCCAAAAGCAGAGTCGGGGTGACACCGACTAGACCAAACTGCAAGGGTAAGCTGTTTCAACTACCTTATACGATGTCAAGGGAAACTATTGTGAATCTTATTCAGGCATTGAAAGCCCAAAGGCCTCGTAATATTAATATTAATATTAATATTAATCGAAGGCATTATAATTCAGAGCATATAATATTCCACTGAGTATCGCTAATATAGTCTAGAGATTTTTTGGCTGTTTGACTGACGCGGTCAACGCAACCAACCTACTGAAAGGGAGATTCATAAAAGCGTTGCTTATACAAACCCAATATCTCACTAGAGCTTGATATATTCAGCAGTGTGTTCAGAACTCCGTACATGGAGTTATTCTTTTCTCGCTCTCGGTATCGTAAGGTGACTGGTTTCGCCAACTTATACACATGATTCATGGTGGCCTCTGATTCAGCTCCCAACCAAACTAAGTTCGGGAGACAAAACGTAGAGACGGGACCTGGTTGTATGTCAAAGTCCCAATGCCTATTCTATCGGCAGTGATGGTCTTGACCTCTTTCGAAAGATGGTCGACAAAAAAGAGTTTCATCACCTCGAAACAATTGTCATCTTGGAGGGCAATAAATTGTCTGGTATCGTTTCGGGTGTCAAGGCAACGGAAGCATGGCCCATCTGTCTGACCTTCTCACACTTGACGACTTGCGTTGACGCTATACGAAAACAACCCCATGTTTTGGACTGGTATAGTCAGCTGTACAGTCGTCCTGTGAAGTCTGAATCGCTTCGAGAGAGCTTTGAGACACCTTTGGTGGGACCTGATGTCGAATGTGGCAGGCATGACAATAGCCCTCATAGCCACTGTATAAACATGAATTACGAGCTCGAAATCCTTTGTTTGTTTTAATAACAGCCTAGACGCGGCGCTGCATAGACCCTGTTAGGCTGTCAATGACTCCCTGGTCGACCTTCTCCCACGAATAAAAAGATTTGCTTCATTGATGGCGCATCTTTTCGCTGCTTTGCGATCAAGCCGAGCGCCTAAATCTGCCCGAGGAAGTGGTTGCAGGGCGAGATGCCGTATCCTTCAATTCGCCCCATGACCTAGTCTATTTTCCAATTCCGTTCAAGGAGACCGAGACACTCGCTGCGTTGAAAGGTGTCGAGGGATCCGTGTCCGCAACTGTGCACCCGGAGAATACAGGGTAATAGGATTTCCATTGCGCCTTGGCGAAGCAGCGACCTGGGATTGTGCGTTTGCAAGAGTTGCAATCAAACAGTCGTGCGTAATTCGCCTTTGGATCGAAATTATATCCAGAAAGCAACACGTGGAGCCGCACTAAGTCTATTAGGTCTGCCAGAGTGCACTCTTCGGCAGAACACATTCGGACAAGTATGAGCTTCATACTTTCTTTGATGCTGGGGTCTCCTGGCATATCGATAGTTAACATGCTGCATTGAGGTGTCGTGTTTCAACATATCTGGGTAGGTGGCCGTAACAGAAAAGATAGCCTTGACAGCGTATCCGAATCCAATCGACTGTCCAATTTGACGAAGGCCTTGGAGTGCAATGTCTGACTAAAATATGGATAGACATCAATGACAAAATGGATATCATTGATCCGGTTCAAACCCAGTAAGAAATTGCGAGATAGAATTGTAAAGAAATCCTCACAAATCCACGTATAACAGTCATGTAGGGTAATACGCCGGAGATAACGAAAATCCTGGAGCCGTGTAACTTGAATAAAGTTGAGCGATAACCCTAGGATTTGCAGTAGATAGAGGATTACCATCGAGTGGCTCAGGAGCAACAATATTCTGAAATATTGCTTGAGTTTCGACATAGACATCTCTTCATTATTCCCAATCCAGCCAACCACAGGCACATTAACGGGTAGTATATCCCAACTGACTCTAAGACGGGGGCTCTGTTTCGAAACACTAATTTGTTGTATGCACCATACTTAATGAACAGAATGAAAAGTGAGACGGCTCTCATGCTCATCTGCATCAATATAATAATATCACGGTATTCGAGCATTGGAATGAAATAGTACATCAAATCGGGCATTGTGAGAAGCTTGAATATCAACGACATCTCGATCTAGTTTATATAGAAGACAGACTCAGTAAAACAAGCAATCACTAGAAACAAAAGATCGAGAAACGGCCAATAGAGAGACTTACTCAGAACAAACCGGGGACGGTGGGCAGGAAGAAGCTTTGACGGGAGAAGGAGGGAGATAGAGGGAGAGGGCCAAGGGGAGTATTTAAGCAAGAGATGGAGGCTGCGGTTGAGAAGAAAGTGGAAAGAGCGAGGGGCATTGCTTCTAGAATTGCTTGCGGGCGTGGAGGTTTGGTTTGGTGTACGCCTAGGAGGAAGCCACGCGCGAGAGCTGGAGGCGCACGCGAGGTAGCAAGCGGTGACTGGGGGATAAAACAGAATAGATAGAGAGGTCTATGTAGCTTCATATTGGCCAATTTAGTGCATCTAGATCATACTGGCGGAGTAGCTCGTTGCTAGATATGGACCTTTTCCGATACTCGGCATATCCGTGCATAAATCAATCAATCGACATTACTTCGAGGATGAGTCTCCCAGTAGCAGCTCCCATACGCGCCCTTCATACGTCCTGACGCTTGATGTTTCTTTTTTTGTAATTTTGGGGTGAATGGCCGTTTGATTTGTTTTTGGCGGATCTTCCACCATGGCGCGGAGAGTATATATCCGTATAGTGCGAAGAAGCTTACCGGGACCTCAATAGGTTGGCATAACTATTATCCGATTCCATGACTTTATGTCAAGGCTATAAAGGAACTATCCGATATCTGCGTATATGGTAGTGAGGTTGGCTTGGTTGTAGGAGCCAAAGGCCCTACTGCTGAGCGTCAGACGATGCCCTTTCAGTGGTATAAAAACAAGATCAGGCTCAACTCAATGATTTGTCAGGGGAAGCACCGATAACTATCAACACACCAAGCGAGAGTCCAGCAGATTGAAGAGATTAGCTGTCTCGACACCCCGTTTCCTTAAGATAAAGGGAGCACTGGCTCTCTGGGCTTAATTGACGAGGCAAAGCTCATTTGCGTTCGGATATCATCTGGCGATAAAGAGAAGAGGCTAAAAGTCCTTCACACAAACACAATGAGCTGCCCTGAGGCAGATATGGAACGTCATGAGTTCCCGATGTGAGAACAAAATCTTGAAGAATTGGAAGGTTAGAAGGACTGATCCTGGGTTTGCGTAGGTGGGATTCATTTGCTTGACCTCGATAAAAAAGAATGTGGATTTCCCGTGAGTTGCGTGCTGACTATATATCCGATGAAATCTTAGCAAGTCCAGGTTATATCCCAAATGGGCTAACAGCGCCAGAAGCCTTTATATATATATATATATATATATATATTTCTTAATTACAGTGGCCCAATGTACAATATGGATAGCCGATAAAGCAAATAATAAGGCGACATTGAAGTCGTTCCGACGTGGCGAAAACAGTAGTCGATGTCGCAGTCAAGAGGAAAGATGAGTGTCGGAACACGGCAAAATTGATATTGGGTCTAATTAAACCCCAGTGAAAACCGAGACATCTCGCCTTCGAGTTTACCAGGCGGTCGGGCTCCTGTACATCGGGTCTGTTGAAGTAGGCTTTTTACTGAGTTTGTCAACAACCCGTGATAAGGACCGAAACCTCTGTTGATTCGTGGAAAGATTAGTAGAACTGTGGTGTGGTATGGAGTTCTTTTCCTTTGCTTTTCTTTGCTTTCCTTTCTTTTTCCGTGGGCTATGGTATCAGTCACGATATTCTACCTACTTCCTAGAACTCTCTGAAACAACCATCTTCCAGTATTCAGCAGTATCCATTACCGGAGGTGTTTGTTTATCAACTCGATGAAGAAACTATTCTAAATCCCCTTCTTTGTAAACTTCAAAGGTACGGAAACTCCGGGAAATACGACGTCGAAGTGTGTTTCTTTGGAATCAAGGAACGCATTAAAACGATACACTGTAGGTAAATTCTTTGCTTGAAATACTAGTGACCATATGCGATCCTACCAGCACCGGGAAAATAAAATATATTACCAAGTAGTAAGTTGTGCAGTATCTGCCATCCCAAAATCAAATATACGCTGGAAGAACATATGCAAGAATGCTGCAGAAGTAGTAATGATGTGAGAGGGATCAAGTCAAGTCTAAAATACTGACTCGAGGAATCCGCTTCTTCTTCGTCTTCTTCCTGTGCTTGTCTGTTTCTTCGGAATCTTGAGAGTGCTCATCTTCGTTCTCTTCCTTTGGAGGTCCAGTATCCACGTTCCAGTACCCCCCACATACACTGACATTTTTAATGTGAGTCGGGGTTTTCTTGCGATCTGCACAATCGTAGCAGGCTGGTTTACTTTGCGCGTCTTCCTTCCCGGATAAAACAGCGTTTTTGTCCTTCAGACATTTCGCTCTATGTTTTGGCTGTGGGTCATACTCGTCAACATCCGAATTGTTTCGGTTAGGAAGGACCAGTTCGGAAACGACTTCTGGCTTCTTTGGTTTCGCCTTGGGTGGTTTCTGGGGCGATTTTTCTGTGGCCTTTGCATCACGCGTCTCCAACTGCAGATCCAGCTGCAGAGATGTAAGGGCCTTTTCAAGATTGTCTATTTCCGATGACAATTTCCCTTTATTGAACTTTGGTGGTGTGACAGTGCACGGCTGCGTGAAATGGTCATGACAACGCAGTTCCCTGAAGCTGGTGTTTGAGTAGCTCATGCGGATTCTCGGTGTCGCAGGCGGAGAGTAATCCTCGTCTGCGATTTCAATAATCTCCGTGCCACTAGCCGGACTTAGAGCCGTACGTCGAGCATTCATAGATCTCGTAACTGGGCGTCGTTTAACCGGGGATCCAGATAGGCTACACGATGCAAACCGATCAACTAGATAGTCAAAACCATCCGTACGTTGGCCAATTTTTGGGGGTGTCGACATTGTTAGTCCATACGTTCCAGGGCTTGAAAGTGGCTGGGACTTGGATGGAGATGCCGTGGAAACTGCTGCCTCGAACAACTGCGCGCTGTTGTATTCCGTCATGTCTGAGCGCCCTTTTTTGAGAGTACCATATTTCAGGATACTTCCTTGTTTCATGCCCGGATCTAGCTCTTTCCGCCTTCGGGGGCCCGATTTCCGGTTTGTCGTCTTTCTTGGTGCGGGCTGTTTTGCGGTTTGTTTTGCTTCCTGCTCCTTCTTCCAACTATCCACGGCATCTGGAACACCCATCAAAGCCAGGGTCTCGAATATCCACACTTTCTCGGTAGAGTAAGGATCGTACCGTTTTGGAGTTCTTTTCTTAGTTGGTGATTGTGGAACAACTTCCGTCTCACCTTCACCTTCTTCTTCCTCATCGCCAGAGGCAGCAGCCGTTCCTTGCGAAGGTAGTTGGGGATTTGGCTCCTCGCTCAGTAGATCCAGGCCAACGATATCAATTGGAATCATATCAAACTGAAGCTCGGACAGTCCATCCGAGTTGAAGCTCGTTCGATTCTTGTATACTCTCTGTAGGACGCGAGTTTCACTGTTGGACAATCTGGGCCTGCCAAATGTCGAAGGGTGTTGTCCGAGACGAAGCTTGTAAGAGACCAGAGGCTCAGCCAGGAGCCTTATTACCTTCCTCGCCCCAGAGCGATAATTCCATTCAAACGCATCAGCCGTGAATTGTCTTAGTTGCAAAACATCCACCTCTCTGTCCCACGCATCCTGTAGGCGAGATTTCAGAGACTCAATATCTCGATCTGATGAAACAACAGGTTTCGCGTAGTATGACAAGATTGTCTGATCGGGAAACTCCTCTGGGATTCGAACAACTTTGTGCTTTGTCTGGAAATACCCACTTTCGTTTTCCTCGAGTTCGTACTGAAGTCTCTCTCTCCATTCATTGAGTCGTTCATCGAGCTCACCTCCGTCTGCCTCCAACACTTCTAGTAGGTCTGCGCCGAACCCCGCTTTCGCGATTTCCGCGGCGAGCTTACTGCCACATTTTGGAACACCGGACGGTAGGTAGTCGCCTCCGCTCAGCATAGCGAATAGAATCATTCCAGAACGATCAAGAATCACGTTAGATGTGTCATCGCCCCCCATCTTGTAACTGGTAACATGTGTTGCGCCACCAGAGCTGCTTCCGGGTTCTTTCGAGAAGTTCATGATAGTAAATCCCGAACCAAACATGAGTGCATCCACATCATTACTCATGACCGCATCCACGACTCCGGCCATTTGTAGCCTGGAGCATTCTGCTTCTGCTTCGCCAGGGGCGTCATGACGTGGAAATCGGAACAAATCGATCAAAATCTTCGAGAGCTGAATGATCGGTGCATTCCCGTAGCTACGCCCTGATACAGCCTTTCCTCTTTTGAAGGGCGGTTTATCCTTGCCATCGTAGACAAAGAGCGGATGAATCGGTAAAGCCAATATTTTGAGCAGACGGTAAAATAGTGTACGGAGCTCTGGGTTTTTGCCGCCGCGTCCGGCTTGCACCTGGAACAACCATATTGAGATATCAACAGCTATCCTGATAGGCCGTGATGTGCGTTCCAAATGAGTTATTGCCAGCTTAGACAAGGAAATTCGCTCCCCGTTTCCGAGTGCATTGATGAGCCTGTTGCTGTGTATTAGCGATATAACTCTAGATTCTGGCTGTATTGGTGATGATATATATTCTGTGTTTACGTCCCCACTTTGGGGACAGCAACCAAAAGTTAATGAGATTGAAGGAGTTATTCTTACCCAGGAATACCCATTGAGAAAGGCTCCAGATCATCAAAATGAAACCAAAATGACAAAAAAAGGGATTTTATATACGGTGTGGAGGACTGCATTAGGTTGTTTTGTTGACATCAACGAACCGCTGTGACGGGCCGACAAAGATCCGACCTTTAATTGGCCCTTCTTGGCATCACCACCAACTCTACTACTATGACTGTTTTATACCAGATTTCTCCCCTGAACTTCTTTTAAATCTTTGTCTTCTTTTTTTGCTACAAATTGGATATACCGAAACATAAGGGTGCACGTTGCTGTGGGGAGCATGATTTGCTATTCCCTCACCACTCGATCGCGATCCTTCCCCGGCCTCAGCCTGAGCAGCTACACGGACGCAGCTTTCTAATTTACACAACTTTGACGCGAAACACCTGCTATCAATCTCCCAATGAGTCTACGACATAACCAGTCCTCTAAGTCGCCACCCCGCACTCCGCAACACCAATTGCGCTCGAACAACAATTCCTTCGCGAGTACGTCCTCCGGCTCCACATACCGTGTCGAAGAAGATGCAATTATATTCGAACTCGGCGCTCGATGGCTGCGCGCCGGATTTGAGGGAGAGAGCGAACCGAAGTGCGTGGTAGGATTTGGACCTGACGAGTCACGGAGGGCCGGAGACTACAGGCAATGGTTGAAGGGTACACCCATTGCGGACGACACGCTACCGCTGCCGCCAGCAAAACCGGAGGACTGGACGAGACCATACGAGTTGTGGAAGATGGATCTACGAGATGTTGACATGGGGCTTGTTGAGGATAAGATTGAGAGGACATTTCGGGAAGCCTACAACAAGTACCTTTTGACGGACGCGGGCTCGGCACGACTGGTCCTTGTCCTACCGTCTGTGATACCGCACCCCTTGCTGTCTTCGGTCTTGACGACGTTGTTCAATCGATGGAAGATACCCAGCATTTCATTATTGACAAGTGCTGCAATGTCCGCGACGGCAGCTGGACTGCGGTCGGCATTGGTAGTTGACGTTGGTTGGGCGGAAACAGTGGTTTCCGGAGTTTACGAATACCGGGAGATTGCAACGAAACGGAGTACAAGGGCAATGAGGTCATTATTGCAAGAGACAGGACAAATGTTTTCACGGCTTCTGGAAGGGGGTTCAAAGTCAGGAGATACAATTTCAGTGGATTTTGGGTTCTGCGAGGAAGTCGCCAGTCGATTTCTGTGGTGCGAGCCTTCAAAGCCGCGCGAGGAGGGAAACCAATCAGATGGCCCATTGGCTGACATTCTAAACAAGACCGTCTCTATACCGTCTCCGTCGAATCCTGGGTCTTTCGACATTGAGCTTCCTTTCTCTAAACTCACAGACCCGGTTGAAAAGGTGCTTTTCGCCAATGGAGTGGCGGACTATGACTTAGATGACGAAGAGAAGCCGATTCCTCTGGTAGTTTACAACACGCTTTTGAGTCTCCCACCAGATGCCCGGGGTATCTGCATGTCGCGCATCGTGTTTGTTGGCGGGGGTGCTAATATCGCGGGTGTTCGGCGCCGGATTCTCGACGAAGTGGCTCATTTGGTCAAACTGTACGGTTGGAGCCCCGTGCGCGGCAGAGTTGTGGAGGAACAAATACAGAAACTACGGAAACTCAAGCTCTCCCAGCATCTGGAACCGCCCTCTAACGCATCCCATGGGCAGAACAAAGCCCCATCCGATGCTGCGAACGACACGTCATTTGAGTCTGATTACGAAACCGCGGACGAAGCAGAGGGAGCAAATGATGCAGGGGCAGAAATTGACCCAATCGAACAGAAACTCCTCCGTACTCGCGAAAAAGACGTCATAAATCCTGTCCAAGGGAACCTTCGTGAAGTCGAGACCCTTGGACCCTGGGCGGGTGCCAGCCTTGTCAGTGGCCTAAAAATCCGGGGCCTGGTGGAGATTGAGCGCGAAAAGTACCTGCAGCATGGCCTCGCGGGTGCTAGTCGAGAGTCGGAGCTTGCCAATAGTCACAGAGAAGGTGTTCCTGACCGGCGCTCGCTGCGGGCTGGAGATAGATCTAGTTGGACTTTGGCGGGTTGGGGATGATGGTGTGATGTCTCATGTCACCATCTATGAGGGTGTTATTCACCCGTTGTGGTTATGTTTGGATAGATGTGGTTGTTAATAGATACCCAATACTACAGTTTAATCTACAATTCGGTTGCACGCCTCGTGGGGAAGCAAAAAAAAAAAGCATATAGCATACGCCGGATATTTTCAATTTGAAACCAGTTAATTAATTAATTAGATAAGTTTCACATAGTACCTGAAAATGAAGTGCATGAATAACGAAGCAATCCTACATTACGGCCCGATTAAATCCGGAGTTTAGGCCGTTCCAAACTTATAAACCGCCAAATTAACGGCGGGCAAGCCTCCCGGGCTAAAGATCTGGTTGTCGGTCTGACCCCAACCAGGCTGGTTGATGCCATCAATCCACCCCTCGGTTTCGATAACAACGCAAGCGTTCTTGTCGAGGGTGGTGGGCCCATTGAAACCCGCGTCCTTGACGCGCTGGATTTGTGATGGCTTAACGGGGTCGGACCCGTCTTGCCCATTGCAACTGTAGATTTGGATCGCGGGGGTGTTTGTTGTGACATCGAGGGTGATACCTGTATTCTTGGAGGACATATGGACGGCTGGGATGAGCGCGTCGGCGGCGTACCCTGTTGGCCTGTCGACGATAAAGCAGTTGTCGTAGCCTGTGCAGTCAGTGCCGCAGAGGCCGACGGCGGAATCAATGTCCTTGCCGACAAGTTTCGGCGAGGTGAAGTCTGGAGAGCCATCATAGGCGTCCACGGTGGAAATTTTGCCGTTGGGGATGAGGATGCCGTCTGTGGCAATGAAGCGGGAGCTGAGAGGCAGGTGGAGAGTGACGTCGTCGAGGACGTTGGCATCGCGGAAGCCGTTGAGGTTCCAGTAGATGTGGTTAGCGGCCATGATGGGAGTTGTCTCGGTCAGGGCGAGAGACACAAGTTTGGTGGTGAGTTGTGGGGAGCCCGTAGGGTTGTCGTTGTCGACGGTGTATGTTGCGTGGGTGAGCACGTCACCGGGAAAGCCCTGCAGGGCTTTGTCGTAGAAAGAGAAAGTGATCGAGGAGTTGGTCTGGGCAGTTACGGTCCAGTTGCGCTGGTCATAGCCAATGTCACCGCCGTGAAGAGTGTCAAGGCCGTCATTCTCATTTTTGGGGATGTGGTACTCGTTGTCGTCGATGGTGAAGGTGCCGTTCTTGATGCGGTTGGCATAGCGGCCGACGACAGCGCCGAAGAAGTTCGTGTCGGCGCCGTATTTGGTCGTGTCGTCGTAGCCTACAACAACATCCTGAGGGGCCCCGTCGCGGTCGGGAACAAGCAATGAAGTTAGACGCGCGCCGTGGGGGATTAATTTGGCGGTTATATTGTTGGCGCTGATGGTGTAGACCTTGTAAGGGTCTGCGCTTGGGGGCTGGTGCGTTGTACTGGCCTGGGGTAACGCAACGACATCCTGGGACGAGGCCAGAAGCCCAAACAAGAAGGCCGGCGTGGAGTGTTTGAAATACATAATGTATGTTAGGAGCGCAGACACTCCGACAAAGACGTAGCAATAGAAAAGGGCGACGCGAGGAGAGAAACGCGCGGGACAGACCAGGAACCTCAGCTGCGAGGGCGAGGGCATTGCCGGGGAAGCTTTCTCCTTTATAGTTTCCCCGGGAATGACCATGGACTGCTGCGCGACTGAATCGTGGATTGGGGATCGGACCAGTCCACCCAGTGCAAGGAATGAATCTCCGGCGGATGTCACCTCATCGTGCGGAGAAAGGGCGGGGGAACAAAGCGAATCTCCGTCAATTGGCCCGAAGAGCCTCGCAGGAGAAGGATGCCTGACCAACGACGTAAGCTGCCTCCGGAAGTATACCACTCTGGGCAGTGATGTGCGCTCCGTAAATGAGGTCGCGAGAGTGCAATCGCATTAACTTTGCAGCTCACCGGGCCGTGACCGTCTGACCGTTGGGCTCTGGCCCCCAAAGACAACCGTCGACTGTTTGCTGCGTGACTGGCAGACTGCACTCTGGGACTCCGAGAGTCTGAGAGTCTGAGGGTGGGATGGAGCGTATTGTCCACTGTAATTAGGATATAGACTAGTCCCAACCAGGGAAGCGGCATCGCATGACCATCATATGACCGCTGACATAATACCTGTGTGCCTGAGGCGGCCTTGTCTCTCACCTTCCCGATCGGGTATACGTGTTTATTCCGTCTTTCGCTGCTCCAGCTAGTCTCCCCCGCTACGTGCGATCAGTTGTTGCTTGTATATTTCAATTGCTTATATTCTTCTGTCCTTTTGCTTGCGGATACAGGATAATGACGTGTTTTGGATTGGCTTGTTGACGCGCTTGAACTCACATTGGCAGGCTCATTCTCGGTCGCTCTGGTCTCCCTCCCAGCTGCATTCAATGTTCGCTTCTCATTCCACCCATAGCGAAAGCTCCTCCCCGGACATTCTTGCGCCGCCTGGCGATGCCGACTACTTGATTTCTTCGCCATTCAGACCATTCTCCGGTCGTCAAAGCAGCCTCATGTCGCCCGCAAACCGTCGCATCCTCCAGACCCCTGGCGCAGCGAAACGGAAACGGTCGCGCATTAGCCTTAGTCCTGCGAAGAGTGCACATTCGATCCGCTTTGACGATATTGTGCTCCCAGGCTCGCCAACAAGGAATTTGGATGGCCGGCGCTCTGCTTCTCCCGACAAGGTAGATGCTGACGGAAATGTCAGTCCCTGGCGGATTCGCGTCACGCTTGAGGCAACACAAGACGAACAGGAAAACCAAGGCAGCCCGTCGCGTAAACGGCCCAAACAAAGAACAACCACTACAAAGATCCCGTTGAAGGATAGCTCGGAGCAGACACCCAGAAGAAGAGGCCGCCCCAGAAAGTCTGGCGCCCCCGATACGACTCCGGTTGCTGGGAGTCCCGGTAACACTCCGGGCCCAGCGAACAGTGAACAGAAGAGGCGGAGGGGTCGGCCAAGGAAGCATAAACCAGAATCAGATACCAACGCCGAGAACAATGACATCGAGTATAACGAACAACCTGAGGGCGATGTGCAGATGGTGGATCCTGCTCCGGCTGGCACGGAGCTGGAAAGACACAGCTGGAGTCCACTGAACCTGGCTGGTGACGCAGATTCCGAGGATGGGGTTTACGACAATGAGCAGTTGGGTATACCTTTTGATGCCCCTGCCCATACCGAGTCCGGGGAACCCGGCCCGCCTACTGAGGATCCTAACCCGCAACCTAGTATCGAACCGACGTACGATACTCCCAATGGTGATGCGATAGACCGCTTTAATTACCAGCAGGGAGATGATGAGTTACATTCAACTCCCTCCAAAATGCCATCGCCAACCCGCGAACTTCCAACCGTATCTCCCGAGAATAGTATATATGCGGGCCATACGCCAATGCCACACCACCGTACGTACTCGACACCGGCTTCGGCGTCTCTGAAAGACAATGAACAGCCAGGACGCAACCAATTTCCCCGTGAACCATCCGTGAGCTCTTCCAAGCCGAGCGCAATTCGTTCTAGCGATCCTACAAACGAACACAGAGAGTTCGACTCTATTATAGAGAGCGAAGGTTTCAGCATGGTCTCGTTAGATACATTACCCTCAGCCCAACAGCATGGACTGAGAAGTAATCCGAAGCTAGCCAAGGGTGCTCTCAAACCATTCATCGAACGGGAAACAAACGGCGTTCTGAGGCGGAAAACGAACATTCCGGAACACCAAACCGAGGAAGCATCTCCTCCCAGTCCAAGCCCCGGCCCAGGGCTGTCTTCAGAGCGGCATTTTGATTCCCCTCAGCCTCGGGGCAGTATCCGGTCTTCAGCTGCGAAACGGATACCAGTTTCTCCTATACCCACCAAATGGTTATCCCAAGCACCCCAGCGTAAGCCTTTGCTCCGCCTTGCCAAGTTAGTCAGGGCTGGAATCGCTCTCGAACGCGTTCTTAGCCACTCCAATCCTCCATACAGTCCAGGAAATGCCGTTCCTGACTACATGGCGCCTAGACAACGGCTAGAAGTAATATTCAGTGACTTGAATCCAGAATCACAACGGGTCCTGGGAGCAGCTCTAGGACTTGGGCAAGTACTTGCAATCAGGCGAAAGATGATGGAGCTTAGGAGTCCGCAACGGCGGGCTTTGTTTGCGGAAGAACTAGAAAATGAGGAAGACCATGCTGATAATAATTTAGAATACACTAAGCGTGAAGTGTCCAAAACTCCAAATCGACAATATGATGGTGCAGCCGATCCTTCTCCAGTCTCCTCTTCCCCGGATACGGATATGAAGCAGCGATTTGCGGAATGGCAGAGAGAAAGGGACGCAGTCAGCCGTACAATACAAATGGCGAATTCAAGTCAAGTCATAGTCATCGATAGCGATGTTGGTACGCCGAATACCAACGCAGGCGAGAGGGATGTCGCGGACCTAACTCCGTTAATGTCACAATGGAACAGAAAGCGTCACGCGGAGGTGCAAGATGACGACTACGATAACCAAGAGGAAAGGGAGATTTATGATGATAACCAAAACCATCGAGAGCTAGAGCAGGAAGGAAAGCAACATCAAAGGGAGTTAGAGGAGGACGAGGGGCCCGATGCGAACCAAAGTCAGTGGATGTCAAGGTGGAATAAGGATCACCAAGAGGAGGTGCAAGAGGACGACTACGAAAATGAGGAGGAAGAAGACATCTACAATCCTCGCCAAAGTCCACAAGAACCAAGAAAGGAAGAGGGAGAGGAACAGGGTGGGCTGGAAGAAGATAATTACGACAACCAGGAACAGCGGAGTGATTATGATGATGACCGAAGTCTTTGGATGCCGAATCGAAAAGGAGAACACCAGCGAGTGGCAGACGAGGAAAATTTCGACGTTGAGAAGGGTAGAGCGGACTACGTTGCTAGCCAAAGTACCCGAATTCCGAGACTGGACGAAGATCAACATTTGGACGTGGTGGAAGAGGACTACGCCAATGAGGAGGGGCCGGGTTATGACCCTGATGTTGATGAGGACGATGGATATGAGGATATTTGGCAGGTCCAAGCTAAATATGAAGGAAATTCGGGTCGAGAATCTATGCTAGACCCTCAGGATGAAGTACAGTCAAGTCCTCGGAAAGGTGGCTCAACTCCTGCGGACCGGGGTTACAGCATGTCTTTTTCTCCCGCACACTGGATAGATGGGCAGGGCAAGATGCCTTCCTTGGGTCAATCGCGCGTCCGTGAACTACGAGAACAGGAAGTCGATATATCTGCTCTGCTCCGCGCGGAGGACACGCCAAATCGTGCCCGTTACTATTATGGGAAGAGTAGTCCGTTGAGCTCTGCTCAGACACATTCCCCGCAGCACAACATGCTATCGTCTGCGGCATCTCATCGTCAAAACCATGTGGAAAGATACGAGGATGACCTGGGTCAGCTGAAAGAAGTAGAAGAGCCAGCAGATTATCTGGACTTCAGCCCAGAGAAATATCTGGAAGATGAGACCTTCCAAATTGATCCGACCACCAGACATGAAAGTGAGATGCAACGTTACCCGTCAGATTTCGCTGATAATGCTAGCATTTCGGATGATGCAGGCGATGAGCCACCCGAGCATGAAGAGACGTTGACGCCCAAGAATCCAGCACCTGCCAATAGGGGCGGCCAAGCAACATCCTGGTATGAAAGGTTTACAAATCTCACGCCCGCTTGGCTGAAGGCTCCGCTCCAAAACTCAAGTCCCCAGAATAAGCATTCAAGCCCGCCGACTAATCAGTCGAACTGGAAAGAACCAAGTCCGATTGAAGAGCAATCACAACACTCAGAACAGGAGGAGCAGGAGGAGCAGGACAAGGAGGATGAAAAAGATGAGGAGGAAGAGGAAGAACAATATTCTGTGGACTCTCGGGACGAAGATAACTCGAGGAAAATCCGACAGCCGCAGCCCGATGCCCTTTCGGAATCGGAGGTTGATCAAATTTGGGCTCCCAGTCCTCAACCCAAGGCCAAACGTACTTCAGCAGCGCCGAAGAAAGAACCAAAACCAATGGCGGCAGAGAAGTCGCCAGAGAAGTCGCCAGAGAAACTAGCGCGTCTCGAAACGTCTGGCTACTTCTCAAACGCACACTACGCGCTCCTCCGACGTCTATACCGCCTCGCTAAACAATCCCCCGAGAGTTTCACTTACCACTCTAGTTCTTCTCACTCTGGCATTATTGGTGACTATATCTGGACGTCAGACAACACCTACGGGGTGCCGGTCACGGAGCTGCAGTTTGCCATCGTGTACCGATTCAGGCAGGAATTAGCCGCAGAGGACCTGAAGTCCGGAGGCACGGGATGGGTCGGCTGGTCAGACGCTGATTTGCATCGCCGACTGGTCAGCGTCATCATCGGCGAGCAAATCAGAGAAGACAGGAAGAATGCCCACGACCTGAGGCCTTCGCGTTCGAAGCCCAGGAGTATTATCCAGCGAGGCTGATTGCTTTGGTTTGCATGGCAGTGGGTAGGGCTTAGTGTTTATTGCATATGAAGTGATGTCCAGCTTTTTTTTTTTTTTCTTTCCTTTTTTCTTTTTTTGACACTTTCCCCCTTATGCACATTTAGTCGGGTCGTTCTGGTGCTGGCGAACCTGGACGCGGATGGTGTTTGGCTGACTTTGGTTGCCTTTTGCATAGTTGTTAGAGTGTATCTTTGTCATTTAAAGCGGTTGGATGATCAACGATCATTTTCTCTTGAAGACTTTGACCTGAAGCAACCTCTTGGAAGGGTCCATGTTATTATTTCTTTTCTGGAGGTGGAACTTTGATTGGATGCTGGGGCTTGCTTAGCAGAATCAGCTGCCCAACTAATTTTCCTTCTTTTTGCTTTTTCTCTTTTTTTCTAATTCCTTCTTTCTCCAGCTGTTCATACAGAGTATTTATTTTTTACCAATTGCCATGGCCGTCTGTGTACCTAACAGTCGTTTTTTTACGACGAGTATAAGGTGTGGTCAGTATGGTTGATACCGGAGATCAGGGTTGCATAACCCCAAGCCCGTGACGCGCTTCCTCCGGGTTCTTCAAGCAGGTCACAACGTCACTGTGTCTTCACCGTATCTGTGCAGTACCTAGAATACAAAGTAGTCTATGGATTCCCCTGCACCAGATCAACTCTCCAACCGCCACGTTGACAAACCCTGCGGATCAGTTCCGGCCCCCGTTCCAGGCCCTTGACGCGGGACCCAAAAGGGTTTGCCCCCGTGGCTAAGAAACGTGCAAGCCCATTTTCCTCCCCGCCCTTGGCGCCTTAACTCGGCGAAGCTGGTCTCGTGCTAGACTGCTAGCGTCAGACTTGTGTTAGTGTTCCATTTTAGTCCAGACTGGGGCACTCGGAGCCTGCATCTTGCAGGTTTCCAAGGGCCAAAGCAGCCACACACAGTGGCCAGCGCTGACGAGATGAGGGGGTTCTAGAGTCTAGACTCTAGAACTGTCTACAGAAAGAAGAAAAGCGTTTCCCCGCGGCTTTACGGTGATCTTGGTTGCGGTGTGGAGACTGGAAAGACGGGTCTTATGCGGCACATGGGGTTCGGCGCTTTGACTTTTGGATATTTGTCGGAACGCTTGTGGCGGCAAGGATAGGAAGTAACGCTCTTATTAATGGATGGATTATCGGGTGTCGGACTGGAAAATAGATCCATGTTGGGTATTTCTGAGGATGGCGCGGCAAACCTTCGATGGTATTGATGCGCGGAGATGGATGATGGATGGGCTGGTTGGGTATATAAACATGAACTTCATTCGGGCTTCCTCATGTTCGCCAGACCCCATCTTTCTAAATATAAGAGGCCTACCTGCGGATAGGCACACATACTTGTTTACCTCGCCGTTCTTCCTCCTTATATATACTTCTATACTGCTGGAGTTTAGGTAAGGGAGAGTGAAAATGGGAGTCAGCCAACGCGTCAAGTCCAAGTATGTGTTTCGTCTTCCGATTTCTTTTCTCAAGGCAAAGCGAATGAACGTGAAAGGGAAGGATACAGACGCCGGAGAAGACCTCGACGAAGGGTTATACGCCAGTGTCCCTCGCACAGTCCGGGTGCAATATGAATCTGATGTTGAATCAGAGATTGAGTTCGATGGAGGTGTCGACCTTGTGGGCATTAGCACATCTGCCTCTGCTGCTACTAGGAAGAGGAAGAGACTAGTCAGCTGGGATGGCGTCAAAGATCAGGCGAGCAGCCGATGGACCATGGAGCAGGAAGAGCAGCTTGTACATGCACGAGCTGAGCTGGCGAGGTGTCAGAAAGCATGGAGTTCGGAGCAGGAAATTTGGCTGAAATGTGTGAGTTTTCTCTCGCCCGCTGGCGCGGTTCCTTCTTTTGCTATAGAACAGACAAGTAGGGACGCAGTCGGATACACAGGTCACTGCGTCTTCGAAATCGGAGTCAGCTCAGCACTATCGCTCGAAATAATCCAGCAAGCTGGGAAAGAAAGATGAAAGACACTGACAGAAACAGATTGAAGAATTGAGCGAAGAAAAGGAAGCACACGAAGGGTTTCTCAACAATCGTGCGAAACAGATCGGCGACGAACAGAACCACTTTCGCAAAGCCTGGGATCGAAACCGAAGGCGCTCAGAGCAAGGTCAACCGCATGAGCAGCCGCAACGACTGACTCCGGGACAACGAACGGCGAGCCTGCCGGTGCGACTAGGGAAACTAAAGGGAAGAAACTAAACTGGGCTGAACCGGAGGATGAGCTGGGTAAGCTGTCGGCATGATAAGATGCTAAGAAGGGAGCAGAGAACGGATCTGGACCTGGTCAGTGCAGGTAGAAGGGAGTTTCAATCCCGGTGGGGTGCAGCTTATCTCGTAGAAAAATGAGACGAACAAGGTGGGAAATAGAGGGTCCGTGAAGAGTTCCCACCCACCCTATACAAGTTCGGGACACCCCAAGAACCAAAATGAAAGAAGTCACTGACAAATAGAACAAGGTAGATGGGGACCATCCAACCAACGGTACTTGGTGCAAGGGAGAATGGGATTATTTGGACCTTAACGATGTGAATACTGTATATCGGCACATGGACCCAATATCATTAGCTCACCATGCATGGTTTGACTCGGTCCACCAAATTACTAGTACTCTAAGTAAAGAGATTCCTGCCCACAGATGTAAGTATGCCTGTGCATGCGTCTCAGCTTAAGCCTCATGATCGAAGAACTGCTGTCAACCAAGAAATGTGTTCCCACTTGTCTTCCTACCATGAGCGGTGCTGTCTCCATGGCTCGGAGTACCAGATATGGATTCAATAGTAGGTAATCGAGAGCACCAGTTCAAGAAATTGTGTATCTGACCTGTTATTCCGCGCGGGATTCGCGGAAAGCTTGGGTGGTAGGTAAATACAACTAGGCGTTTTAGGCACTAGTCTTATCAGCGACTGCTGAAGGACACAGATGGGGCTTGGAATATGAGCCTGAACTGCCTAAAAGCCCAATTTCCGTGAATTCGGAAACCCAGGACACCTGCTTGTTTATTTTGTGGGCTTTTGATTGTTGGTGTGTCTGTGCTGGCAGATCGGGAGATAGCAGTATGGGGTACTGCGTTCCCCAGTGTTAATGGAGTGATGCGACGAAAGCGCCCTTGACGCACAGTTTGTCTACAGGACGGTGACTGGTCAAGCATCATTCCTGAGCGAAACAAAAGTGGTTAGCCTGGACAATAGCCAGGAATCACCAGGGTTCCCTAGTGTAGTACCCAAGCCACCCTTCGACTTGGCTGCCAAACCCAAAGACTTCATTATCGGACGACTCCACGGCACGCCAGCGCCCTGTCCCCGGGCCCTGGTTCGACCCAGCAGATTGATGAGTACGGCGGGCTCCGGTGCAAGAGATAAGAACATAGCTCAACGGTTGACAGCGCTTCACATGTGGCCTGGGAGCTGGGAACTAAGAGGGCAGCAGTTAGAATCCAATCACAGCGACATTGCCAGAAAGGGGCCTCCGCAGACCTCAAGTACGAGCTCGCTGAAGGATTCAACATCGAGTCAGCGATTTTCGACTGGGCAAGACAGAGAATGGACGACGGGAAACGGCTTATCAGCGCATTTTACGGAAAAGCGATAGTCAACTGTCAACTGATAAGCATATTTCCCGATTGGGCCAGGATGACCAGTCACCTCAGTTCTCACTTCTGTCAATCACAAGAATGCAATTATCGTCTTATCAGCTTGCCCTTCATTGTATTCCATTTGATTGTCGCTGCCAATGTTTCCTGTCCAATTATGCACGCGCTATGCTGCATTGTCTTTCTGATCTATCGCGCCTCTAACGGTCTTCATTCCTTCTCGACGCTTGGCCGCGCCGTTGCCACGCCGAGGATCTCTCTCACTTTCGCCCATGACCATGAAATCATTTCAATCCTTCTTGGCCAATCCCCCTCGCGGTCACAGAACTTAACCCTTCATTGCAACTATTGATGTGCCTGAGAGATGGTGGCCTCTCTGTCTCGAACCACAAGATAAGCCGCTTCGTGTCTACCCATTCAGAGACATACTACTCCTACATAGGTATTTCTCTGGTCTCATTAATAGCTGACGCTTACGCATGTATTTATTGCGTCTTTATATTCCTCCCTTCTTTGTTAACCTTGCATAGAAATGTTCCTAGGACGCCCTGAATCTCCATACCATTTCCGTGCTTCGTTGTTTCGGGTTCCTCCGCGGAGTTCAGCATGTCTGTCTTGACTTCTGTCTGGTGGCCCGAGGACCGCGTCAAGACGACTATCTGTCCTGATTTTGTCTTCAAGCACCTTCCTCCAAGCACATTACCCCGTCTTGTTGCCCCCCTACCTTGGGGTGAGGGCCTGACGAGCGAGACCTACCTCGACTGGATCCTTGCCAAAGCAGGAAGGCTGTTTCTTATTTTACTTGACATTGGTATTCCCGGGCGAATTTTTCATCTGGTGGATGAGTCCTTTGACGATCAAGATCTTCCAATTGCTGCCCATAGTGTTGACCGGCTGCAACTTTCTGCTCAGGATCCAAATTCTGAACTAGATTCCAAGTTTTTCCTCGCCCAATGGCGTTTTGTTGTCAGGGGAATTGGCGAAGGCGAGCATGTCAAGTATACCGAGAACGAAGGCATTCCCATCGAGGTATTGGAGACAGGCACTGTATTGATGAGAGAGGGCGTCGAGAGAGTCGTCCTGGCCGGGGCGGCCTGCAAGATCTATTTGCGGACCCAAGTGACCATCGGCGGCGCACCACATTTCTTCGACGAAGAGGAAGTTCTCGAAGAGATTCGATCCCTGAGAAGATTGGCCCATGAACATGTTTACTCCATTTACGCATCATACTTCGCCGACAACACTATTTGCATCCTCTTCTCGGGAGTATATGAAAGAAACCTCATGTCTTTCCTGACCGATACGCCTCAGTCATTCAAAAAGCTCGCAAAAGAACGACGTCGAGAAATATTAATCAATTGGCCACACTGCCTTGCCCATGGACTATCCTGGTTGCATGCCCATGGCCAAGTTCATGGCCTTATTCGCCCATCTAATATTCTGATTGACGCAGACTTTAAAGTCTTCATTGGTCAATTCGAAGCTCTGGACACCTTACTTCCACCAGTAAAGGTGGATGATGTTGAGTCCTACCAATATGGTCCACCTGAAAGGTGGGTGCGCTCTATTAGTGTCCAGAGCAACGGCCCTACGAGCAGCACACTCCCGTCGGGAGGACGTTCTGGTCGTAAGGCGGGCGAACGTCCAGGTGGGTTGAGCCTAGCTCGCTTGAAGGGACTGCACATATCAGATCCAGAGGCACTGAGCCCACCTCCAGAGTCTGTCGCTTCTCATGGTACTGTTATCCATGTTGGCCAGAAAGACCCATCTTCTCGATATTCCATGGGGCTTTCTTCTTCCTCGGGTTCTAGTAATGGGAGCATCCATAGGCGCGGCATCTCGATAAAACGACCCATACTATACACTCCATCTATAACTCCTTCTAGCTCTTCAGGGTCTTCGGAAGAGCGGGGGTCCATGATTTTCAACTCCGTCGGGGTGCCCACTGCGCATACTAGTGGCGGAGCATTGGTCCAGATATGGCAGTCTCGGCAAACCGATCCTGAAGCCTCCGATATCTTTTCCCTCGGTGCCATATTTTTGGATATTCTTACATACTTGTGCAAGCGAAAGATATCCGCGTTCGCCAGCCATCGTGGTGCAAAAAACCGCACAGCGGGTCGTGGTGGTGGCGTTGCAGATTGTTCCTTTCACCTGGACCGGAACATTGGCCAAGTGAGCTCGTGGATTACTCTTCTTGATAGTGATGCAAAGAAGCGCAAAGACCCCGTATTCCAAGCTGTCCGACGAATGCTCGCAATGTCGCGAGGCATGATCAGCAGAGACCCAGGAAATCGTCCCTCTGCCTTCCAAGTAGAGCAGCTATTCGCTTTTTCAATCAAAAAGACTGAGGACAAGGTTACACTCTGCTGCACGTCAGACCTGCATCCTGGTCACCGAGGGCGCCTGGACGGTGTGGCATCCGTTCAGGATGATAGAGTAGCTGTACCAAGGATAGGGTCACGATCACCATCTACTTCTCCAAGAAGCCCAAGAAACGGCCAAAGTCGCCAGACGAAAGCCTCCTTCCAAGACGAAAATGGCCTCTTAAGCCCGACCTTTCAATATACACCAGGGACATATCTAAGTTCTTCCGAAACTGAATCTTATACCAGCAGCGAGTCAGACCACGAGCCCCGAAGAACGAAGTCCAAACAACGCAACAGGAAACCTAGCAAGGAAAGGTCGAGCAGAGTTCGTGGCATGTCTCCAGATACGGGATCAAACCCAATACTCACAAATGACCCATCATGGAGCTACGCGACTCCATGGGTGGCTCTGAAAGACTAATATATTTCTTGATATCTATAGCCCTAGTTTATTTTCTTTTCATATACCCATTATTGCAGAGCCCTCATTCGGCTAATCAGTCTGTACTTTATCATTTTCTGCCCGTTGGAGTCGGTCAGTCCGCATTCTTTTTCCCGATTTCTAACTTATGTTTGATCTGCACTTCACGTTTTTGTCTTTATCTGATTTGTTATAATTGATATGAAGCGACGGTACGGCTGGCCTGGTTCGGAAATGGACGCTGGTGCATTAATTATGATATAGTAAACATCATCTTTTTACCTTGAAGTTTACGGCTCAACATCCCTCTTTCATCAACAAATCGTATTTCGGTGTAGTCCCGTCCATGTCGTCTTTTGTTTTTCTTTGCGCATACTTCCGACATCCCAGCTGATGGGAAGGAAATAGCCACCAGCCTTACTTGGTACCAGAAAATTTACTGCTCAGGCGATATTAAAATACGAAAATTAGCATGCAAGATAGAATAAATATGTTTTGCATTTTTGACAGTCAGATCCATAATAATGTAGATTTTTGAAAGAATTTGTACTGTGCCTTCAACTCGGCAACCTGAGCGCCCCAATAGATAATAAAACCCATAATCAACAGTCACTTAATCACTTAGCTTTAGGGCGGCAGGAACCTGGTTGCTGCCCACCGGATTGCTGGGCAGCCGCTTGAGAGGTGGTGCTCGTCTGCAGTGTGGTCCATTGCAGCGTAGTGCTCGGCCGCGTAGTCAATTGCTCAGTGCTCAGTTGATGCGTTGGTGGTTGAACCGTACTCAACTGCATAGTAGTAGTAGTAGTAGTCAATGGCATTGAAACTGACGGCATTGTGCTCGACGGCATCATACTTGATGGTATCGAACTCGATGATACCATACTAGAGGACGTCGAACTTGGTATCAACGCCGTGCTCGATGGCACAGAGACACTCGAGCCCGGCTGCTGCGCAGGTGGCTGCAGCGACCCCAGATTCTTCATACTCTCCATAATAAAGCGGTGAATCTCCTCATTCGCAACATCCATGTAAACCCCCGGGTATCCGGGTCTCGCACAGCCAAGTCCAAACCCAACGATACCCACTTGCACACCACCATACACAAGCGGGCCGCCGCTGTCGCCCTGGCAGGTATCCTTTCCAGGGGTATAAGTGCACATCATCCGGTCTGTGATCGGGACGATCCCCTGATAGTCATTGCGGCATTCTGCCCGTGAGACTGTCTCGAGTTCGACGGCTTGTAGCTGGTCGGAGACCTTGCCGTTTTCACGGTCGAAGCCCCATCCCGTAGCTGTGCAGTTGATACCGGGCTGTAGGGTTGCGGAGCTGAGTGTGATGGGGCGGACTGAGGGGCCGAGGGTGATGTCGCTGCTGAGGGTTAGGACCGAGATGTCGTAGTCGCCTGTCTCGGGATCAAAATTGGGGTGCTGCGTGACTTTGGACAACTGGTAGACGCCGCCGCCGTGGCCAATGGTTGAGGTGCCTGCGCGGATGGTCAGGTTATTGGGGTATTCGTATGTGCAGTGGGCGGCTGTCAGGATGGTCATTTCGTTGAGGATCGAACCGCCGCAGACGTGCTGGCCGAGATGCTCCAGGCTGGCTTGGTAGGGGTAATTCTCAGCTGTAGTTGGGTGTCCGCCGACGATGGCCTCGTGAGCTGCGACGGTGTTGAGGGAGAGGAGGGAGAGGAGGGAGGCAAGAAGGGTTAGAGAAGGCATCTTGGATGCGAGGCTAGTGGGTACAATTTGAAATGTACCTCGAGGAAATGGACAGAGAGATGAAGGTGGGATGGAGATGAAAAGTGTCTTGGTACTAATCTCTGTATTTATGTCCGATCTCAACATGTGAACATGAGAAGGCGTTCACTTTTGACAACCCAGTGTGCTGACTTCGGAATTTATAGTCATAGTGAAAACGCCGGCTATGGAACAGCTTCGGCCATACAGATGTACGAATTATGCAGGATATATGAAGTGAGATTCATAGTCTCCAGAGCTGGTAGTGGCTGAGCATGTTATAAAGATCCTTGAAGGCTGAATACTTCACAGCAAACCCGCTCAGTGAGAGTCATTGGAGGGTAATGAATCTCTGTCGGTTCCTGAACAAGGAGGTTCTTCATTCAGCCTTAATTTAGCAGATATCTCGTATCTCACTTGCATGGACGACGCTGCATGGGGGGTGCGTCGTTGATAAAAGTAGATTGACTGCATGACTATGAAATATGAACTCTTTGTGAACTGCCTTCCGCAGAAACGTCCACTTGAAGGCAGTCTTTGGAAATGAGAGACAGCTACTTTCCAATGGCTATTAAATGTCCTACCTTTGCATTTGGAAACGATTGTATTTGCCGTCAAGCTCCTTGTATCTCAGTAGTAAAGCATAGCCAAGACCGCAGTGGCTCGCTACCAAAGTG
This sequence comes from Aspergillus sydowii CBS 593.65, assembly GCF_001890705.1. Lineage (NCBI taxonomy): Eukaryota > Fungi > Ascomycota > Eurotiomycetes > Eurotiales > Aspergillaceae > Aspergillus > Aspergillus sydowii. The sequence goes on along the minus strand of NW_024467861.1, from coordinate 735,939 downwards.
GATAACAGTAACGCACATTATTATGAGAACTCGGAAGTTGGCAGCTGTCCGTAGCGGTGACCTAATAATATAATCAATCCGGTTGACAGCCAAACGGATTATCCACCAAGGCTGCGAAATGCCATCACCGGTGCTCTGTACAGGATCCACTCTTGAGTTTGGCTGGCTGCCCTCACCGAGAAATGTGGTTGCGGAAGCCAAACTTCAGAAGCTTCCTAATTATAGCCGAGACAGTGTCCACCACAGTAACTGATGCCTGCACCATGATAACGATTCAGTCTCAACTCAGGTTAGGTCCAGCTTCCAGTGGGAGCAGTAGCGAATAGAGGGGGGAGGGAAATGATTGGTGACATTCAGTACGACAATGCGATCTCTGGCGCGGGTAATGCTGCATGGGTCGATAATACTCAATCAGCAAGTGTCGTTAAAGACATGGACCAGCTGTTCCCCTTGAGGCGCAATGTGGACACTGTGATTCGCCATTGCAGTGAACTGTGGCAGTTGTGGCAGTTGGAGTTGGGATGAGGTGGTTGAGTTTCGGGATACTCCGACTGCCGAGACAAAATTACTGTACAGAGAAAACCAGAAGAAAAAAAGACAAGATTGATGGGAAAACGAAGATCCGATTCAGCCCTGCGACCACGAGGGTTTCGAACAGCGGGCAGCGAGATGAAGACACGCAACGGGCATCATCAACCTGCTGCATCTGCTCTGACCCTGAATCAGTGTTCGCCAGTCACGATAACGACGGTCGGCCCCTTTTCCTCCTGAAATCGGCAGATATCGTCATGCACGGGCTTTTCCAGGCTTTTCAGGCTTTCCAGGCCGGATCTGGGCAACGATCGAGACCCTTTTCCGGCTCCACTCAGACAACAATTTCGATTGCGATCTGCTAGAGCGAGAGTTCTCGGTCTGGCAGTCTGCAGGGCCTGAGCAGGAGGGGCATTGAGACAACGCCGACAATTCCCACGTTGGAAGCGACACTATTGTGAGCACAGAACTACAGAATCCAGTTACAAACAGTCGCAGGTCGCAGTCGACAAGGCAGAACCACGAATGTCAAATAATCGAATAGAAATGAGCAGGACTTTGTGCCAAAAGAGGATCGACAGCAGCTTGCGTGGATGTGCCCCCTGCCCCGTCTCCGCCGCCCACTTAGATGCCCGCTTTCATCTCAGTCCCCCAAAGTGACATCGCTGCGTTCTGCACTCGCGCAATCTTTTAATACTACTCCAAGTCCTCTCTTTATTTCTTCTTCTTTCATCTTCAAGGGTTTCGTCCTTCCTGTCCCTACCCGGCACCGCCCAGTCAATCTGACCTGTCCAGACCATGCGAACCTTGGCTCTGCGCCTGTCAAACGTCACTATCTTGGGAGATTGGAAGCTTCGTTATCGCCAGTGTCGCTGATTGGCCCCTGCGCCCTCGCCATCTGGACTCAACGTCACCGAGTACGTACGAGTCAACTCAATTGTTTCGAGTTGTTGTTCCCCGCCCACTCGAGTCGCCCTCTTAAATCCTCTACGCTGTCGGTCGCCCCCATCCATTGTATAGACAACTGCGACCGTCGCTGCAACAATGTCTACCCCTTGTCCATTCCGCATTTCGCGGACTGCGAGCGATCGGCTGGCTCGCAATGAAGCATTTAGAGCAATTAGAGAGAATCTCAGGCGCCAGGAGCTCGGCTCTGAAGCCCCAACGTTTGTAGTCCCCTTTTACCACTTACCACGAGTATGCGACATGTTACTGACGCGTGGTTGCCTTGTAGTTTTTGCGCATCCCACCGCTATTCGTGCTCCGACGAGGAACAAGAATCGTTTCGCCTGCATCGTGATATCATACACACCCTCCTCCTCCCCCTATTCCTTCTCCATAACCAAGCGTCTCGCGTCGCTGTCAGCATGTTGCCCGGCCATCAAGCAGCAGAGTCAGAGCGAGCCTTCCGAGGTGAAGCACGCGATGCTTATGCTTGGCTGCATTGCATCTTTAGTGAGGAGCATGATTGGTATATGACTGAGCGTTGCCCCGCCTGCATCGGCCTGCACGTCTTGCATTCAGAACCCACCATCCGTTTTGTTGCCGTGGCGTGTCTGCTGTCCGACGACTTGCTCAACCCGGGCCTATTCAACTCTAGTCGACGGCTGCCTAGCTTTGCTTTCTGGCTTGAGGCGCTTGAAATGGCGGTTCGCGAGGATCCATTCTGGGGCGCTGACTGCTGGCCCGACATCGAGTATCGGGCATGCTCGCTCATCAATGGCGTTCAGCTGCTGTCGCTGCAATGTCTGGAATTCCAAACAGCTCTAGACCGACACAGTTTGCAATCGACCACGTCGTACAAGGCAAACTTTCGGTTTCAGCGTGATGCAACTCAGTCGCTACCTGCTCATCCGGTCCCTCTGGGCGCATCCGATTGCTCACAGCTGGCCCTTGGCCATGCGACTGATTCGAAGCAACGCTCAAAACTCTCTTCAAACCGGTGCCTGCAGTCGCACTGGGCCGAGCGGCCTCGGAGATTCCACACGAGGCGGGAAGCTGACACTCGAAGCCGATCAGTGACTTCGTGAGCCGATCCCGGTGATCATGTCTCCTTCCGAGGGGGCCATCGAGCTAATTACACACCATTCCCAAGGTTCTTCCTAGTGTCAACCTTTGGTTATACGAGGTCTATAGGGGCCAAGTAACAGGCTAACACCCTATGACTCATTCCCTATCGACTCTGCTCGGACCAGCATATAAGTTGGAGAATATGGCCAACAAAAGAGCGACTCAATCTCTGAAGCCTGCACAACGCACCAACTATGGCACCAAACTCAACCTCCGTCGATAAACAGTTCTACTCGACGCCGTCCCCATTCGAGGAGCGAATCGGGTACTATCGAGCGGTTCGTCATGGTCAGCAAGTCTTCGTGTCTGGAACCACCGCAGTCGACCCCGCATCCCCAGCTGGCGCCCCGCAAATCCTCTACCCAGGCGACGCACGCCAGCAAACACGCGTGGCACTTGAGGAATGTATCAAGGCAGTCCAAGCCCTCGGCGGCAAGGGGCCTGAGAACGTGGTGCGGGTGAGAATGTTCGTCAGTCGCCCCGAGGACTGCACCGCTGTCGGAGAGGGGTTCACACAAATCCTCGGACGCAAAGGTCAGCCAGGCGTCGGAGCAGCGGCGACAATGCTGGTGGTGCGAAATGGATTCGTGGACGAGAGAATGCTCGTGGAGATTGAGGTGGATGCAATCGTCTGAGCGGTTGAGAGCGATTACGTGCGCAGTCGAAAGGAAGCGAAACACCACGAGACAAAATAAAACAGCAACAAAACATTACACAAACGTGCGGACTTGTTGTGGGTCTCTAGGAGTTCTGGAACAAACAGTGACTACAGTGTGACTTACTTGGTATATGCCGTCACCTTCATGAAAAGTCAGAAGCATTTGCCAAAAGCGAGACGAGGAAAAATAATCCGTCTTGTTATAGAAGAACATCGTCATAACTCCAACAAACAAGCAACAATTGCAACACAACACAAATCATGTTCCAACTCCAACTCTAAAGAAAGTAATCACTATAAATTGTAGTCCGATCTAGACAAAAAGGCCCCCCACCACCCTTATCCACAACAATCCCGATGAATCCTGATCGGATGAATCGGTGATCTTCGATAAACATCCTGCACTTAATCTGAGACACAATGGCGGGGTGACACGGGATATCGCCTAATCGCCCCAGCTCCAGCACCCGCACCAGCACCAACTCCATCGGCAGACGGCAAGACCCTAGAATTAGATCATCACATCGCTTATGCAGCGGCATAGCTCTTCCGCTCTACAGTAGGTAACTCACAATGTAAATCCACCGGGGTACGCGGTGCAACCTAGCAGATACGGAGTGACTCTATCTCGCACCCGAGGTGGGGGGAGCAGCAGGAGTAGTATCGACTGCAAAACTACACGACCGTTACGAAGCGAAATGGCACCACTAAGACTGCAAGTGCCTTTCAGCTGCCCTGTTTATTTACGCTGTGTCCGTAAGCGAGTACTCTGTAAGTCTTCCCCGGCCGCAACGTGACCATGGAATGCGGCGTTTGAGATAAAATATTCATCTCGGCTACCAGAGTCTCCGATATTCCGGTAGACGTAAGACCTGCAATTCAACTCCTGCTCCATGTATATTTGCTACAATTTCGGGACTCATTCCCAGCCGAGCAGCCAGAACTTGGAGACTACTGAATGATTGACTCCTGACGGGTCACGACTCACAACCACGAGGCAGCCCGTCCGGAGAGTCGGGTGGGATGGAATGGGATCATGGTGGGAGGGGTGGGCGGCGCGAGTGCTGCATCTTGCCCGATGCGGTATCTTGGATTCTCCGCCCGTGCCCGCCCCCAAAATCTTGTCCGCGGACTCGAGGGCGAACTGCGAAGTCGAGGTACAGGAGTTGCCCTGAGATAAGGGCATCACGTTCGTTCTGGTTAAGCGGAATTTAGCTGGTGGATACAGAGCTTCAGAGTACATGCTTGTCACTTAGCTAGTAAAGAAGCACGGAAGGCATCACTATTCCGGATCCGGAGTGTCGAGAAGTCAGCCCTGAGCGGGAGACGACAGCGGTACGGAAGTGAGCGGCAGTGGCAGTTGGGCAGGGCCGAGCCAGGCCTCGACACTCGACAGGCTGAGACTGAGATGGCCGGAAACGGCGGTGGAGTCGACCCCGCCAATGAAATATCTCACACGGCGACCCGACCATTGGCTGGCGCTGGAGGCAAAAAGGCAGAAAACCGGGCATCGTCGTGAGTCTCGACGTCAAGGATATTATTTGTTGGTTGACGTTGGTTGGGGAATTCCCACTGCTTCCAGAGCCTTGGATCTGGTGCGGATAGTCGCGCTTCCTGCCCGATTGAACAGATGCCTTGGAGTGCGAGCTGGGTTGAGTTGATAGTTGAAACAAAGTTGAACAAGTCAACCTTGGGATGGGCTGGCAGGTAGGAGGATGGCGGTCGGCACAGCCTGACAGCCAGCCCTGTCCCCTGTCAACACTCGCCGGCTCGAACGATGTACTTTCGCCAGGCAAAGTACGGTCAGCTCGAAATAGCTGCAAACTGGCCGTCCACCGATCGCCAAAAGCGATGCTGATGCTGATGCGAGACGGCTGCCATGCCAGCGTTGGGCGTTCCATAGTACGCATTGAGTTGAGAATAGGCTGGCCAGATCGAGACCGTACCTCAATTCTCAAAGCTGATGCTGGCTGTGGCGCAGAATGATCAGCCCGTTTCTGGACTCTCCTGGCAGTTGCAGTCATACGTATTTACTTTCTATGTGTGCTTTTATTTTTATTTTTAATCTCATTTTTCCCTGCTTCCTTGCTTTTGAACTTTATTTCCCTCCCCCCTTTATAGTTAAACCCCTCTCGATGAGTATCGGGGTGATTGGATTGGGCTAAATTCTCCGTTTGAAAGGTTGTGTGCTGAGATTGCACGGGTAGCTGCAAGATGTGTCGGGTAGGACAAAAAGATGGAAGACCGAACAGAATCAGAGCTCGATGGGGTCCACTGGCGGAGCTGGACATGATCTACGTCCGTATTTGACTGCTGCTTTGGAGGAGAGGCCAGGGATAACACGACACTGTTGTATGCGCAAAAAAAAGCAAATACCCATGGAGAAAAGTTGGATGCAGGTGTGCTGGCGCGGGACATCCATACTAGGACTCGAAATGAAGCCATTCGATCTGGAATTCTCCAGACTCCATAGTCCGGTTAAGATATGGGCATCGGATAGGGAGACAGAGCAATATTATGTATATTCTATCCATATCAAACAGACGCTGGCCAGTTCCAGACTGCCAGTGTCAGAGCCAGCCAGAGTGGGGCTGAGCGAGGCAGGTCTGTGTGTTCCCGTTTCGGCCTAGCGGCAGCACAGTCACCGCAGTGGAGCGTCCGGATCAGCCACTATGGGGGCCTAGACAAGTCCGCGCGTCTGGCCTCACCCTGCCTGCTGGCAGGTTATTTTAGTGCAGATTCTTCGCTTTCTCGCAGAGGAATCCCAGCGTGAGATTCTTGAAACTGAACTCTGACTCCCGCAGTGTTGTAGATGCTCGCCGCGACATCGGCGAGGGCGAGAAAGAGAGCAGGAGCCGCCGGGACTCGTGTCATGGACTCCCAATGAGGCCCGGTCTAGACCGCAGGACCACCAGTGGCAGCCCGAGGGAACCAGACTGGTCCCAGACTGCGCCAGACTCCGTCTGACTGTCGCTCCTTGGGTCACGATCGTTTCCAGGCGTCATTAATCCTCTGCCCTTCAATGGTCGCTTTCCTCCCATATTCTAGACCCTTCAGACTGTCTCCCAATTTTCTCCTCCCTTCCTCCAATCTCCCTTTTCTCCACCGTCTCCCTCTGTATCATCGTCAGTCACTCTCTCACCATCTCTTCCGCTGCCCTTTTCAACTCCTCTCGTCTCTTCCTCTCCCTCTCCCTCTCCCTCCCTCTTCCATTCGTCTCATAATCCAACGCACGTCTCGCATCCTGCCTCCTGTTTTGCGCCTAACGTCCCCGAATAAAATCCACCAGCGACCGACGACTGGTTTCATCGCTCTTCCGCGTCTCCGGCACCTTCTCACCACTGTCGGTTGCCTGCTCGTCGTCGCCCGTTGAATCCGACGCACCCTGGATGTATTCTCCACAGTGTCATGGACCTTGTCTGTCTGCCTCAACAGTGCGAAACAGTACTCCTGTCATGCGTTCGCCGCTTTCCTCAAATCCTCCATCAGATGCATCCGCAGAAGCCGGCACATCCCGCCAAGGCATCGTGACACCGTCCAGTCAACATCATACCCAACAGCGTCGACCTTTATCACCTTCACATACAAATTCTCAACGTCCACGAACTCCAGTATCTTTGTCGCAGAGCCCAGGCTCGGGTAGGCTCAAGCGTCGGGCTTCACAGGGCTCGCTTCTAACCAAACCATCTTCTGTCTCTCGCTTCCTATCTCGGAGCAGCGCCTCTTTCTATCCTCCCTCTGTCGATACCTCTGGCCCAGTCACAAAATCTCATAACCGCACCGCCGACTTCCGTACACACTCTCTCGACTCACGTCTCCGGATTTCCACTGCTTCGAGTTCGCTGGCGGCTCGAACCACCCAGTCCTCCCCGCGGCCGTGGGAATCGACGGGCAAGGACGATTATCCCGCAACTCTACCACCAACACCACCCGAAGAGGACGATCATATTGCGTGGAGCCCTCGGAACAATATGCTGCTGTTTGAATCGCACATCAACCGGGACCCGGGGCTAATGCCCATGGATGAAGGTCCCAACATGGATACCACGTCTGGAACAATGCATTCGGATACTTTGGGCAGCCCATCGGATAATATATCACCCTCAAGCTCCAGTGGAAGTCCACAGTCCTCTAGCGGTGACATGGACTGCGACCCCAGCTCATGGCTAGAGAACAGTGTGCAAGCAACTTGTAAGTTTCCGTTCGGCTGCGTTATCTTCCAGCAAGAGATCCAAGAATTAATATGTTTTGTCAGTGTCGTCGTTGCCGTTTTCGAATGCCCGAGGGGAAGCTGCCAAAATTGTTTACCAAATGCTCCCATATCCATGCCCTCCTACAGATTGCCATACCGATAAACCTGCCAGTCCCGAGATTAACGAGAGTATCTTCTGTTCGATTGTGCAGGCAGTTCAGCACCGCTTACAGCATGGGCAATCTCCTTATATCAACGTCACCCATGCAGTTCCGGAACAGTTCAGCCTTTCGAACCTCCCTCATTCTCCCCCCAGCACACCTCACTCGTTGGCCCCATCCGACGACTATTTTAGACCGACTGCAGTATTTTCCAGCGCGGCCGTCGTCTCGGCGTACCACGACTTTCGAGGCCCAATTCAGGCCAAGTCACCGCATTTCCCAATGCCGATTGTCCCCCCATTCAGCGTCCATATCTCAGTTCTCGAACGTTACCTCCCCCCCTCCTCAACTCAAGAATACAAAGACCTCTTTTCTTCCCACCGACCGTCTTTTCTTGTCGATCGGTTAAGTGAGCTTTCACCTGATGGTGGCTCGCTGCTCTTCATCTATCCCACCCGACGAGGTGCATCGACTTTCAAGTCGCAGTATCTAGGGCCCATCCTCGACCCCTTACTGCGGCAGCTCGTCGTAGTGAACGAGTTGTCAGCAGAGATCGGTCGCTACCTAGGAAAAGTTTCCGCGGTCGCTCACATGGACGATTTCGATACCATGCGGGAAAATCTCGACCATCTTTGTGACTCGATGAGTTCATCCTCCTCTCGGTTCAACATTGTGGATGCTCGCAAAGGTAGTGTTCGACTTGACCGAAAACTTTGGTCAGAATGGTATATCCACCAGGATAAGGCCCGAATGAAGGAAGTGATCAGCCTCTATTGGCAGAACAGCCGTCGCCTTCCAGGGTCTAAGCCGACACTAAACACCTCCGGCTATCATCGTATGGAGAATAAAGAGGTGACGTCTGCTATGCTGCTCAGCGAGATTATTGATGGTATTCGAAGGCGACCATATGAGATGGAGCCTCGAGATGGAATTGAACTCGGCATTTTCGTGATTCGCCGATCTCACTAAGCAATTTGCAAAACGGTGTGCAAATCGGCCCCAGCTTCTTAGCCATACAACATGGCATATTTGTTTTTGAGAAGTTTTATTTATTTATTTTTTTTTTTTTTTTTGGCGATACAAAAGGGATCTTCATGGTATGGCGTTTTCTTGGTGTTTAGGATGGAATACATGGGGAATGTGGGTTACTGACATGCATTGGACACGGATAAATACCCTATCGCTACGTATTGTTTTGTCGCTTTGGTTTATCATGATGCACTGGTTTGAGACGAGGTGACTATGAATAGCTAGCTTTTATAGACTTGATCTATGTACATTGTACACCATTATGAAACAGCTGGAATTTACTTTATATATTTCCCCTGATTAAAGCTTGGTCTCCTAGCCTTTTGCTTTGTGTTCAACTCACTTTGGCTGGTGGTCGTCACATGGGCGGTGAGTTCAAATGAGAGATGAGCGCTAGTCCTATTCCAGTAGATAGGCCTCCCGCCCGGCCTTTCTGCCCCATCCGATGGTTGTTCAGTTCGACGTCCTCTCGCTTTTCCTCCTCTTGTGTTCCAGTGCCTCCATGTATACTCCTCTTGCCTGCATTTTCGGCCGAGTATGATGTGCAGTTGTCTCTTTTCCATGCTGTAGCGCTATTCTTCGGATAACGTCTTTTACTCCCTGCCCTTTCACAGAAAGCGCCTTGACTACGGATCCTCCTCCCGCCTGACGAACGACACTTCTGTTCAGCAACCAGCCTGCTCAATCAGATCATGGCTTACTCTCCCGCTCCCCCTTCTCCTGGCACTGGAAGCGGCGGCCCGATGATGTCCAACGGCTTGCACTCGAGGGGCCGGTCGACCAGCCCTCCAACCAGCATGCCGCTCTCGAAGCGGGACAAGCGACGCAGCGCGCTACAAGAGCGCCTTCACGATCTTACGGCCTCGTTCAGCCAGAACCGTGATACTCAGTTTCGCCAGCAATTGCACGCTCTTCAGTGTGATATGACCCTCATCAACAATGCTGATCCTTACAACCCGGGCCCTCTCCCTGATTCGGCGGATGAAATTGCCCACCTGATTGAGAACACAGTTGGAGGCGGCAAATTCGCGAAGGAGATGGCTAGCTTAGCGGGCATGTGGTATGCTCGCTTTGTTCAAGAGGTAAACCAGGTCAAGGCAGACCGAGATGCAGATCTCGCTATGTTGGTGGTAGGTTTTTTGCTTCTTTTTCTTTTCCCGTCCCCTCGCCCGGGAGTGTCGATCTGGTGAATCAGAAGCTGATTGAATTCTTGGATATAGCACCGCCATAATAATAATCTCGAAAGATTCCAGCGAGAATATGCCTTTCGCGCGCATTTTGCGGAAGAAGAATACGACAATCTCTCGACAACCCTCCGCGAGCGTCTTGTGCAGACGCTTTCAGGCAAGCGGGCTCGCCTCATGAGAGAAAAAGAGCATCTTGACATCGCGGATACCAATGCCCTCCTTCTCCACCCTAACCAGTTCAGCATCACCAACCCCGCTAGCCCCGGAGGAATTCACGGGAATCGCAAAACTAGACATACTCGCCATCGTGTGGATCTCGACGAGTTGGGCAACGGGATCATGTCGGATCATCTTAATAAGAGAAAGAGAAAGGCCCCAGAGGAAGATATCGGGTCACCAGTCCGTGAAACCCCTGCGGAGCGTGCAAAAGCCCAAGTAGCCCAACNACAACTTGCGCCGACATACTCTATTCAGTCTCTCTTTACAGAGAAGGAACTTAGTGCCCATGCGAACCAGGCCCACATTGCAACTGTTCACTTCTTTTCTACGTCAAAACGCCCCGACCAGCCCTCAGGTGCGGCAACTAATGGGAACAATACGGATGCGGATGAGGCATCCGGCGTGGATGGCACTGGTGCCGAGGACAACGGCACTCCCGCCACAGACATGGCGCGAACCGCGAGCCAGAATTTCCATGCTACACGTTCGACCAGGACGCATGGCAACCACGCTCTCAACCCGTTGGCCGAGCTTTCCGATAAGCCAGCTGTTCGTCCGAATCTCCCGTATAACATCCTAGCCAACTACCACGCTCGGCCTAGCAACAGCGGTGCTCCTCCACTACCGCCGCTAATGAATGAGGAAGTTGACGATGATTGGATCCGTATGGATAAAATGCAAAACAAGCATTTGGGTCATGTCGATAAGAACCTCATTCAACTTCTAGTTGAGCAAACTCCGCCGGAAATTGATGGAATTCCACACAACCCGAACCGGTTCAATCTCCTCCATCCCGACTTTCCAACGGAGGTGGGCATGCATCTATACCCCCTTCGAAAAGATGGAGAGAGCAACGAGCGCGCCAAGAAGGCGAGAACAGGATGAGTAAATTCGCGGTTACTGTGATCGCGTCTTCTGGCGTTACTTGGTACAGATACACATAATAAAAGCGGGCCGGAAAGGGACATATTACCGCTAGGCGTTACGGTCGAATTGGCGTGGTTACTGGACTTACTTCTATTCTGGCATTTATTTTCTTCACACCCTTTCTCATTTCATTTTCTTTTTGTGGTACATTGTTTTTGTCTCACTTTGCTGTCCCATCTCCTTGTTCATGCTTTCCGGATCAAATCTACGCAAATGGGATGGCGAGGGTTCGTCATAACTGTGTTATCAATGCGTTTGATACAACGGTCTGGAATTCCTAGTACTTAACTTGACCTGACTTGACATGCATGTACTCATATGTTTTTTTTTTCTTTCGCATCAACAGTATTCCTTAAGAGCAAACCAGTTCGGCATCGATAGTAATGTACATTCCTTCACCCTCTGGTTTACTAGTTCTATTTCAGCACGTCTATATTTAAATGCTATTTTTGAATACTCGTAATGGCTTTCCTTCAATCGGCCCTAGCAAGTGCGTAGTATGTCGGGCTTTTACTAGATGGTAGTACCTCGCTGCGTCTCGGGCTTGGAAGACAGGGCTAGCTAGTACGTTCCCCTCGGCCGCCACGTGGGTAATCTAAATTGCCATACTTATTGTACCTATTCATAGTTTAGTGGCGTTGCGTGGTTGATTTAACATTAACTTGCCGCCCATATACCATGAGAAACCTAATTTGATATTGAATTCGTGGTATTCAAGAGCCGTACTACGAGAGATCTAAATGCATTTGGCTGTGGCAGCTGGTAGTTAGGCTGCCGCTTATCATGTCCGATTTTCTATTCATGATATCTTTAGTGAAACTATGCTTGAGTAAGAGCCCGGGCCGGTTGGGAGTTGAGTAGTGATATTAGTATAGGCATAAGTATATGTGTATGCATGCATGCAAGTATAATCATAGGCTAACATGGGTTACTGGACAGGAGAAATAAATGAAGGGAGAGATAGAAAGAGTAGGTGGGAAGGTGGTGTAAGTAAAGAAGGTCGCCATATAACGGAGTGATGGAAAGAGTCTATCTAATAATACTCGGTATAGTTCGAATCACCCAAAAACCTTCAAGAAACCCCATAGCCCAATACCGCTCAAAACAGGGATGGTGAGATTATCATCCCAGCCGAAAAGGTCAATGAATTCGGAGCCTGCAGCGACGACGCCGGAGACAACGCTCATGACGCCGAGTGCTAGCGAGCCGGTCATAACCGTTCCGCTCTCGGCATCTGATGTTACCGACCAGCCGATTAAACGCTTCACTGGGTCCGGTATGAGGTTGATGCGGCCTGTGTATAGAAAAGCGCCTTCCGGGTCGTTGGGGAAGACGCCGACGTATGGAACGAACCAGCCCCAGAAGGCGGCTGCGGTGATAACGCCGACAGCCCAGGCGGCAAGAGTACCCGCAAGACTCTTTCCTTTACGTAGGCTGTAGGTGTAACGGCCGTAGAGTCGGCCAAAGGTGGACGCGGCAGTGTCGCACCAGGAGAGGAGAAGAACGCCCATAACTCCAATGTCCTTGGGGAAGAAGCGAAGGACTGTATATGCGCCAACCAGGTACCAGATCACGCCGTTATAGCCAGAGACCTCGGTTTCGCGCATAAGTGCCCCCACGCATCGGATGTAGATCTTGTTGATCCTCTCCGACCGGTGACGCAGAATATCTGTGGCGGCAATCGGGACGAGCGTCGAAAAGAGCCACGGGGTGATCTGGTGAGTTTGGATACCACGGCTGTACAGGTGAAGTGTCAGGAATCCGATGGAGACGTGAAGGAGTTTTCGCGGAATTTCATGGCGGTGGATAAAGTTGCGATAGCGCGTGTGTAGAGGGATTAGGCCGAGTGGGGAAGGTGATCGCGAGATACTGTCGACAAGCCGGGTGCCGTCAGCTTTCGACAACGGAGAGAGGTAGCCATTGGACTGTGGCGCGTGTCCGTTCGTTCGTGCTATCAAGGCTTCGGGTTCTTCAGATTTAGACGCCTTGGATCTAGATATGCGTCGACGTGATCGCGTTGGTGAAGAATCTGTCGTCACCTCCGGGCTCTCTTCCGTAACCTCGTCAAGGCGCTGCCGCCGTCGGGCTGCCGAACGTGTTGTAGGTGCCGAGTAGTCGTCCCGCGATCTTGATGAGGCTCTGCCTTCTGATGGGCTCGGCGACGGAGAGATGACCCTTGGTGTTGCAGGAACAGCTCCTGGATTCCGCGCCGACGACATCTCGGCCGCTCTGACGGAGAAAGGCGGAAGTACCGCAGCGATGCTCAGTCCGGAAAGTGGGCGTCTTGGGACACAGCAGACACTGGACGCAACAGCACAGGGGGAGGAAAAACCGCTTGCCTCGTAGGACGGAATGGTGGGCAAGAGTCTTCGAAAGGAGAGGAAACGCGGGACCGGTGGCTGAGCGTAAGATTCGCGAGGTTGACTAGAGTACTAAGGCAGAGACAGCGTCGCGCATTGCTGTCAGGCCGCACACGAGCTGGGCAAATAGAGTGCTGGCGTCAGGAAATCTTTTTCCAATTGGGTCAGATTGTTTTGGTGCACCAGGACGAATGACGATCTGCTCTCTGCTGACCACAAACTCGGTCTATCGAAAGCGCTTCCAACTCGCTGCTTTCCGCCAAAGCCGGTCGTGCATCACGTGCAAACCTGGTTTAAAAAAAAAACGCGGTAGGCAAGCAGAATCTCACCGCCTCGTTATCTAATCGGGATGTCCTTCGATAAGGAAAAAATTCCGCTCGGCTTCCCATCGACAAAGCAAAGCGAAAACAGAGAGCGGAAGGGGGAACGAAGCGATTTACAATGGCCCCTAAACCTCCGTCGGGCACTTCATCCCGGGCATGGGATGCTGTGAACCCTCCGCTGTCAGGGTGGGTGCTTGACGCTGTCTCCTCGATGGGGTTCACTCGAATGACCCCGGTTCAGACATCTGCCATTCCCCTCTTTATGGCTCACAAAGATGTCGTTGTCGAGGCTGTTACTGGTAGTGGGAAGACACTTTCTTTTCTGATTCCAGTTGTGGAGAAACTGTTGCGCCTCGAAGAGCCCATCAAAAAGCATCACGTCGGCGCCATCATCGTTTCCCCAACCAGGTAATTCTTGGCCCAACTGATCAGGGAATGGGAGATAGAGTGTTGGCTAACCCGCCGCCAGAGAACTTGCTTCGCAGATATACAGCGTACTGTTATCATTGCTTGCGTTCCATCCACCATCAGCTTCTGCAATCAAGCCCTCCGAGACCGACGAAGACGCTCCCCGTACGAAATACTCTTCGTCGACACTCAAAGTCGTTCCACAGCTCCTCCTTGGGGGCTCAACCACTCCTGCGGAGAATCTTAGCAGTTTCTTGAAACGCTCTCCGAATCTTTTGGTGGCTACTCCTGGTAGACTCTTGGAGTTACTCTCATCCCCCCACGTACACTGTCCGCAATCGTCCTTCGAGATGCTCGTCTTGGACGAGGCAGACCGGCTGTTAGATCTCGGATTCAAGGAGACTCTACAAAACATCTTGCGCAGACTCCCAAAGCAAAGGCGAACGGGGCTGTTCAGTGCCAGTGTGAGCGAAGCTGTTGATCAGATCGTCCGTGTAGGGCTGCGCAACCCTGTCAAGGTTGTAGTCAAAGTCAAAGGTGGATCCGGAGTCGATGATAAGCGTACCCCGGCCAGGTAAGCATCCCCTCGCCCACTCATTATATAGTACTGACTCTTGACGCAGTCTTCAAATGACATATCTAACCGTTCCCCCAATTCACAAATTCTCCGCCTTGAAGCACATCTTAAACTCCGTGCAACCGACTCCGTCAAAATCAATATTCTTCGTATCAACATGCTCCGGTGTCGACTATCTCTCCGCAATTCTTCCCTTAATACTGGGTGACGATTTCCAGCTCGTACCACTTCACGGCAAGCACCCGGCAAATGTGCGTGAAAAGAATTTCAACCGTTTCGTAAATGCCCATACCCCAGCTATACTTCTCACTACGGATGTTGCTTCACGAGGGCTAGATATTCCATCAGTTGACCTCGTCGTCCAAATCGACCCTCCTTCAGACCCAAAGACTTTTATTCATCGTTGTGGTCGTGCTGGTAGGGCCGGCCGTAGGGGTCTTAGTGTGGTCCTACTGCATCCGGGTAGAGAAGAGGATTATGTTTCCTTCCTAGAAGTACGAAAGACTCCAGTCGCTCCATTTCCTCAACCAATCACCTTTTCGGACACCAATGCCGCGGAAGCCACAGAGGTTGCCCGGAAGGCAGCACGGGCAGACCGTGCGGTTCATGACCGCGGACAAAAAGCGTTTGTTAGTTGGCTGAGGAGCTACAGTAAACATCAAGCAAGCAGCATCTTCCGCGTCGCGGACTTGGATTGGGAGGGCCTGGGAAAGGCTTGGGGCCTACTGAAGCTACCAAAGATGCCTGAACTGAGGAACTTTTCAGGAGACCGGTCGCTTGGAGTCGATATGGACTGGGATATGTATGCTTATAAGGATAAGCAGCGGGAGAAGCGACGTCTAGAGGTACTCCAGGAGGTGACGGAAAATGGCCCTCAACAACAACAACCAACCAACAAGAAACGTCCAAACGACAGCGTGTCGTGGAGCAACAATGTCGAGAACAAAAACAAGAAAGCAAAGCGACGAGACCAAAAGCAAGTCCGCCAGGAGAAGAAACGATGGGAGAGAATGACCGACGAAGAGAAGAAGAAGGCGGAAGAGACGGAACAGATGGTGGAGCAGATCAAGGCAAAGAACGAAAAAGACCGGCAACTCAAGCGCGCCGCTGCAAAAGCCAACAAAGATGCAAACGCCGATGGAGACGAAGAATTCGAAGGTTTCGACTGAGCTTTACGATTAAGATGGAAGTGCTCACACTCAATATACCGCCTACCTATATATATACCCAACATCAGCATGTCTTATGGAGCCATTCAAAATCCGGCCTGCGACAATAGCTACTATGGAAACCCAGGATCTCATTAGGACACAGTATACATATACATATCATATCGATCATTCAATCATGCCCTAAGTGGCGATGTTGCCTCACTAGTGCCCAGTAGTCCATTCATCCCTGTACCCCCTACGTACTACGTCGACGATGACTGCCACTGATATCGAAGTTCCATCGTTGGTCGGTTGCATGGCATCGCAAGTCAACAATGCAAGGGATCCGGGCTCAATCTGTCATTAATTCTTTGAATAATAATGACTCAAGGTGATGCTAGTCCACCACGACGCAACTGTCCCAGATGTGGGTGCCAAACGCGGGGTCCACCTGCCCTACATTTGCTCCTTCCACCTCACGCACCATCGGCTTCGAGTATGGGACAATGTGGAATCAAACGCATAAATAAGCTGGACGGTAGACGTTTTTCAAGAATGCCACTGCCAGCGATAAACACCGTCCCACAGCTGCAAGATGCTTCAAATTGAGGTCGTTGAGAGCTCCCCCATCTTTCCCAAACAAAAGCAGAGCAAAACTACAGTACCTCTTTCAATCCTAGATGCGGTTGTCACAGACTATGCGCCAACCACTGCCGTCTGGTTCTTCGATGCCCCAATTGGAAACACTGTACATTTGAACTGGTCCTCAACCTTGCAAGAGTCCCTTCGAGTAACTCTGTCTAATTTCCCCCATTTCGCCGGTGAATTGAGCAAAGTCGAGAATGTTCCCGGTGGTAAACATACACAGCGTTTTGGGCGACTCCAAGTCACTTTCGGTGCAACCTCAGATCCTGGCACTGAGTTCAGCATCGCTCGTTGTGCCCCTGCCTTGAATGAAGTTGCTCCTAGTCCTCGCGACTCTCAGCCGTGGAACCTGTCCTGCTCTGCAAAGGCTTTTCTCCCAGATCTCTCCAATGGACCCCTCAGAGCACCAGGTGGCCCAAAGCCAAGGTCCCCTGTATCGATACCAATTACAGAGTTTGGCTGTGGTGGTGTCAGCATCGGCGTTAAAATATCCCATCCGTTGGCCGACGCGCAAACCCTCGCTGTCTTTATGCATCGCTGGTCTTACGAACATACTCTTCTCTTCTGCGACCAGCGCGCAACAATGCCACATCCACCAGATAACTCCTTCAATTTAGAGCCGCCAACATTCGACCCTCAACTTCTGGATGCCCGCGCAGCGGGTGACATCGACGCTGCCTCCCCAGACGAGACACTTCTCAAAAAAGCACGCTCGCTCCCATCGTCACGATATGACTGGTTCTGGCCAGCCCCTGGTGGTGATGCCGATCAAAATCTCCCCCAGGGACTCACACGTTCCATGGTGAAATCACCAGGAACGCCAATGCCAACAGCAGACTGGGACCCCTTAGCGCCAGTTTCCCACACCAAACTTCACCTCTCTGCCGCTCAGATTAAAAGGATATGGGAATTTGCCGGACCTGGTGTCAGTCGTCACGACGCGATTGCTGCTCACCTCTGGAGCGCAATCAATCGTGCCCGTGGCTGGGGCGCCGATGAGCGGGACGTTTCCTTGCACATCTCCTTTGGACTGAGAAAACGCCTTGGTCTAGCCTCTTCATTTTTGGGAAGCCCAATCCTCCTTACGTCGGTGACGATGGCGGGGAAAGATGCTTGCCGGCTTGCGGTGCGTGATGTTGCGGCCAAGATCCATGAGACCTTATCATTGTACACGGAGGAAGCGTTGAAAGCGCAGCTCCATGACCTTTGCTTCGAATGCGCCCCACAGAGATTCTGGGCGGCGTATCTAGGTTCACGGCATACAATATTTACAAGTTGGGCACATCTGCATTTGTATGAGGTTGACTTCGGGGGGGAACGAGGTCAACCAAGATTTGTTGAGCCTTACATGCCGGTGTACGATGGGATACTTTGTTTGATGGAGGGCAGACCCGAGGGTAAGCGAAAGCATTGGTGTGATGACGGCGTGGATGTCATGGTATCTCTTGCCACTGATGCAGTGGAGATATTGAAGGCTGAGCTTCGTTTATACTAACTTGTACTCTTCTATCCTCAACAACCCTAAAATAGCTCATTTCTGCAAAACTCCAATGGTATTTCAGCCCGCTATGCAATGTAGAATAAAATCACCACATCAATGCCATCCCAATATTTTGTTAAATAGTATTTCTGGTCTTCACTTCCGAATGATAGGCGATCTCAGGGGCTCAGCATCATCTGTATCATCGGCATTTGTCTCCCTCTTCCTTCCCAACCACATTATTTTCCCCATTATCTTCTTCTAACCTAGCCTCCGTGCCTACCATCTCCTCAAAAGAACCCTCTTTCCATTCTCCAACGGCGGCAAAATCAACCCCGACCCCATCAGCAATGGGAGGAGTGCATCCTTGAGCCTGGTCTTCACGCTGCTTCTGATCCCCCGTTTCCGAATAACTCCCCCCGATTCCAATCCACTCAGTGCTGTCACCAGAAATTGCCTGTTCTTCTGTATCTTCAGCCGCAGGCATTGGCGAAGAATCCTGAAAAGACGTCTCCATTGACGACGGATCAGGCAATGCTAAACCTGTCGAGAGTCTCTGTCCCTCTACAGGGTCTGAGCCACAGATAGTTCCATTCAGCATCCCAACAGGGCCAGAACTTGTATTTTCGCTCTCATACCCACGGTCGCACCTCTCAATCCACTCAAGAATCGGATTCGTGTACATCGTATCTCTCTCCGGGTCCGAATCGTTGCTCGTCGGCGCCATCGTCGGTGCCGTCATAGATGGCGCCATCCCTCCATACCAAGCCTGACAGAGGGTGCAAATACGCACGCCGACGCCCTGTGCAATGTCTTTTCTCCCGCAGGGGACGATGAGCGGGTTGGGGTTTTGTGCCGGATAAGGCGACGGAAAGAACCTTGCGAATGCGCAGGGTTGGATGAGCTGGAAGAAGGTGCACCTGCAGCCTACGGGGTTTGGTTGGTAGAAGCACATTCTCTCGATGGCTTGCGCTGTATCCTACTGTGATGGAGGTTTGTGTTTTCGACTCAGGTTTTGGTACGGTAGGTAGATTTTCTGGTCTTGTGGGACGTAGCCTCCTGGCTATCGGAGGTAGTTGAATAGGTTGTACTCAAAGTAGACGCCGGTATGTCGAATGTAGGTCTGTGGATGAGTATTCCGTGGAGGGCAGCGCGTTGATTCCTCCTCTTTATGATGTCCCTGAAACAGGATGCGTTTATGGTTTGCATCCTTTGTTAGCATAGCTGAGACCTCTGGTGTCCATACTGCGTCTGTCTTTAATGCAGCTATCCAGAAGCAAAAACAAATGGCGGAAACAAACACTCATGAGACAGATGGAATCTGCGCGTTGCTATCCGGCTTCTGCACTCACCCACTCGCGTCCAACAACAAGTCCGGCTTGCTAAACTATTATGAAACATTATCTGTGCAAAGACCGGTCGAATTGGAAGAATCCAGAGATGATATTGAGCGCTAGATGCAATCCCGATGCTAGCATGCCATAGTAAAACCTGAAAAACAATAAAGCACGGAGAAACAAAACCTGATTCCGAGACCATCCAATAACAAAACAACAAAAAAAAAAACATACTCAAAACATGAAGCCAGCCAGTTCCATCATGGCGGCAAGGCAATTGAGCACAGGTACTGCAGTAAAATGACAGACGCCGAATCCTAATAGACGCAATAACCAAGGCAAACAAAAGTGCAACAGAGTTTCCTTCCAGTCAATAAATGGCGCAACATACGCAGCCAGGCGAAGCAAATCCTAAACGACCAGTTACAGCAGGCGCTAGATTGTAAACGATGACAACGATGACAACAGTAGTTTCCCTATGCAATAGCATTTGTCCTCTGAAAATCAGCGTATTCACGTTGGAATACGGCATATGCGTTGTCAACTTCAGCTGGATCCCATATTTCATCCAAAATGCGAAGGGAGTCGGCGCTGACATTTAGACCCTCACCAAAGGCTTGCCTCTCGGGCCAAACAAGCGAACGAAGATCACCGGATGGGCACTTTTCATACAGCCACTGAGCATCCTTTGCAAATTGGTCATCGCCGAATTTCTCAGTACTCTTCTCTGCGGGCCGTGCCGGGGTAAGATCAGGTGTAGGAGCAGTTAGAGGGCTTGAATAACGGCTAGCAGTACGAAGTCCACTAGGCGTCTTTGGTTTGTATCTCTCGGCTTCAGAACGGGCCTTGTCCAGGGCGGGGTTGGCTTTCGCAGGAGTCGATAGTACCTGTGCAGGACGTGCAGCAGGGCGAGGAGAAGCGCGGGGAGAAGACGATTGGGTACTACAAAATCAGTCACAATCTTATCTTCCGGTTTCTCAAGCATAGAACAATACCTTTGAGGGACATCAGGTTGCGTAGAAGTGGGGGGTGTAGTATCGGCGGCGGGGTTAGGAACACTGGGAGACTCGGAACCACTGGAGTCCGAATCATCCGAGAAGGCATCATAATCAAGTTCAAAGGTTCCCGATCTATTGGGGATAAAACCAGGCCGCTGTTGGGGATCGATTAAGCGAGATTCTGGTGTTGGTGTAGTAGGTTGAGGTGTTGGTGTAGCAGGTACAGAAGATGCCTGAGGTCCACCCATTCCAATAAAGTGCGTTCCGCTATAAGGGTCGGTGGCACGAGCGCGACGCTTCGAAGGTGTGTCTTCAGGGCTCGCATCAAAACGAACCTTCTTTGACGCTGGTCTCTCTGTCTGAGTCAGGTTTCGAAGAGCCGTCTTACCAAGACTATCGGCTTTTCTAGGTTCGGTTTGTGGAACCACAGGTTCTGCTTCATCTTCGCTCTCAGAGCTGTAGCAGAAATAATCTAGATCCATTCCATAGCTAGACCCCACGGGGTTGGGGATGACATCTGGTGATGGAGAGCGCTTGCGCTTCTTCTTTGGTGTTTCTGTTGCAGTGTTTTTGGTGGCCTCCCGGCCTCTTTCGGTGGATGTGGTAGAAGGATGAGTCTCTATTTTCTGAGGCATATATTGCTGGGCAGGCTGAATAGCAGGAGCGGGCTCAGATGCGGGCTCAGGTGTCGGTCCGGCTACAAGCTCGGTGGAAGCCGCAGCGGTTGCGGTAGTCTTGGTGGGAATATCCCCAAGGTAAAGATTGCGATCAATTGGAGCAGGGAAGAGTGAGTACGATAGGTTACGGGGGCGTTTCGCGGGTGGTTGTTCGCTCGAACGACGACGAGGCTGCGATTCCGCCTCCGGAGCGGCAGCTGGGGACGCTTCAACTGGCCGAGTACGTTCAATGCGCTCGGATGCAGGTTGCTGGGTAGCTAGATTCCATGAGCACCAAAGCACTAATGAGTAAGTCTCGGACACTAGACATACCTGGAGTTTCTGACCTCGCACGTGGACGCCCGAATCTGGGTAGTAGTCGGCTAAAGCTGCGTGGCACAGAGCCGAATAGTCCACGCCAGCCGCGCCGCGGGGTTTCTGGGGTGGTCGGTGCCTGGGCGACAGTGGGCTCTTCTTCCACAACAGCCGCCTGGTCCTGTTCAGAAGAAAGATCGAGGCTGGCTTGTAAAGGTTCGGATGGTGGGGCGCGTGATGCAGAGGTTTCGGAGGCACGGCGGTCGGCATCAGTCTGAGCGACATACTCAGGAAGACGGAATATAGTGCTGTGAATTCTACCTTCACTTTCCACTGTACGGCGCCGCTGCCTGTCAGTTAATGACACGGCTCTGGACATTCGGCGATTCGTACGCCGAACATAAGGCGTGCTTCCGGGCGGACCAAGATTCCTGCGTTTATTCGCATGTGGGGTGACGGGTTCAGCATCCATATCAGGGGATGTTTCGGTACGCGATCTTTTCCTATTGACTTCTTTATCGGTTAGCTTCTTTCTTACTTTGGTCTTTTGTGATTTGTCCTGGGTCGTTATAGTTTTGGGAGTCTTGGGAGTCTTTGAAGCATGTGGCGCCCTATTGGATGGAGTGCCGCTCTTTGGTGATCTTTTGGGAGCCTCCTTTGGGATTGCGGAAGGTGGTGAAGGTGTGGTTGCAGAGGTGCCAACTCTTTCTGATCTGGCACTTGAGCTGGGGGGAGGGTCAAGATCCCTTTCTTCGGGACAGGAGACAACGGAGTAGCCGGCCAACCACGTAACTGGCGGCGTCTTTGGGCTCGAGAAAGTCGCTGCTCGCTAGATTTGACCCCCAATGTGCGGAGCGGAGGGCCTGCGATTAATACAAGTTCCTCCTCCAACACCAATTGTGCCAATGGCTCTTCCACAATCTGCTCGATGCTTGGGCTTGGTGGTGCTCGCCCGTTCTCGTAGAGAGAAGAGGGTGACTCTGGGATTCCGCCGGAGAAGAGCGAGAGCGGGGGCTGCTGGGCCTGCCTTTCTGGCCGTAGAATTTCCGTAGTCGGAATGCTGGGGGCAGCGTTATCGTAGATTGATGTTAGTTGACGGGTAGCAGCAGGCGCCAAGCTCGGTTCAGCTAACTTCGCTCGCACAGTGGTCGACTCCATTGAAGAAACAGCCGCTTCGTAAGACACAACAGTCTTTGCCAAAGACAACTTGGCGAATAACTCTGTGAGCTCGCTGATGGAAGCGTCCTCCACGTCTGTTTGTTCTTCGGAGTCCACAGAGGGAACAAGGGGAGAGACAGTCTCTTCTTCGTTGATGGGCTTATAGCGTCCGGTAATACTACCATCCGACTGCTCTGGCTCCTTTGGTTCCTCTGCGGTTGGTTCCGCAACATTCACCTGCTCAGAGGTGCCCTGATCCGGTTCGACACCTGTCGACTTATCGACCCCAGGCGTATTTACTGGTGTATCGGCCTGTCGAACGCTTTGGCCGGTGGTGGACTGATCGACAGCCGGAGATGAAATTGCCGCAGCGCCTTGCTCGATGGCAGCTGCCATACCATCTGAAAGCTCCACGGCTTGTTCCAGAGCACGACTGATCTCGTCATTGAGATCTTGAGGCAGTTCAAGAATGGGCGGCGTTGAGGGAAAAATCGTTTCCAGAACCCCACGTTCAACTTCGTATGGTCCCGTAGGATCGAGGTCCCAATATCATGGCACAGAAGTTTCACCAATATCAGGGAGCGCGGGAACTTCAGGAAGATATAGGTAAAGATCATCGAAGTCATCCAGCCGACTTGGCTCCATGGGAACAACTGACTCCTGTCGGGCCAGGAATTCTTCCTAATCGGCGCTTTCTCGGGGCTTTCCAGGCTCCGAGGACTCCTTGCAAGATGAAGGATATTGTGGTGGTGATGGAGAGGGAGGTGTAGAAGGGGGAAGTGGAATTTGCGATGGTAAATGATGTTGGTGGTACTCACGCTCTGTGTTCTTAGGTTCCAATAGGGCACCATCTGTGGATGGGACAAGTTCAGGCCCATCTATGCCCGCTTCAACGTTATGTTCTTCATTATCCATTCGCGCGGTATCAATGTAGTTCTCGCCAATTGACTCTTGTGGTTCTTCTGCCGCAGGTTGACTGGCCTTGCGCGAGGTGCTTCGCGTCCCACGCTTGGTGCCTTTGCGAGTTTGCGGCTTAGTTTTTGGTGCAGTAGATGCGGTTTTCTTGGTAGTAGTGGTTTTCTTGGTTGTGCGTGGTTGGCTCTTGGAACGAGTTGTTGGTTGTGTTACAGGCTCGCTGGGCTGCTGAGCGCTGGGTTGCTGCGAAGTGGGCTCTTGAGAGGGACCTCGAGAAGCGGATCTTGTGGTTCGTCGAGTAGCACGTTGCATATCCTCAAGAGAAACGAGTCCACCTGGAGAAGCTGGTTGAGAACGAGTACGCATTTTGACTGCGTGATTTTTGTGAAGTAGGATAATGATTTCAATGCGAAATCGCGCGAGATAAGGTCAAGAGGTGACTGTATTTAAAAATACAGGCCAATTTTGGGAGTGAAGTTTTCAGCGACGAAGAGAAAAGGACGTACTTCGAGACGAAATCGCCGTTTGGAAACCTGGAGAACGAGGAGCGTGTTGTAGGACGGAAAAAGTAGAGACGAGAAAGTGGGAAGAGGGAATGGGGAAACACGCTCTCGTCAACGGTTGTGTTGATTGAGGATTGGCGACGCGTCCCGGAGTGTTAGCAACATCCACTTACCTTGTGTTGTGGTTGTTTTGAGTGAATAAAAAAGTGTTGTGTTAGTGAAGGAGCTTGATTTCAATTCAGGAAAATCGAGGAGCGGGCAGTGACGTTCGGGCAGAATCCAACCCGGAAGGCGGTCTAGACCACTACGTGTCAAGCAGTGGTTGCTGCCAGCCACGCACTGGATGGCAGCTCTTCGTACTGGATTGGTTGGGGGTTGACGAATTCCTTGCATAAAGTTCGAACGTTTGGCCAATGCCCAGGCTTCGACGAGGCAAGGTGAATTCCGACGTCGGATCATGGCCGTATCCTGGGACAGTTCCAATGTTGGCTTGCAGCTCAGTGTGCTCTTGACCCGATATTCGCTGGCATCTGTTCGCAATACCTATGTACCTAACCTATGGCAATTCATGGACAACTATAGACTAGTCATGGGAGAAACACGTCCAAGCCTTCTTGATTAACCAGCACATCAAGGATCGCCGACATCTAGAGTTTCATCATCCACACCAGCGGATAGCACAGTAGTACAACTTTGATGATACTTATCGGCTGAGCATCGAACCAAGATTCCCTCGCAATTGCTTCTGTAAATCTAGCCAATATTTGACAGGGATGAGGCTGCGTAGCCAAGGAGCCTTTGCTGGTCATCCTGTTTGATATTCGCTGTTAACGCAAAGAGTTCGCCAAAACTTACGGAGTACAGTCCAGAGGCCGTCGAAAGTAGAGGTCGTCGAGCATGCTCGCCGAAGTAGATTGTCTGGAGGCAGTACCGGAAATATTCATATAAGACATTTGTTCTGGCCGCTTTCTGAGATGTGTGGTCTGATTCTCCGAGGGAAGGCAGCCGCTCTAACCAGTGTTCTGGATGCATCCACCTTTGCATTTGACCGAGAGCAAGCAGGTACAATAACTATGCTACGGAATATATCCAGTAACAAGAGGAATTGAGTATCTTCCTATTTGGCTGGCATCAGATGATGCAAGTTATACTTATACAGGTAAAAAGAAATGTGAAAGCAGCGTCAAACAAGCTGACATGCCACTATAATCAAATATCCAACACTTCGTTGGGAAGAAACTCGGAAGGAAAAACAAGCTAGTGTACAAACGCCAGAATCAAATTACATGCTAATCTCGCCGTTCCATGAAGCTTCCGACAACCCAAGCATCTCGATCAAGTATTGCCACCTGGGACCTCCCCTTTCCTTCCTGCGCAAATATCGAAGCAGCTTCTGTCTCTTGTGAACGAGTAGTCGCAGGTTGCGCTTATTGTGCTTATCCTTTCTAGTGGTTTCCAGATGCCTCGACAGGTTCAAAATCTTCGCGGTGAGAATTGCGACCTGGACTTCCGGGGAGCCAGTGTCCGGCCCAGCACGAGGAGTCTTTTCCAAATGAATGGTGGCTGACTCTGGTGGCACGCCGGCGGGCTTCGGGGGCAACGTCTCGTCCGTGTTGTGTCGCCCAAACGTCTCAATGCACTTCTGTATGCGGAGGCGCATTTGATCCGCAGTATTTCCGTTTCTGATATTCACAATTCGGTTAATCGCTTCCTGCGCGTTCAAATGTTCCTGGAGGTGCCTTTCTGCGGCTTCTTTCTCCAGCTGCGGGTCTGCTGTTGCTCTGTTCGGATTTTCCATAGGGGAGGTCAAGCGCTTCGAATGTTCAAGAGATTTATTGAGCTCTTCCGGTGCGAGAAAATGGTTAGGATGCGGTTCATGTTTTCCAAATTGCTTGACTTGTAGCTCTTCGATAAATGGTGTTGATTTCCCGTGGACGGGATCGCCGACAGAGCCATCGCGCTCCGCGGCGAGAGCTTGTTGACGGGATAAGTTAGCAGCTTTCCGCTGACGCGACTGGGCCATTAGAAACGGATCATGTCGTTTGCGTTCCCTCGATTCAGCGGACCCGGCTCTCACGGACGTCTTGCTCGGGTTCAGCGAGAGCCTAGCAAGCGGACTTTGAACATATGAGGAGCCTGAATCGGGAGCAGTTTAGCATAAGCAGCAATACATTCACAGGCAAAAGAGGGGCGTACCATTGAAAGCCTTGAATGAAGGCTGAAATGGGATTCGTGGAGGCATTTCGCGTAACCCACAACAGTCTCCTTGAATTATGGCAGAAGCAATCACCAGCCCTCAATGTCGCCGCGCTTTCGACTTTGGACCAAAATCTCAACTCCGAGTCGGGAACAAGTACGCTATTCCTGTTCTGGATAGTAGCTACACGTGACTCGGTTCACTGGAGAAGATCCTGATGACTAAGGCCGAGTCCACCGGGTTAGTTGGGGGACGAAGCTGATTTGCCAACCCTAGCCCTAAAACTCACAAACGGGAAGCGAAATTCAGTGCGACATCTCCCGCGGAGCAAAAGTTGGCTTTCGCGTCAGTCCTCTCTTCGACCTCACATCGCGACAAGCGCCAGACGATTGATATATTCAAATCGCCGACCTTTGCATTATCAATCGCCCATAATGGCTCCCTCTCAGCTTCCTCCCATCTTCAACCCCACTCCTCAGGACATTGAGATGCTCCTCGCAGCTCAATGCCACCTGGGATCCAAGAACCTCCAGGTTCACATGGATCCCTACCTGTGGAAGACTCGCCCTGACGGTGTTAACGTTATCAACGTTGGCAAGACCTGGTACGTTAATTGGGATCGCTTTAATGGTATATTTGGGAGCTTTTTGAACGGGGTCTAACTCGTGCGCAAAAATTATAGGGAGAAGATCCTCTTGGCTGCCCGTATCATTGCCGCCATTGACAACCCGGCCGACATCTGTGTCATCTCCGCTCGTCCCTACGGTCAGCGTGCTGTCCTGAAGTTCGCTTCTCACACCGGTGCCACCGCCATTGCCGGTCGCTTCACCCCCGGTAACTTCACCAACTACATCACCCGCTCTTTCAAGGAGCCCCGCCTCATCATCGTTACCGACCCCCGCACCGATGCTCAGGCCATCAAGGAGGCCAGCTACGTCAACATCCCCGTCATCGCTCTCTGCGACACTGACTCTCCCACCGACTTCGTCGATGTTGCCATCCCCACCAACAACAAGGGTCGTCACGCCATTGGTCTGATCTGGTGGCTCCTTGCCCGTGAGGTCCTCCGTCTCCGTGGTACTCTCGCCAACCGTGAGGTTGACTGGGACGTCGTTGTTGATCTCTACTTCTACCGTGACCCTGAGGCCGAGGAGAACAAGGAGATCGCTGAGGAGGCTAAGGTTGCCAGCGCTGAGGAGGTCGGTGCCGGTGCCATCGAGTCAGGCTTCGCTGGTGAGAGCTGGGATGCTCAGGCTACTGCTGCTCCCACCACTTTCGCCACTACCGGTGCTACCAGCTGGGAGGCTGACGGTGGTGACTGGGCTGCCAGCTCCGCCCCCGCTGCCGGTGGTGAGACCTGGGCTGAGGCTCAGAACCCCGAGGCTGCCGCCAAGTGGTAAAAATATTTACCCGGTAGTGAGAGCAGATGTTAGGAGGAATGTCTGAAGAGAAGGAGGACCAAAAATAAATCCCCTGGCATGTCATCCTAGCCCTTGTTCCGCAAATATCTCAAAAGACGAAAAGAAAAAACGGGAAAAGAATTCACGGAAGCCAAATTTCTTCAACCTTTTTTTCTCTGCCCACTTTTTTATGGTATGCTGCTACGAATCATCTTTTATACCTTCAGCCCGCTATTACGTCTTGTTTCTGGTGCATCGGGGAGGAATTGCTTGTCAATGATTGATCGGCACTTATGAGGGAAAGATATCCAGTTGTTCTCTTATCAATGAACTTCTGGGGGAAAGCCCTGTACCGTCAATTTCACAAGGTGGACTTAATCGTTACCTTGGTTTCTCCCTGTGTGTTATACTCGTAATTGAAAGTGATGCAAGCTACCATTCCGTCCCCCAATATCCATGGATCCATTCGTATTAAACGTAGTAACTAAACCGAACGGCCTTTTCTGCAACTCGATAAATTTGTAGATCCCTGCATCCACTTGTAGTCAAAATGGGTATCAAAACACTTGTATACAAGAAAAGAAAACTCGCTTCACCCGTCCTCACATAACCACGCAGCCCCCTTTCGTCTGGCCCCCTTCAGCCGTAGTAGTCATGTACGCAAGCCTCGCTAGATCCTCAAAGGTCTGCGTCATGAGCTCCCCAGTGGCAGCGGAACATTCTGCGTACCGGTCACAACGCAGCTCTTGTGCAATTCTGTACGTCTGCAGCGAGGACGGTTAGCCAGTACGACGAGCATAAACGATAGTACGGAAAGTAGTACTCACTTCTTGAGGGTAAATGAGCCCTTCGCCAGGCTGTCTCAGATCCCTCTTCAACCCTACCATCATGACGGGAATTCGTTCGCCTTCTCCCTGCTGAAAGTAACGGATAACATCGCTTCGCCACTAGGTTTTCAAGTACAAAGTATCAGACACTTTACTCTATCTAGGTTACAGCGGGTTAACCGGGCAGCTGTTAGAACTCACCCCCTTGAGTCCGTCCAAAGTCCTTCGATTCGAGATATCAAATGCCAAGAGCACAACATCCGGTTGGAGAGTTGTCCAATGCTGATTAGGGTTCTCCGTGTCATATACCTCAAGTGTAAATGACTTTTTGGAGAAGTTTATTTCGTATACGAACGGTTGGTCGGCATCGCGGAGAAGCTCTATTGGTTCAGGTCCCTTTGAGTTGTTTCCCGGCTTTAGCCCTCCCATGTATTTTAGACTCCTGAAGTTCCGACATCAGTTCCACACGGACTGTAGTCCGGAATAGACTTAAGAAAACTCAATCCCGGACTAGGAACGAAGAACTAGGTAGACGCACGATAGAAAAGTCGATTTCCCACATCCTACGTCGCCGAGTAGCAGAATTGTAATCGGAGTCTCCATGGGCTTTTTAACATCCGGTGGTTCCATTAGGAGCTTTGGTGTGAAGCAGCTCAAGCCTCAAATCCTAATACGGTAAAGAAGTGCTGCAACGGAATCGTATGAGAGTCAAGATTGAACAACGGTCGTGGTTGCTGCCGTGAAACTTTATCGGGCTTAAGGCCGCTGATAAGGACCACGCTAACTGTATTTGGTAGGGACTATGTTTTGCACAGATCCAGCTCGAACTATATGGACCCGACTGGGGCACTGTTATGGAGGGAACGGACACTCATTCTACCTGTTTGCTAGAACTCTTTGTTAAAGGATAACCATCTGTTTACCGCCCGTTTGGTTTACCAAACATCTTCCATTGCCAATTTTGTGAAGATATTACTCTGAAGTTATTGCTTTGCTCTTTTCTTTACCTCCGAGAGTACTGCGTTGGGCTGATATGAAATACAGCTCCGAGATGTTGTTCCTGTCTTGTTTGTATATAGACCTTTGTCTGTGACTCACTTGGTCCCTCTCTTCTTGAGGTCTGCTTCCGCCCCCCCATGTGAGTACTCCATCCTCCATCTTCCCTACGACTACCTTGTGCATAGCGAATTCTGCTTCTTTGCTCATTGGAGGATATCATTATACTTCTATTACCTTTTTTTTTCCTACTTGCATCATTTTTACCTCTACTGTTATATCTACACTACTTCGTCTCTTCGGACCTATCTCTTTACTGGACTTCTATTGCCTTTTATCTTTTGACATCTCCTACTCCGATTGCGGCACCGAACGGAAGTGGAGAAATGTCGCATCAATATAGGACATATAGATGGGCCGAACTGTTCGGAATGAATGGACACGAGATCGTCCACATTGGGGCGTTTGAGGATGAGGGTTTCTTAGCCTACGGCGAGATATACATCACTGATAACCATTACGTCCCGGAAACAAGTGTGCGCTATGCGATTTTGTTCGACACAGACTTTATCGTCCAACTAGCAGCCGTCACGCATCTTTCAACGAGAGAAACGAAGATACTAGTTTTGAAAGAGTCGGGGAAGTGGGAAGATGGCAGCGAGAACGAGATTCCCGAATTCGCTGGGTGCAAAGAAATTGATATCGCAGGCAGTTCATTTACGAAATCTCCTCCAATCCACCGGTTGGGCCTTTACGAGAATGGAAGAGTGCGTATAAATGTCATTTCTGCGGGGTATTCTGAGGACGAGCTGTACTTGGGAGTGGATGCACAGCAGTACACCTGTCTGGAACTTCGCAGACCAGAGCTGCCAGACGGGTCTTCCTTTCGTTTTGAAAATTTGTCTGCTGGCTATACTGAGAAATTCTTTACTGACGGCGACGGTGTCATGTTTTGCTTCGCTGATGAATTTGGTGATCATTTGGTTCCTCGGCGATACTACTAGTTGCCCTACTACTTGTCTTGGGAATTTGTCTGATGATTTCATGCCTTACAAACTCATGTCTTAAATTCATATCACTAACTGGATTTTATAATGGGCATTCGTGTATATAATAAAGGATAGAGCTCGGCCTCCAGAAGTCAATCCGCCTTTTTAATTAGCAGTGCTCCTATCAAAGCCTGGGAGATCTACTTAGGAATCGAAAAAACCCCCAAGCTGTTGCCCTTTCCAAAACTCTTTATGATTTGCAAAAAAAGATAAAATCGGTACTGCGCCACACCGTTCTTCCTTATTGACTCGGTATGACTCGTCAGCGAACTTAGGAACTCAGGTCCCCTGTCCGGTTGATGATTCCGAGCCACAAAAGCAAAGAATACCTGGCCTGGACGGTGATAAATGGAGGCGGTAACAAAGTCCGGCCGACGTTATTTCGATGTCGGTTATTTTGTTCCTCGCCAGTCGCTATCAAATCCTAAATCACTCCGTTCGGCCGCGCTTTAAAGTGTAGTTGTTTGATATATTTTGACTTCCTGCTAGGGTTGGATGCCGGCTCGAAATGTTGTTTACAACTTGCGCTGCGTCTGTGGAATATCATTATATACCATGAACAGTACTAATAAAATTTCGAAGAGTATGTATCAATTAATCCCGACTCGACAAGCCAGCTTATGAGGGAAAGCTTCGCATGCTTCTTATACTTCGCACGGGCCACTCCAATCATGTTTATGTTATCGATAAATACCAAGTAACTAGTAGTTACACAGCCATTACCGAATATTACACCGCATCGCAAGCCCAAAATTTTCTGCCGACGAGCGAACGGTCCTCAAGACAAGAAGCCAAACAACCCCCCTCACCGTCACTGAGGGGATGTGGAGATTCCAGCGGAAATCCTTGCCTGCCCTTTATCAAGTCCATCCCAGCAAAACATTCTGTCGATTCCGCCACCAGGGCCTCTCCAAGCTCGATTCCCTCGCCGCAGAAATCATGTCCGGCAATAACCCCACGGAGCTCGGCCAGCAAGCTCAACCAGACTATTCGACCTGGAGCACCACGAGCTTGATTGAACGGATCTCCGAGCTAGAACGACAATTGCATACCCGAACAGCGGAATATACGTCTCCCTCTCAGTCTTCAGGCCCGGCAAACGCGCTGGCACAAGAAATTGCTCCAGACACACTGGCACCGAATCCGCAGCCGCAACAAGGACAACAACCACAAAACGAGATACCTAGATGGCTGGCGACTGGGAAGTTCGACCCCAATGATATCACGCATGCGCCGGGTGCTCGTCTCCCAAAGAAACAAAGGAAGATGGACCCAGCGAAATACAATTTCAGGTTTATCGCGCTGAAGTTTGCGTATTTGGGCCAGCGGTACAATGGGCTTGAGCATGCAAATGGGAACGTCACCCCTCTGCCGACTATTGAGGAGGAGATGTGGAAAGCATTACGGAAAACAAGGTTGATCTTCCCGACTGGTCTAGAGGACGAGGATATTCCGGATGATAAGAGTGGTCGACGGAAGAGTATACCTTTCGCGCTTAGTTGGGAGGGGTGCGAATATTCCAAGGCTGGACGGACAGATCGGGGCGTCAGCGCTTTTGGTCAGGTAATTGGGATTAAGGTCCGCAGCGCTCGACCGAAACGCGCAAAACCGGAGCCTGTTCAGGGTTCGGATGATACTGCTGAAACTACGGATCAAGTGGCTCAAACTGAGGCCGAGGCGGCAGATGAGAAGTGGGATGATATTGCGGATGAAATACCCTACATCAGTTTGCTGAACAAACAGCTTCCAGAAGACATCCGGGTGCTAGCATGGTGCCCGCGTCCACCGGAGGGGTTCGATGCTCGCTTCTCTTGCCGGGAGCGTCACTATAAATATTTTTTCACACAACCCGCATTTTCTCCGACACCGGGCCCTCTTGGGCTTATTCCACGAGGAAACGAAGAGTCTCCGAAATATCGAGAAGGATGGCTGGATATCGACGCCATGCGCGAAGCTGCCAAGTACTTTGAGGGTGTGCACGACTTTCGGAACTTCTGTAAAGTGGATACGAGCAAGCAGATCGAGAACTTTGAGCGAATCATATATCGCGCTGATATCGAAATACTTGACCCTCAAAATAGCCCGCTAGGCTACGTGCGTCGACCGGAATTCCAACCTCTGGAGAATCCTGTCGCGGATGTCTTGGCTGGACGCTCCCAAAACGCAACTCCGCCTGGATGTCAGGTATATGTGTTTACTCTGCAAGGCTCCGCTTTCCTTTGGCACCAGGTGAGACATATGGTCGGTATTCTTTTCCTCGTGGGTCAGGGCCTCGAGTCACCATCTGCTGTCCGTGAACTGCTTGATGTATCAAATAACCCACGCAAGCCAATGTACGAAATGGCATCTGATGCGCCGCTTGTTCTCTGGGACTGTGTCTTCCCCGAGAAAGACAGTAGCAAGCGAGAAGATTCCCTGGATTGGGTTTATGCTGGGGACACCAGGCAGACAAGAAGCCCATACGCCAAAGGAGGCGGTAAATTTGGGGCCGGTGGCATGGTCGATGATCTTTGGTCCGTCTGGAGACAGCGCAAAATGGACGAAATCTTGGCCGGCGCCCTACTAGATCTAGCACTTCAACAAGGTGATCAGAGTGGTGTTCAGGAAGCGAATATCAAGAATCTAGAACGAGAGAAACAAAGCAAGGTGGAAAAGACCTTTCATGGGGCCAATGAGGGCAAAACTGGCGGGAAATATGTTCCTCTTATGCAGAAGAGGAAGATGGAGACTGTTGAAGTCCTCAATGCAAGATGGCTTACAGCAAAACAACGCAGAATAGAGCAGGCGGGGAATGCGCATGCAGCGGCATAGTCTGTACATACCTTTATAGAAATGCGAATACGGAAAAAAGCCACGCCATTGGTTTGGAACTGATATTATTTCAACTTGAAATATCTCGCCGCTTCATGGTTTCGAGTCGTACAGACAATGCCGAGACCCTCTCCAGACCTCTTCAAGCTTTGCCCTGTTCGGTAGGAGTTTCTGAATACGGAGTAAGTAGATATTCCCTGCAGAAGAATGAACGGGTATCGGGGGACTTTACTGGGAAGACCACAACGACCTCTGGCTCGCCTACAACCACCACAGCAAGGTAGAAGCGCACTTCGAAACCCTTGAAAGCCTCATGTATGACAATGTCCTGGATTTCAGTCGTTGGAATGAACCTTGTCGCAGCTTTCGATAGATACGTGGGGGAGGACGTGGAAGTTTGGATGCCTAGACCGCGGATAACCAAGAGGGATTCCTCTGTTATAGAATATTAGTAAAGGGGGCGATAAGACCGCGCCGGTTAGTGACAAACCTGTATAACCCTTCCTAAATACTGCGTAGATGACTATGGCACTAGCGGCTGCGATGCAAGGGAAGTTGTATGTATCGGCAATGCGACAAACAAAGGAGCCCAGCGGACTCGACCATACTGCGGTCCAGGGCACGAAAGATCCGTCTTGGATGAAGAATACACGACGGAACCGCGCAGAATAATAAAAGAGTACCCCTGCAAATACTATAGCGCGGACGAGGAATTGGAAGTAGAAGAAGAGCTTCGCGGCAGTGCTAGTATGTCTGGAGGCATTGGAAACTGTGAATGACGCCGTCGTCGGAGAGGGACGCCGGGATATAAGATGAAGAGCCATCTAGGCGGAAATAAAAAAAGACCAATTGCGCAGTATTATAAGTATTCGAGCCCTTGCAGGCCTCAGAAGCGGCCGCACAGTTCACGCTGAAGAAATGGTAAAATGAAGCCCATAATTATCGAAACCGCGTTGCAACCAAATGTCCGCTGAAGCTCGGAGGTCTCTCTTCATCGGAGATCGTCCTATCAGTAACGCTAGTCCATATACAGCATAGTGTTATTTATACTCCTGAGCCCTCACGTGATTCATGCATCTGTTCTCTGATCAGAGTTCTGCAGGTGACTGGTGATGATTATTGCCCAACCCTCGCTTGTTGCCTGATCTGACCATGGCCTCGCTCCAAGGAGCTGGTAACCTTGCAAGAAATGTACTATCATGAAAAGGCCGCCTCAAGATGTAACCATTATGGGGTTAGGCAAACAATTCACATGGGATAATCGGCCTGGCACCACCGACACGGCATCCGCAAACTGACACGGTCGCCTGAAAGAGGGACTCGCGACGAAAGACCCAAATCCAAGGCCATCGCTCTTGTTTTTCGAGAATGATCCGGAGAATAGAATATCTTTATTAATTGAAATGGCTCTTAGTCGAATTCGACATTCCTCTCTGGCTGCGTCGCGGCATAAGTTTCAGGCCGGTCTAACGAGTTTACCGTACGCTCAAACCGACAGCGTGGCGGCGCTCCATGAAAACAATACCTTTTTGCTTTGAGCCTTAGTATACGGACATATCTGAATTATGCCGGAGAGAAATCTCTAGGTACTATGATGCTGCTGGTGTTGTGACTGTTGTTGATGGATATTCACATGGCCACCATCGGGAAAACAATATCACTCTGCATCTATGATTCTCATACTATTACTCTGTAAGTGTGCAATTGCTTCCCCTGGCCCGCAAACATAGCATCTCATACTAATAAGTTATAGAAATCACGCTCCAGTGAGTGGAACCCCGCGCAACAACAAAACAATGTTGTGCATCTGCTATATCATGTCCTCAACAACCGATCTGAAGGATAAATATGCATGGACGCTGGGGTTTCCAAATCTATCGGGGGATCTTCCTGACTTGTGAGCGATTCACCCAGCCTAGCTCTGGCATGTCTGGTCTTTGAGACTATGCTCTGGAGTTTCCCGGCAGAATGGTGACTTTACTGACCATAAATCTTACAGGGCTACTAGAGCTGGCAATTCATACTGTATCTACCATTATTTGGCAGATTTAATACAACGCAGACTCCTTTTCTTGGCCCTTCCCCTAGCCGTGCATCAGTGAAGCCTGGACCTGAACTTGCACCTGGACTTGGAACGATGAACGATACCGTTGGATTTCTCTGATACTTCCTTTTCTTTGGCACTGTTTCATTTTATCTCGAATCTGTTTTCCACTTTCAAGTACTTATTGGTCAATTGAGACTATGCTTTGGTGTAATCAGCAGCTCCCTAGCCCTTTCGTAACAGACAAAGCATCTACTGTTGAGTCTGAGAGAGACTATGGCTAACCGCATGCTGAGTCAATGTTATGTTATCGCTCTGTTTCCTGCTGTTCGTTCATGTCGCGTGCTTGCTAACCACCCGCCGGCTATTGCTTGGACGTTCGTCATCTGCGGGGCCGTTGGAAGAAATCGCAAAAAATGAGGGGCCTTGTGCACCGCTTTGTCCTGTTTGGGCAAGCTGGGGCCTGAGGCGCCAACGGCAGAAAACCCGAACTGCAGGTTCCACTAGAGTCTTTTTTTTCCTTTTCCTCGATTGCGGGCTCACACGACATCCAGATCCACTACTTCTCAATCCATGTCTCTGTCGTCCTGGACCTTGCAGTGTATTCACTACTCCGCGCCATGATCTAGTTACCTGTCTCTTCATGCTCCAGGACTTTTTGTTCCACACTTCGCTCTTCTCGTGTCTACCGAGCTACCGCTCCCGCATACCGCCCCTCCAGACCACCCGTTTCTACGGATTTTCCTAGGCTTTTCTCCGCCTCCGAATCGGCAACCTCCAAACGCTCCTTGCGCCCTTCCCGTCCAGCTCCTTTAAAACACTTCTTTTCAGGTCGACATCCTGGCAACGATGGTTCGAAATATCGTCGTCATTGGGGGCACGTCTCACCCTCAACTGACTCAGACGATTTGCGACATTCTCGGGATTCCTCCAGCCGACGTACTGCTGTCAAAATTTTCTGTCGGTGAAACGAGAGTCGAGGTTAAAGAATCCGTGCGAGGGAAAGATGTATACATTCTTCAATCTGGTGGCGGAAAGGTGAATGACCATCTCTTGGAATTGCTCATTACCATTTCGGCATGCAAAACTGCCTCCGCTCGAAGGGTCACCGCCGTTCTCCCGCTCTTCCCATATTCTCGCCAGAGTGACATTCCCTACAACAAATCGGGAGCTCCTCTAGTCAAATCATCTGTGGAAGGAAAACAGGGAGCTTCTAATGGGTACACATTCGAGAGTACACCTTCGACTCCCTATCCCGGGAAGCTTGAGACCGGAAACCCGCTCAATGGTGTTAGCGTTGATAACCTACAGAAGAGTTTGGCAAAGGCTCAACTGGAGGATTCCAACGGTAGCCCAGTGAAGAAACGCCAGGCAAACGGGATCACCCGCAGCGACACTCTTGATTCTCTGAAGTCAGACAGCAGCAAGTCCACACTTCCCAATGGCCTTGTGGATGACAGCCAAGACAAAATCAACAAATTTCAGCCCCGTCCCGGCTACAAACAATGGGTGGCTCAGGCCGGTACCCTCGTGGCTGACTTGCTTACCTGTGCTGGCGCGGACCACATCATCACGATGGACTTGCACGATCCCCAATATCAGGGGTTCTTTGACATCCCTGTAGACAATCTGTACGGGCGCCCGCTTCTGAAGAACTACATCCTGCGGAATATTCCCAACTACAAGGAAGCCGTTGTAGTGAGTCCGGATGCCGGAGGAGCCAAACGAGCGACCGCGATTGCGGACTCAATGGGCATGGAGTTTGCATTGATTCACAAGGTTTGTGTTTTCGACTCGCCCTGCACCGTATTTTCCTAATGTTCTCTAGGAACGACGTCCAACACGAATTACGGACCGTCAGAATGCGACCATGATGCTGGTCGGCGATGTGAAAGATCGGACTGCGATCCTAATTGATGATCTCGCTGACACGTCGAACACCATTACTCGCGCTGCTAAACTATTGAAGAAGGAAGGCGCAGCGCGAGTCTATGCCCTGGTGACACATGGAATTTTAAGCGGTGACGCTATTGACCGCATCAATGCCAGCGCTCTCGACAAGGTTGTTGTGACCAATAGCGTTACTCAAGCAGACCACTTGCGCCGATGCCCCAAGCTGGAAGTCTTGGAGGTCGGTCATGTTTTCGCAGAGGTACGACGCCCAACTAATTCATTGAGAAACTTTGACTCACACATGTTCCAGGCCATTCGTCGCGTCCATCACGGGGAAAGTATTAGTGCTCTTTTCCAGTACGAATAACTGGCCTAATATTTACTTTTTCCTTTCTCTTATTGGGCCTTTGGCGAGAAAGTTCCGATATGAAAATCATTTCAAAAAGTAGCACTGAGCTTAGCCGTATACTGGATCCCTTTTTCTTTTTTTTTTTTTTTTTCTTTTCCTATTTCATGACGCGATATACTCAAGACATTCGCAAGTTTTCATGCCCCCATATGTGAATGACACAATATACACATCACATGCTCTCCATGCTGTGCGCATCAACCAAATCAAGCCTATAGGGCCATTTTGGGCTGTCTCGTTCAGCTCAACATATCATTCGCATTTTGCATCTCACGACCTTCAAAAAATAATGAATTCCAAGCATCGTGATGTTTTCTCCCCACAGCGAATTCCGGTAGCTGTCAACGCAACCATGGGGGCATTCAAAGTCGGCCATCGCAAGTGACAAACTTCCGTGCTGCCGGCATAGACTCGAGATCATGCGGCTCTTTCCAGCAAATCATGCACTGTTATTTCTCTCACGACGTCCTTTCTTCTGACAACTAATGTATATAGCACTTCCATATCCTACCAACTTAAACCCCGGTCGGTGCATCAAGAATAGCAAAGAAATACATTTTCAAAATTGAGTTCTAGAGCGAACCTAAAGTCCTGTTTCTATATATATCCCTTCACCTCGAAAATTCGGGCTGTAGCGGTTACTTTGTCACTGGATAACCTGCTGAGTATCAGCCTGAGGAACCAGATTCTCTCCAGGTTGCAGAAGCTATAATCCCACTAGTTCAATTGCGAACTCGCCATACTTTAACTGAGTGTGACACTCTCGCTTTGCGGCTGAAATACAGGGGCCGAGTTTGCATAGTAAGTCAAGTTTAGGTTTATCGCGTCCATCCATTTTACTGGCACGTTCCGTTTTCGGATATACCACATTGATACTTGATAGTGTCGGACACGAGACATAGAGTTTCAGCCAGTAGTATTACGGCAATTCTTGAATTTTAAAATTGTGAATACACTCAACTGATACTCGCGTCGTAGTAGTACGCAGGTACCAACGACTATACTGTACTGGCTAATATACTCTAGTTACGGACTAAAAAAGCGCCAATTGAGAAGGAAGGTTACTTCTTTATCATCTATGTTATAACACACGGCGGCGTTATGTACGTACTATGTCACACGAAGAAAAGGTCCCAAACGCCGAGATAAGAGACAACACATTTGGTCATGGATTGGCACGGGCACATAAATTGTGCTAATGAATTGATACGCTCGTAGAATTGGGTAATGTTCAACAAAAACAGGAAGATATGGAGGAGACGGATCGAACCCGCTGGAGTCGAGTTCGGCAAGGTATCGAGACACATGAATGGGGGGAGAAAAAGAAGCCTAGAAGACAGAGATGAAATTCCCAATCCTCTCCTTCTGGTTCTGAGCAATGCACTCCGAGATCCAGGTGACGTTTCGGATTTCCTGATAACGTTAGTTGGCGGGGTTTAGAACCTAGTTGAACTACTCACCTGTTCCTTCAGCCGCATCCAAGCATACACTATAGCAGGAGTGAACTGTCTGGTGAAAACAAGCTTGCTCAGTTCCATCTCTTTTTGGTAGAACATATCTTCCAAGCTCTTTCCATCAGAGCCACCCATGCCGCCAAGCCCGCCTCCGCCTTGGGTAAGGCCCACGGCATCAAAGAACGCCTTGTAATCTGCAGATATACTCACTGCCAGCGACACGGCCTCAATATCATCGGCCCGAGAGAGCATCAACGAACCCTCGGGATATAGTTTACCGAACTCAGGATACAACTTTCTCCGCTCGGGCTTGGAAAGCTCTGTGCCGAATGAGTTCAATGTGATGTTTATGGCACGTCGGTCCGCCTCGAATTGCAGAATCTCTGCCATGACCTCTTGTGTTGGCGTACCCTTGAAGTCTGGGTGGGTAGTGACGAATTTATAGAATTCTTCGAGGTAATTCTTGTACAGCGTGTTGCGTACGATTTCGATGTTGAGCTCGTCCAAGTCCTGGTGGCTCAGGCTGCCCTTGAAAAAGCCAGCCAATGGCGTTTCAATCAAAACCGAGTTGTACAGTTCTTCAATATTGGTTGCAACGCATAGTACAGGCAGGGTCTCGAACCATCCAAGGGGGTGGCATCGCTCCAAAAGCTCTCGAGTATCACGCTCGTGCAAGGTTCCGGTGATGAGAAGCGCGATATTGTCGATCATGTATCCGTATGTCAGAAACTCTAGGAATTTTGCTGTAGACCCCGTGGCCTGCGCGAGGAGGTAGCGGAACTCGGCGACGAGCTTATCGGTCATCTTGCCCGCAAGAGCAGAAGTGGAGGGGTTGGGCGGGAGAGCTCCGAGAAAGTCGCCATATGCAGGCGCCAGCTGCAGTTTGACATCTGGTTCCAGACATGAGTTATACGGATAGCAAAAGATGGCAGATAGACCAGGATCACGCACCGTCGATAGTTTCGCATTGTGTCAGGTTTGAATAATGTTGCCCGGTGAGCAGGCTGTTCCGATATCCGCGAACAATCCCCTCGATGTAGCTGCAGTTCGTTAGCTAGCCGGCACACAACTGAAGTCCCGGAGAATATCAGCATACCCGCTGTTAACGTTGAAGAACAGTCCCTCCATGGTGGGATGATGAATGGCTGATTTCCAGAACAGCTCTCCGCATTGACACCGGGAAGCTCCAGACATGGCTGCTGTTCTTTGGCAGATGCCTTATGTAAGCCGCGCACCGCCTCGCGCACACTAGCCACAGTTTGCGGGCCACAGCCACCGTAGCGGTTTTTCTGCACTTTTTACTCTGGAGGTCAAAAAAATTCCCTCCAGCAGCACGCTCTCGGAGGTTCGAGTCCACGGTCGCCCACACTTCGCCCACCCCCTCCCTCCCTCATTCTCCTGGTTGCCGTCCTTTATATTTTTCAATCTGGGAGTCGTGACCGCACACCATGACGCTTTTTATCTTGACGGAAACAAGCGCAGGCTATGCCCTGCTGAAAGCTAAGGACAAGAAGCTTCTGAAGCGTGATGACCTTACTACTGAGGCTTCCACGGCAGAGGGTGTTTCTAATCTGTATGATACTCCAATCGCTTGCCTGCATGATACCTGTACAGCCTGCTTTGCGTTTTCAATTCACCGACGAAAAATTTTCTGGCCGCGAAAAAGATCTAACAAATGAGATAGGCTTAAGTTGAAGAGCTTTCAGAAGTTCGACAGCGCTACAGCAGCTCTAGAGGAAGTTGCTTCCGTCGTTGAAGGAAAGGTTACCCCTCGCCTTGCCAACCTTCTCGAGGAGATTAAGGATGAGAAGAAGGTCTCCCTGGCCGTTGCCGATCCCAAGCTGGGTAAGTGTAGTCGCGAGAAGCGAAAAAGTATGCCAACAGTGTAACTGACTTGGAGTTGTGCAGGAAATGCCATCGGCAAACTTCCTGGCCTTGACATCTCCTTGATTGCCGACTCCACGACCGCCGACATCTACCGCGCGATCCGTGAACATCTTCCCACACTGATTCCCGGCCTTCTTCCCCAGGACATGTCCACCATGTCCCTGGGTTTGTCCCACTCCCTCGCTAGACACAAACTCAAGTTCTCTCCCGACAAGATTGATACTATGATTGTTCAGGCTATTGGTTTGTTGGATGACCTAGACAAGGAACTGAACAACTACGCCATGCGTGTGAAGGAATGGTACGGATGGCATTT
Organism: Aspergillus sydowii CBS 593.65; assembly: GCF_001890705.1. Lineage (NCBI taxonomy): Eukaryota > Fungi > Ascomycota > Eurotiomycetes > Eurotiales > Aspergillaceae > Aspergillus > Aspergillus sydowii. The sequence goes on along the minus strand of NW_024467861.1, from coordinate 694,856 downwards.
CCCTGAACTTGCCAAGATCCTCAACGACAACATCGCCTACTCAAGACTCGTCGTCAAGATGGGTATGCGATCCAACTTTGAATCATCGGATCTCACAGAGATCCTCCCTGAAGAGATTGAGGCCGCTGTGAAGGCTGCGGCAGACAGGTCTATGGGTACAGAAATTAGCGAGGAGGATTTGGAGAACATCCAAGCCCTTGCCGAGCAGGTTATTGGATTCTCTGACTACCGCTCGCAACTCGCCGGCTACATCACCGCGCGTATGAACGCCATTGCCCCCAACTTGACTGCTTTGGTTGGTGACCTTGTCGGTGCCCGGCTCATTGCCCACGCTGGTAGCTTGACCAACCTGTCCAAGAGCCCCGCCAGTACTCTCCAGATTCTTGGTGCCGAAAAGGCGCTCTTCCGTGCTCTGAAGACCAAGCACGACACACCCAAGTACGGTCTAATCTACCACGCCTCTCTGATTGGCCAAGCCACTGGAAAGAACAAGGGTAAGATGGCGAGAGTTTTGGCTGCCAAGGCCTCTCTCGGTCTCCGTGTCGATGCTCTGGCTGAATGGGATGATGATGTCGCTGAGGAGGACAAGTCTGCTCTCGGTACCGAGGCCCGATTCAACCTAGAGAGGAAGCTGGCTGCCTTGGAAGGCAAGCCGCTCAAGCCCCGCGGTGTGGCTATCGGTCCCAATGGTGCCACTGCTCAACCCGGCAAGTTCAACATCAACGAGGCCCGGAAATACAACCCCGACGCCGATGCTGTGGATCAGGACGAGGCTACACCCGCTAAGAAGAAGCTCGTCCAGGAGGTTGAAGATGAGGAGATGGCTGATGCTGACTCTGATGAGGAACCAGCCGTTAACGGTGCTGACTCGGACTCATCCGAGGAGGAATCAACCAAGAAGTCCAAGAAGAACAAGAGCAAGGATTCAGACATCGAGAAGCTAGCCGAAAAGGCTGGTCTCAGCGTCAAGCGGTACAAGCGGAAGCTCGAACGGGGCGAAATCCAATTTGATGCGGCCGGAGTCCCCAGCTCAGTGAGCAAGAAGGATTTGAAGAAGGCTAAGAAGGAGGCCAAGAAGGAAGCCAAGGGCGATGAGAAGAAGCGCAAGCGATCAGACGAGAAGGAAGACGCGGACGGCAAGAAGAAGAAGAAGAAGAGGGACGATTAAGGGACATCTAAAAAAAGTTTTACTATTTGAGACGGATCTCTTTCTTTATCTTCTGTATGATATCACACCTTGTGGGTTGATTTTCCTGTGATTTATTCTCTTGGTCTTATTGCAATGTTTGGGTGGCATTAGGAGGGAGATTACTTTTTGGTCCCTCCCGGCGCATTGAAGGTGTCGTCAGTTTATCTTCCAAGTTAATACAAGTGTTGGACTTCAACTTTCGGCTACTTAATCCAATTTACTTAACAGCTTGGTATTCCTATCAGCCTATTATTCCGTCGTATTTATACTTTTTTTTTTAAGATGACCACCCCTCTCCTCCCAAACACTCTCTACATATGCCTGTTCCTCCGCTCCGACCCTCCCCTCCTAGACGACTTCCACTGGGCCCTGTACCACCACACAACGAAAGGCGGAATGAAATACCACATCACCAACGAAGGGCGTGGCTGGATTGCTGGACACAGTCGCGAATCTCCATCGAGCATCCTTAAATCCTTTCTTCTAGTTGGCCTCATCCGCGTCGCAGGCGTGAACAACATCAGCGCCAACGCAGATGACATGAATCGTAAGATCGACGGCACCCTCCGTAGCCACGACGGAAAACTCAACGACAAAGACTTCATTACGTGCCGCATATGGCTCTTGGAGATGTTAGGTATTTTGTACATGGAGGGCCTACTTGCGGACGTTAGATGTGGAGGAGATATGAAGATGTTAGAAAGGGTGGTGAAACAGTGGGGAAATGGGTTTGCCGAGGGGGCTATGAGGAATGTGCAGCCAAGGCCTGTGGAAAATTAGATCTGATATAGGTAGCTTTTTAGATCGAGCATCCATATTTATAGCCATCTATACATCTGGTTATCTGATACGTACCTGGCCATTCGCTCTAGGAAAACGTACCACACCGCCTACCACACCGCCTACCACACAGAGCACCTACAGATCTAGGCCAACCATGATTCTGCTACCAAAATCTCTACATTCCCCCTCCCACCGCCTAATTTTTCCCTCCTCTTCCCCTCACGAGTCACCACTATACCGACAGTTGATTTCGCCGATACCAAATACACAAATAACAATCTCCAACCATGCGGGTACATCTCAATACCTCCCTTTTGTCTCCATGGATAAATTAACGCAGTGATATCCAGATAATAAACCCCCAAGATGCAACCCTAACAAACATCGAAGTCCTCTCTTACCTTTCATCCAACCCTCCACGGCGCCCGCCAAATGCGCCCCCAGGCGTGAACCAGAAACATTGGATCCCGAGCCCAGACCTCCGGGATCATAATACTGTTGTTAAGGAGGTATGTCTTTTTACTCCGAATCTGCCCTACATCTCTCCCATGTCTTCAATCGGAGCGTGAAAAAAAAAAAAAGGAAAGGGAAAGGATAAGAAAGGACAAAGCGGAAAGCGTCCAATTCCACTATACATATTACATGGTACGGATATCAGTCAATACTAATCATGAAACATCGCTGTAGATACATAACTACGCCTCACGTCTCTCCCCGCATCTCCTCCGATACCCGCAGTATGCATCTTCGGACTTGAAAGCGGGTACGGGCGAAACGCCATTAGACAATGCGCTGCGGGAACTTGTTATCCGGTTACAGCCCTATGGGCTGACGAAGGGCGAGGTGCTTATGATTGTTAATTTGGGAGTGGGTGTTCCGGCTGCTGCGCCTGGTGGTGGTGGAGAGGGAGAGGAGGCTCATGAAGGAGAGGGGGAAGGGGAGGGGGAAGGAGAGAGAATGGATGTTGATGGTCAGGATGGGAGTGGGGAAGGGGGTGACGCTCCAGCCGTGACTGAGAATGGGGTTGAGGGGGTGGAACAGGTGGTTAACGGCGAGGGTGAGGGTGAGGGCGAGGCTGGCATGGAGGGAGAAGGGGAAGGGGAAGAGGGTGAGGAGGGTGACTACGGCGCTCTCGCGCTGATTGATACGGTGATTGAGGAACGGGAGCAGCGGCTGAGTGATGAGAACGTTTTAGAGATCCTGGCGATTATCCGGGAGACGTTGGGCGCAGCGACGACATAAAATGAATGGGTATATATTGGGAATTGCTTTTGTATGATATCTTTTTGGTGATGTATATACTGGGCTTGGCGTTAGAGGATAAGGATAAAAAGCACGGAGTACTGATTCGATGATCAATTTTCTGCTGCTGCAGCTATACGCATCGCTTGCATCTATTTGGTATCTTCGAGAGAAGGGAAAAGCGGCAAATACATCGTGAACCGTACGCCAACCGTAGAAAGGAAAAAACAGACCAACGCCAACGATATACGTCACAGCAATCCGGTGAGAGCCAAAAATTGAGAGGAGAAACTAGAATTCTCTCCCCTTAATAAGGCTCCCCCACTGATTATACACGGGTCCGCCATATTCGCCGCCATCTTCTTCGCCGAATTTGCCAAAATCGTCGTCGAAAATGTCGCGCTCAAATCCGGTGCAAACCTCTGGATAGTCAATCCACTCACCCTTGTCTGTCCAGACACCTCCCACGCCGCCACGCATATCCCAGAAATTCTGGCCGAGGAGCGCGCTTTGGGCAGCATCGAATCCAGTGTGTGACCGCATATATTTGCGCAATAAGGCACGAGCCCAGGGGAAGTACCACATTCTCGACCACCATGTATCACGGACAATTCTTTTGTCTTGTGCAGCCATGTGCACTAGAACTGGAACATTCGCAGAATGGACATTCGTCATTAGAGGGATATTACTCCACGAACGGTTGCTTGGAAGTCTATCCACGGTTTCATTCCACGGCGGGTTGATGTACTCGTTCTTGTTATATTTCGGCTGTTTGAATGGATTGCCGAGTTTTTGATCAGATACATCTTCTGGAAGTAGAAGACGGCTTTCGCGGGGCACGCGGTGCTCCATCTGCGCGGTTGATGTTGTTGTGACATTGTTGTATCGCAGCCATTCAACATCTCCTTTAGCATTGACTGTGTCGAAGAATAGACGGGACTCAAAATCCACACCGATTCCATATTCGTACCGTTGGCCGGGTTCAAGGTGCGGGGGCACACCAGTCATGTTTGTAGCCTCAGAAATCCCAATCCACCGGTACATCAGCTCCCAGAAGCCGTTGGCAGTTCTCCGTCGTTCGAGCTCGCGCACATATTCTTGCCTGCCGTACATCTGCGTCAATGCCAGGTAATCCCCTTCGGTATCCCGGTGCTCCTCGACGAAGCGCAGAATTTGCGCATAGATCAATTTTAAATCCGCTACTTGTCCAATAACCGCGCCCGGCTTGAGCCACTTTGGTCGGGTCAAATGACCTTCCGTATCCGTCTTCCACCCGTAACTATCTGGAGGTAGAGTAGACCCAGGAATACTGCGACAGCCAGGATCCTCCGTGAGGTTGCCGAAGCACTCCTTGCTTGCGGAGAAAATCACGCGCTGCGAGTACTTCTGCAAAGTTTCCACGCCATCCTTGCGGAACGGCCGGTCCACTGTGACCATTCCATGTTTCTCAAGCAGCTTGGCGTTCATCTCACGCAAGAGGTCTTGATACCGCTTGACGAGGACCTCTGGCGGAAGCTGGAAGAAAATGTCGAAGCCATCCACGACCAGGACTATATCATTGTCCTGCAGACGTGGTGTATATGCCAAAAAGTTATATATACCAGTGATTCTATCAACCATGTAGTCATGTCCTGCCGAGCCTGTCGGCAGTTCTCTACCATAGCGAACCAACGTCGGCGGCGGGTAGTTCAAAATCATAGCCGAAGTCAAAGTACGACATAGTCCGGGATTGCTCCGCGTCGCCGGCAGAACAAGGTGGAACGAAGAATTCTTTTTCTGTAAATCATCAAGGAAGGTATGGTTACGCGTGTTGAGTGATAGTCTCGGTGAAATGACAGTGGCGTCCTCGGGCTTTTCATGAAAAGGATGGTACGAGGGGTACTGGAGCCAGTGGTTGACCTCCGGCTAGAGAGGTCAGTACATCTTTTGTTTCCTTTTTTTTTTTTTAATCGCAAGGGCTAAAGAGTGGAAGGCTTACTTCGCTGGGGCCTCGCAGAAAAAGGTATATCACAAGGAAACATGTTGCGATCGCCAGAGCCACCCGCGTCGGTCGCGGCCGCGGACGGGGGTTATAGCTCTGTTGGAGGAACCGGTTGGTGGTTGTCCACCAGGAATTGTATTTCTCCTCCCAGGAACCAGCCAGAGAGGCGTCCATGCCGCTGAGGAAGCCGCGGGAGGCCATCTCAACAGCTGCAGTGGTTGCTGAGAGCAAGGGGGATCGTCGATTCAGCTGTGGGACAGGAACAGGAAAAAGTTGAGGATGAACATTCCGGCGCGGACGTGGTGGCCAGAGAACGAGGGAAACTTTGTCCCGTGGGTACAGGAAGGGCTGGGGCTTAAGAAGAAAGGGCGATGATCAACGAGAGTGCAAAAAGGCCATGTTGCAGAACGCAGAGTTGCAGTCGACTGAGACCGGGCGATGTGATGACGACAACTGCGATCGCCACGACCGGCCGAGTCTGCAACAGCAACGGGTTTCAGGCCAAACTCGCTACCTAATTAAACCAAGGATACTTCCACCTCTGCAGATAACGAAGCAGTAAACTGTCCTCATCGTCTGCTTCACGTCCTCTCCCTCTGGATCCTCACGCAACAGTCCCTCTGCCATCAATGCCCCAAATAAGCTTACTCGTGTCATTGATAGCTCTCGGCCTCTTTTTTACTAGCGGTGGCCGCGTCATCAGACCCCAGCTCGTGTCGTTTCAGGTTGACAGCCCTACCCAGTGCCTCAATTGGCGGATTTGATGGGCGGGCCATCACCGTGTAGCAGGACGATCTTTGGATCCCTGTCCCACGGCAGCCAAGGGGCTTGGCAGTTGGTGTTCCTGGTGCAGGGCACCGACTGCCGTCTGCCACATAATTGTTTGTGGTATAGTTCCTGAACTCCGCAATTGTTCATATTGACATTTGACAGGACTGTGTCGAACTGCATCTTGGACAACACCTACCCAACCCTATATCCCTACTTAAAATTTTGCAGCTACTAATAAAAGACAATCCCGGTAAAGACACCACATATGCCATGACGAGGTATATGAAAAAAACCCATCCAAACTCCATGTACATAATACCAGCAAGCACAAGTCACTCCAAGTAGATCTCCTCCCGCAATCGCTGCAGGTTACGGAAAATCCCACCCCCAGGCCCCTCACTCACCTGTCTCTGATGGCCCCTTGTAGAGCCATAACTTCCCTGGGCCGGCTGCGCGGGCTGCGCAGCCGCCTCAACCACCCTCTTCCGCTCCTCGATCATCTTCGTCAACCCCTCCACAAATCGCATCCTTGCCTTCTCTTCCGCTGTCCCCTTCCACACCATCGCCAGCGTCCGCACGTCTTCAGCCCGGCGCATCGCAGCCTCAACCCCACCATCGCCCTCCAAAAGCTCCGTAATCTCCCCGCGCAGCTTCTTCGCAACCTCCTGCCCCTTCTCCTCGCGGCTGTGACTGTCGGTGCCTGGCTCCGGAGCTGAGACAGATATAAACGAGGAGGTAATTGAAGTCTCGGACGGCGGGAGCGGCCACTCCATTGCGTCGCCGAAGGTCTGCACCACCTCTTCCAGGCGCGCGCGTACCTGGTTCAGTGTCCGGAGGTTCGTAATGTAGACTGGTTCGTCCTTCTTCGTCTTCTCTCTTTCTTGTTCTCCTTTCTTTTCGGCTTCGTTCTGTTGTCGTTGTTCTTTTCCTCGGTCTTGCTCTCGTTTTTGTCCTTCTCCTGCTTCTGTGGGCGCAGACAAATTGGTCTCCGCTTTGGCCGTAAACTTCCCAATCTCCTCTGCCAGCCCTTCCGTTACCAGATCAGAGAGTGTTATTGTCTCGCCGCGGAGAACTTCAACCTCATAGGCGAGCCGATTGCCGCTGCGTAAGATTTCATCGGTGAGTGATGTAAGATTCGTTGAATGGCGGACATTCTGGGCGTTTGTCTGGGAGAGGAGAGATTGGACGCGGGAAGAGAGCTCGGTGAGGTTTATGGGCCGTGTGGATTGTGACTGTGACTGTGATTGCGATTGCGAGGACTGGAGGGACAGTGGCGGGAGGGCATCGTTGAGGAAGTCGACGGGGTCGAAGGATGGGTCTGTGTATTCAGGGTTCGGTGGGTTTGTCGTGGATGCAGATGGCAGCGCGAGATTGGGTGTTTTTGAGGGGGCCATTCCTGGGATTGTGGGTTTGGTCTTACGGAGGGTGGCCTCTATTGTGAGTTGGCATCTCGGAGCAGTAAATGTCCAGGCGGGCCCGAGTGATTGCTGTACCTGGGCTAGATTGAGGTCCCCACATTGGCCTCGTGCATCGACTCACCGCCCGCCTGTCCTACGTTTGCTGTCTCGATGTTTCGAGTTCATTTATTTTTATTTAACTTTCCTATTATATTGTTGAGTCAAAGGCAGGTGCATTGATTATATATACGTCCGTTTGGGTGCTACGGGGGGATGCAGTGGGGTCCATGAAAAATAATCGTATTCAATCAATATACATCACGTCAAAAGAAGGCGGGTATCGTAGTTCAACCAAAAACAAAAAGACTGGATATCATGGGCCCAACATATTAAAGGCGTTCAAAATTATTACAGTTACTCATACCCACTTATACATGCGCCGCATTTAGATGTCCTCCACTACGCGAGCATTGATCGCGTGCTGGAATCCATCTTGGAACCCATCATTTTGTTGTGGGGCATGACGGCTGGGCCCTTCACCAGCGTTGTCGGCAGTCGCCAATTGCTGCTGCACAGTTTGGTTTGTCGCGGGAAGGAAGATGACCTTGCTGTTCGCCGTCTTGGCCATGGCTTGCATCGCCTCGAGGTATCGGATCTGCATTGCAGGAGCAGAAGAAAGGATATCGGCAGCCTGGGACACAGTTAGCTTCCATCTGGGGATCCCGGGTGTTAGGTGGACATACCTGGCGCATGAGTTTGGCAGACTCGACTTCCGCACGAGCGGCAATAACCTTACTCTCACCGATACGCTTGGACTGGGCGGCCATGGACAGGGAGTCCTGGAGGTCATCGCTAAAGATGATGTCCTTGATAAGCATGGACTCAACGTTGACACCCCAGCCGACGGCCACTTCCTCGATGATTTCAGATGTTGACTGGGCGATCTCCTCACGGCGTTCAATCACGTCCTGGAGGACGCGCGCACCGATGACATGGCGCAGTGTAGTCTGGGTACGCTCCACAAGCGCCTGGCGGATGTTGGAGATACCGAATGCGGACTTGTGGGGAGAGACGACTTGGTAGTAGATGACAGAGGTCAAATTCAGGGTCACGTTGTCCTTGGTCATGCAGATCTGGCGAGGCACTTCGACAATCTGGATCTTCACATCGACCGTGACGAGTCGCTCACTCAAGGGGTTAACCTTGACAAGACCAGGGTCCACAGCGCGTTCAAATCTGGAGAAGAAGTTAGCCTGCCACTCATTCTAGTTTCAACGTCAGATACACGTACCGGCCAAATCGCGTCACCAAACCGACTTCACCTTGCTGAACGGGTCTGTAGGGGTTCGGGCAAGGGCAGCAGGGGATAATTCCCAACCCTCCGACACATTCTCCGATGGTGTGCTCTATCAAAATGGGTCGCTCGGTCAGCTACTGAGCAATGAGTTCTTCTTTCCCGGGGGTCAACATACTGAACGACGCGTACCACCCGTGCGCCTCGGGGCTGCTGTCGTCGTGCTGGATCACCGAGGCGTATCTTGGCTGCAAATCAGACAAGCGCGGGGGCTGAACCTCGACAAGGGGATGGTCGGGGCTGCGATGCGGGTGAGCAGGAGCTTTGCCGTTGACGCCAGAGGGGGCGCCGGTACTTTGTTCGGCGGACATCTTGAAAGTGCGACTAGTTGCAGATAAATATTTCGAATTTCGATTTATGTTGCGGTTGATGAAAGTCCACGATATACTTGTGGATGGGCTACTCCGTAATGTTCGTAGGGCCAGAGCTTGAATGACGAAAAGCAAGGGCGACGCTGGGATTTAAGTAAACGACTCCGCAGCTTGGTTCTTGGATGGCTTACCACGGTCGGGAAACACGGCGCATGGGGGGGTGGCCTTGTTTGCGGCAATCCGTCCCCTGGGCAGTGCAACTAATCTGCGGAGGCGCCAGAGCAGCTCCGGATTGGACCTGTCATCGAAACAGCCTCCGCCCCCAAGGCTGAGCCCAGAGTGGACCAATATTCCTTCGTTGGTTCAGTCGTTGTTGCTTACAGGCGATTCGTCGAGCAGCTTCACCCAAGGTCTTGCTGACTCTTTTGGTCTTGGCCATCGTTGACGCTCTCGGTGTATCGGGTTCTGACCTTCTGACATCATCCCTGATTCTGGAAGCTCAAGCACAGCCCAGCTATCCAACCAGTCTGTTGGAGGCTTGCAGATGTCATGTGAGCCTGCAGAATCCAATTCATCATCTGCCGTGTAACTCGGTGACCTGTCAGTGTCCTCCAGCTGCCTAATATACGGTGCATTTCCGCCTTCCTGCATTCTCTCTGCTCTTGATGTTATCTGGCGCGGAGTGCGTGCTTCTTCTGAGTAGACAGATGTCAAAGCCTCTGTTAGCGCCAAGCCCCATACATCTGCGCCCTGGAGTTGCTGGGCGACGGGCGCGATGGGGCTGTGCTCCACCATTGAATTCGACCAAGGTTCTTTGGGGTGATCTCGTATCACCAGATCGGGGAATCGGCACTTTTCCGGGCTTGGGCAGACAGCTACATGTGGCCGTGCGTCGATGACGACGTGGTCGTTTCTGAATGATGCTTTTGTTGCGCCGGTCTTTTTATCCGACGGGAGAAGGAGATACCCCGTGGGTGCATGGACGAGTCCATCGGATTGGGTCCCAGGTACTTTTGGTTCTTTCCAGGGCAGATATATGGGGATATTTGCTGCGCTGGTGCACGAATTGCTGTAACAGAACAGGATGTCTTGACTCGCTGTTTGAGCTCCTGGTCGATTTTCAGGGTATGTTCCTAGTCATCTATGCATATGGTCCAGGTTTATGGGTTTCTCTTGCTGTGCCATTTTTTGACTTTCGAGGTGTGGTGTGGGTTCTTCTTGTGTGGGAATTATATCGGTCATGGATGTTAAGTTGACTTGCCAGTATGTATCCCGGCAATATAAGCTATATTTTGTTTGGGCTCGTAGACCAGCCACGGTGTTGATATATATCGGTCGATAGAAGCCTGGAACCGTCATGTGCGCATAATGTTGAGGTGGCGCATTGCAGACAACCCTTGGTCATCGAAACTAGCAAAATTCCCAGTTGCGCTTGAATCCGAAACAATGTCAATGAAATAATTACCTTCCGTACGGAGTACTGCTCATGCCTACTAAGATCGAATGAGAGTATACCTAAAATGCCACCAATTTATTCTGTTACTCATATAACCAAATCAATTAAAGTTCTTCAACAACTAGCATCATTGGTCTAGTGGTAGAATTCATCGTTGCCATCGATGAGGCCCGTGTTCGATTCACGGATGATGCACTTGCTTTTTTCTCATTTTTTTTTTTTTGGGTACCACCCGCTGATGCGCGGCATAGCCAACCCATGGACTACAATATTTATTTTGTCAAGACCTCCCTCGTGCCTTCCGTGCGATGGATCTCGGTCATCGGGCCCAAGGCAAGAGCGATCAGCATAGGGAAAGTCCGCCGCATGTAAACCCGATGCCCCTCGCTCCTTCCTCAAAGACAAGTATGAACCACGGCAACCCCAGTAGTTGCTGCAGTTTCTGTTGTCAAATCTACAGCGTCTGCTCATCAATGTGCATCATTTGTTGCAAGATACCAAGTTATATGTCTAACGCAATTATCCTTCTGCGGAGTAGGTTTACCCACTTACACCTGGGAAGTGTGTCCATGCAATAATGAATGCTTTGTTGATGGCTCCTTCAGAAGCCAGATAATCCTCCATCGTTCCTTCTTCGACGTTGGTTCGCGGATTGAAGGCAATTGCGATGGTCCGTTTGCTCCTGCCTCGTTCAGTGACACTGAGCGCACTGCACTTACCTATTACGATAATACTCAAGAGAAAAGGTACAGTGGAGGGCATGATTGTCGCTCTTTCCTCATGATTCAACAATTAAATAGCAAGGGCTCATGCTTCCTAAGTCCATATGGGAGGCGCGATAGGCGGGCAAACCATGGACATATTCAGGTAGCAGATTGGTCACCAACTGGGTTTTGCACAGTCCTAGCATATTCAGGTATGGTTATTTCCGATATCCTATGCAATGGACGCTCACCACCTTCATTGATCGGGCTACCATACGTATCATGGCTGCCATGCCAGGAGGCTCCCAAAGCCTCTTGATGTTGTCGCTGCCCGTGACCACGCAATGAGGTCGGCCACGGATTCATTACATGGCCGATGCTGGAATAAAAAGAAAAGAAAAGCATTGACAAAGTGCAAATGCCATATGTAGATTGGGCGCTAAATGGACTTCAATCTGCAAAACCCCCGCCTGCTCGTGATAAGGATGGACAGCGACAGGAGTCTTCGGGAGTGGACTGCGGAGGATGGGGTTTCCATCCGTCTGTCCCCCATGGACCAGACTCGGGGATCCGGGGAGATCATTACTCCAGAGGCTCGTATATTTCTTATCCGGTAGCCGCTGATCCGGCTGGACTGACACGCCATGTCCAGCATTATTGGCGTACTTGGCATATGTCCACAGACTCCGCACCCATTATCCACTCCTAGCACACCACCAGACCCAACTGTTGGAATCGGCCCCTCCCTTGCCTTTTCTGGATTATGATCAACTGCTCGTATGGTGAGACGCTCAATCAGTCACACGAAACAGGGTCTTCGTACTGTGCAGGAAGCCAGTGCGACTGCAAACCCGGTTCAGCACCCAGTATAGTTCTCAGCGAATACTTGATAGGGCATTCACTCTACAAGAAAACCCCTGTTATCACTCAGAAGACACTGGCTTACTGCACCGTACGTTCACGGAGTATAGAACCCTAATTTCCCCTGGGCGGCTCATAGAACAATCACCTGTGGAGATGGGTGGCCTTCGAACCATTACGCGGCCGACGAGAGCGCGGCTGCACAGCCTATTACTCCTGAGCCCTCATCTTGTCTGCAGTTTGCCAAAGCCGACTCCAAGAAGCTTCACCTGAGACTCTCGTCGTTTGAACAAGGCATATACTCATAATAGCCCATGACAATGGCGTTCCGATCAGCATCCACACCAAGAATTTCCCGATCCTTCAGCATCGCGGTTCTATTCATCTTTTTCATCGTCTACTTTACTTCTCGGGTGCCGCACGTCGTAAACTCCCACCTCCACGACATCTCCTACGAGCCATACTTCCAGCGGCAATTCCAGGCCTACGTCCTCACCACATCATGTGGCCGATTTACCAGTGACGCAGCGACCCAATTCGACTCCAACACCCTCACCATCGTCCCCAACCGGTTTGGTACACCCGAGTGCAATGCCGTGAGTAACAACCAACTGCGCCTCAGGCCCCCCGCCTCCCTCGCCGCCGAAGCAGAAGAAGCGGAGAAGAAAACAGGACGCACAAGCCACGGCGCCGGAACAAAGGATAACCTATATCGCGAGAAATACGCTCAAGTCCTAGACGAATGCGCAGCGGGGTCGAAAGCCAAATGCCTCATTCTTGAAGACGATGTTGTTTTTCTGCATAACCCGGAGCGCACGCGCGAGGTCTTAATCGAGAACACGATACCGCTATTTAATGATGGAGAGTATGATGCGTTTGACTGCACGAAAAGAGGCTTTGGGTGGTTGCCGAGTACACATACGGGGATGGGCACCCAGTGTCGGGTTTATAGCAAGAGTTCGGCCAAGTGTATGAGCTCGTGTCTAAGGGGACGTGCGGGGGTTACGGGACATGCTGGCTCTGGGGACCCGGGAGCTGCGTCACATCTGGATATTGGGCTGGCAAACTGTCAGATTAAATGCGGGTTGAAGCAGAAGAGATTTTTGTTGGTAGTTCATGGGGGGATAGGTTCGACCATGGAGCGGCCTGAGATTGACGCTTGAATTCTGTATTGTATGTATAGGTAGATTCCAACGATTAATAATTGTATATAATTAGTGTAATAATGAATACTTTATTGGCAGCGGGAAGTTGACGATCAAGTAATTCGTTATGGTTCGGACTGCTATGGGTAAAGCTGCAGATAATTACGGATCACAAGTGCTTGCTCATGCCTTCATCCTGGCTACCCATTTAGGTAACTACCAGGGTAGTTGCAGAGGGGTGGGCAGGTTTGTACCCAAGACAGGCTCCGCGGTCCCAATGTCCCTTGATACGTCAGTAAGATGCTCCCAAATTTCTCGTATAGTGCTAAGTAAGACTTACCCAGGACCCCGCGGTGCCCAGTACTGCCCAGTCTTGCTAACATCAAAGTCTTCGACGAAAGCCGCAAGTGACTTTGCAGCTTCATCCGGGGTGACAGCTAGACAGATACCCTGTCAGCAGGGTTAGGGACGAATAAAGTTGCACAAACTCACCTCCACCAGCATCCCAATACTTATCAAACCCCACGCCCTTCGTCATCTCCGTTCGCATGAACCCCGGATGGATCAGACCCACGGCAACACCGCTAGGTTTCAGATCTAGACTCAGTAACTTCCCCACCATATTGAGCGCCGTCTTGCTAGCGTGATGGCCATAGTTGCCGCCGCCCTCTTTCTCATGACGGAGCGTGATACTGCCACTTTCACTGCTCACGAGAATAACCTTACTCCCTTCGCCGAGAAAGCCAGATTTGGCCAGCTTCTGAACTACGAAGACCGGGGCGATTGCGGATGTGGTGTACATTTGTACTTGCTTGTCCCAGTCTGGGGTGTCGAAGGTTTCGAGGCCGAAGTATCCCGCTGAGATGATGACGGTCGAGAGTTTTGTTGAGGAGGGGAGCTGCGAGATTAGTTTGTCGCCGACGTCTGACTTGGTAAGGTCGACGTTTTGGAGCCAGGAAACTCGGGCTTGAGGGTCGGGTTTCTTGTCGGATCGAGTTGTTGCAAAGACATGCTGGGTGGAGGGGCTGGAGGCGTATAGAGCTCGGAGTGAGGCGCCTAGCCCTCTTGTAGCTCCAACGATGAGGATGTTTTTGCTCATTTTGAGTATGTTGTTATGTATATAAGGAAAATCGTTGAATTGGAGAGTTTGTTGACGTCGAGGTCATAAAATAATGTAGATAACTTGACGCAACCACTCGTGTAAATGACGTAAGTCGACAGTTCAAGCTGAGCTACTCTGTAGTTCTTTACACATCGCCAACTGCCGACAAACCAAAATTAGAATTTCTAGGTATACGAAAAGACTCTTTTCAAATTACAATGATCGCTCATGCTAGATTCGGGTTTTGATTACACTGTCTTGGTGACAATGCCTGATTAGGCAGCCATTTAGTCCTTCTCAGATTGGCATTGTATATCAAACGGACGTAAGCTGCTTTACACAGACGAAGGGGAACCTGCAAGTCGTTAGCATGGCTAGAGACGCCATAAACTTGTGTGGGGCATCCGAAGCCTAATATTTATAGCCACCATCGAGGTTGCTGCTCGTCCTTGTCATGGTCGTCAAGTGGCCAGTAAAGACCTGGTGGTTCACATCTGTATTCAGTACCGAGAGAGCAAGGTCGCTGGCTTCCATTTGACGAGCATGGGAGCAGACTGTTTCATTTTGGTTCGAAGGAGTCTAGCCGTGCAGACGGGTGCCAATAGCGTTGCGAACCCTCTAGATCGATATCGATTTCCTCCCGCATTTCTTGTAGGCGCATGGTGGTATCAGCCTTGGCCATCAGGATCGATATTGGGCACGGCCCGACCGAGTATTCGTGCCAAAGTTTTGTGATAAGCACAGGGTCAGTTTAAAGTGGATATTGTTCACCTCCCAGGGCTCGCCAGCACGAGTAAAAGAGCGGCGAGTAAGAGCTTTACTGGGGCCAATGCAGAAGTCAAGTCACCAAGAGGTCGACCTGACAGTTTCCCCACGAGAATGTATTCTGAACCAGCAGGATTTTTGCCATTGCTTGAATAGGCATGTACACAAGGTACAGAAAGGCCATGACCACGGAGGAACAGGAAATTCAAGGCCGCTATCTCGCTTGTATTTTGGTTCAGTTGAGGGGTATCGAGACCGAGCAAGATTTGAGTATCGTCGGCCATAGTGATCTGTAGGACACAATTAAAGCCCTCTTCGCCAGATTTGACAAGCCTTTGACATCCGCGCCGCTTTGTACGACTGAGAAGGGCGTTCCTCAGTGCATCGATTTTGATAAGTAACTCACATCCTTCCGCCATATGTGTACTCGACGAGCCGACTATCCCCACTTGCTGATGTTGAATAATGAATAACACGGATGTGAAGTAAGATATATATAGTAGCTGCAGAAGGCTGTGTCCATGGTACGGACCGCTGCGGCCTGCGGCCTATCATGGTACCAGATTGCAGGTCAGGAACAAAGGCAAAACACGAATGGCGATAACTGGGGTGGCGCAAAGATGGATTTGCCGAGCCGTTGTAGAAGAATCGGCCTGATCACAGCGTCGACAATCAACCAAGAGTCCAAGACAAGCATGAAAGAAGGAGGGGATCGACGACTGGGGACAGACGATATCAGAGACAGCGCTAGTCCCGGATGGGTCTAGCCCGACATAACAGGCCCGCGCTAGGCGGTCGGTCGACAGCGGCAGATGAAGGGGCCCAGCATGACGAAAACAGGATTCTGAAGCGCCGAGTGCATCCCAGCCCTTCGTTCTGGACGTTTAAATCCATTTCCCAGTGCTTGCTAAGCTGGGGTGGCTGTCCCCATGTCGGTTTACACTTGATAATGAGTTCTCTTCTGCACCTGATATCCTCCCATGTGAAACGAGCCCGCGCTGCCAGCCTGAGGAAGCAGGCAGACCCCGATAAGCGTGCCACTTTTAGGCATAGGGTGTTCCCTTCTTCTTCCTCGTTATCACTGTATGTTGCTTCTGGTCGTGCGCCTGGGCTCGTTGCTTATATGTGCTAATAATCATTCTAGTGTGGCGAAAGTTAAGAACCCAATACCCACCTCGACGCCATGGGATCTCCTTCCGGTAGAGCTTCAGATTATAATATTCGCCCACTGCGGGATCGCAGATCTCCTCACGCTGAAGCTGGTTTGCAAAGCCTTCAATCAAATTCTCAGTACGCATGAACAATTGATTGCGCGGCAATACCTCCGCCAGCGTCGACACGGAACTCTCCCGGCCCCGCTAGACGACCAAAGAATATATACCTGGAAACCGGAGGATGATGTCGTCCTCTTGTCGGACCTATTCCCCCCGACGATGAGCGCAAAGGGTGGTCAACTGTGTACCTTCCGCTATCTATCTAGTTTCCATAGGCGGGAGAAGCTCTGTTCAAGGCTATGTTATTACCTTGCAGACCGGATCGTGAAACGATTTGCTGATGTCGAGTCGACGTTTATGAAAACTTCTTTCCCTTCGAGAACTAAACGTGCGGAATTTATAAAGAAAGCGATTGCGAGGGTTTGGTCTTATCTCTCACCGCTCATGTAAGTTCACTCTGTTATTATGCTCCACGTGAAGATGCTAATTCTGATTGATTTGCTAGGTACTATACCTTATACTTCCTTGAGTCGTATGCCGATGCCAGACGCGAGCAGACCAACATCCTTTTGCGCGATTTTGAGGCCGGAAGACTACCTGTCCCAATTCCGCCAGATGTCCGCAAGAATATGTACCTGGAACTACAAAAAAGGATCATCCAAGCACCCCCATTCACGGATACGTCTACGCTCATATCAACCAACCATTGTATGCGGCTCCTGGTCTTGTGGTTGCGGGACACCGTACCCCCGGACGAACCGAATATCTCAGATGACAGTTGGATTGGCTCACTGCTGGCGGTGTCACCTTTCCAACGTATTGTGGAATATTTCTCGGCGGAAATAGGAGACGGTGGCAATCAGCGAGTGCAGCGCAGGGTCTTTATGCGCAATTTCCATAACGACATCACATTGACTGAAAATGATGAAATGAACTCTCGGGTGTTCGAGAGCGCACCTAACGTACACCTTCATCGCTCGGTCCAGGATGTCTGGTTCGATGTGGCTGCGGCTGAATTGGATTCGCGAAGAGCAATTAACCATAAGAAAGAACGCGTGATGCTTCATCCTCATGTGCCTTTTCTATTCGGTTGTCCCGATTGCAAACCTGGCCTATCCGATGGCTGGTATACTCTGCAAAATTCGGATGTTGCGGTTCCTGATGGAAATTAGCTTTTTGATTTTGTCAAGTTCTCTTGTATTTTTTCTTTTGGGCATTACATCTCCCATGCAGGTGGGTTGCGGCGTTTTTTTTTTTAAAGAACTTGGACTACGGGCGTACAGTTATTTTATGCATTGCGATCGGCGCATTGTTTTTCTGGGGTCTGAGCTTTTTGTACTTCCATCATGGCGAATGCTTTTTGCATATAACATAACACAGGTCCCATTGTCAACTATGCTTTTAACTATACCTACCCCTACCATTCGTTGATCGGCGGTAGCACCATCATCTTTGGCACCAAAAGTTTTGACGTCTAACCGCTTGAACTTATCCTAACTATTCGTACGTAAGCCTTCAATGAGTTTAATAGTTGGCTTTAACGTTCATCTAGCTGTTGGCTGTAGCGGAGTAACCCTAAGCCCTGATAACAACTTTCTTGGCACGTGGTCCCTAAGTTTGTTTGGTTTGTCTTTGGTCGCGTCTCTTGAGCCAATTCCAGTCGATCCAAGTGAAGATGAAACAGAGATTATCATCTATTGACCGGGCCTGAGACTGGGGAATAGAGCAGGCGAAGCATTGGTATCGAAATGTGATTTTTCACAATTGTACCCTTTTTTAATTAAGGAAGAAAGGGGCATAGTAACCCGAGAACCAGCAATCCATACATAACCATAGCCACCACCATGGCAAGTCCACACCATCTACTGAACATCTCATGGACATCACATCGTCTCTCACCCCTCCACCATGGTCTCGAGCATGATACTCTCCTCAACAACCAAGCCGCGCTCGAAACCTACGCTACTCGTCTTAGAGACCACCTCACCAACTCTCCCGCGGACGCGCAAGGCTGGCGCGCCGCGGAGGATGACCCAACATCAGCCCTATCAGCAATCGGCGCGCTCCAATCCTGCACATGGGAACCCATATCAACCCTCCACTTCTTGAGCCCGCATCATGTCCATGAAGATGAGCCTCAGAACCAGGAGCGAGGACCGGCTGGGCTTCTCATAACGCTCTCTTACGAAGCGATCACGTACAGAGCAGCCCTCCTAGCACCGCCTGGCGTGCAATCGCAATCGCAGAAAAAGGCGCGTAAGAGAGGTCGTCCTTCGAAAGCATCATCGTCATCATCATCAACATACCTCCCGCTGCTTCTCACGCGCTTTCCCAAATCCTTACGGGAGAGCTTCATTACGTTTTTGTCTTCCAATTTCGACACTTACGTTTCTCCTTTACGGATTTCATCTGCTGGGCTGTGTGACGTTTTGGAGAGTTATGTTGCCAGCGTGACGTCTTCGATAACGAGCTCTAGTACGAAAGTGGAAGACGTCATTCGGGAAATGCACCTAGCCCTATCATTTGCACCGCCTATTGCGCCATCTTTGAAGGCGCTGAATGTTAGTATACCGCGCGAAACATTGATGAGTTTCTTACGATCGTCGAATTCTTCGATTGGCTCCAGTGGCGGGGCGGGAACGGGGAATTCTGTGCTGTCTGGTCTCTCTGAGTACTTACAGAAACATCTTGCTTTGGAGCTTGGACTGCCGTTACCGTTTCCAACGAGTGGAACTAGTGGGAGTGGTTCTTTAGTCGGGGGTTATGTGCGGTTGACGAAGGTTGCTTGTGCTGGGTTTGTTGTTACAGGAGAGGGGAGGTTGAAAGTTGTTGCGAGGGTTGGAGAGGGAGGTGAGGACGAGAAGAATATGGGCGCGTTAAGGGGCGGGGAGGCGTTGATGATGGCTATTTTAGAGAGGGCTGGATCGGGCTTGGATAGAGAGGGAGAACAAGATTGATTGATTGACTCTTGATTTGTTATAGATACCAATTTGTAAGGATCGACAGGCACATTGCTTTTGTTTTACAATATAATATACTAAGGCAACATCGGTAAGATAGTACTCCAGCTTATGCATCTTGTCTTCGTGCTGATAATGTCAGTATGTGCATATCGTGAGCCATGGGTGGCCATAACTCTCAACTCCATAGATAATGTTGGGAGCCAGCGTGCAAATACATCCAAAAAAAAAAAAAAAAAGGAAGAAAGAAAGAGAAGGAATTGGGCACTGATGATCAAACGCTGGAAGCACCGAGTGTTTGAGTTTCGGAATCAACCAGCTTAAGCGCTTCGTCGACGTGTGCGACGAAATGGGATATGCCTCCACATCGCGCGACGATGCCACTGCGCTCAAACATGCGGAAGACCCCGCGATTTGGAACACGGCAGAAGAACACCCTTGCCCCATTCTGCGCATAACCATCTACAATCTCAAACAAAACTTGTGTTCCTGAGCCATCAATGCTAGTGACACCGTGAACATCGAAGATGACGTTTTGGTTGTGCTCCGGAGGACGGATTCGCGGCATTGACGGGTGAGCACGGCTTGTTCCGTACATCTCCAGTCGGCGTAGTCGGTTCTTGAGATCACCAGTGTTTGCGAATGTCAGGGGCTCTGGAATTTTAACGATTAGAGAGCCTTCAACAGCCTCGACAGTTTCCGGCCGGAGTTCAGCGTTGTCGAACCGATCACTGCCTGCCACTTTGCCGAGAATCTGAATGCGAGGTTGTGTAGAGTGACGGATAAGAATTAGCACGGATAGCCCCATTCCCAACGCCATTCCTAGCTCGAGCGAGTAAAAGATGGTCGACACGAAGATGAGGAGCATGAGCGCTAACTCTGTCCAACCTCGTAGATGGACAAAGAATGCCACATCGTGAGGACACTCCTCAATTAGAGTAAAGGCGACAACGGATATCATGGAAGAAAGCACGGCTTTCTATGACCTCATGAGTAAGTGTTTGCAAGAAAAAAGGATACCATGTGGAACTCACCGGTAGATAGTAAAGATAGGGCAGAAGGACCATGATACATGTCACGGTTATCATGCTAATGAATATGTTGCTCATTGGCGAGTGCGCACCAGTCGAGACGTTGACTTTACTTCTTGCATACCCACCAAATGAAGGGAGAGACATGAAGCATCCGCCTACGACATTGGCGAAGCCTAAAGCAACCATCTCTCTATTAGGGCTAACTTGTATTCCTTTTACACCCTTATTTGCGGCTCCTGTGATACCTTTGGCGGCGACGGACGACTCAAAGAAGCCGAGAATCGCGATGATAAAAGCGGTGCTCAACGCACCGCGTATCTGCTCTGAATGTTTGGGTTGAAAAGGCCACTCAAAATTAAAAACACCGTTGCCGGAGTTCTTAGTTGCGCCCAAGACCTCAAGTCCTTTCTCATGCCACCGGAGCTGCTGTGTTAAAATAGCCGAGAAAACGACAACAAGCATACGATCTGGGAAATAAATGACCTGCGGAAACCGTGGCTGGAGGAACTTCTTAACAGTGCTGTAGGTCGACCTAATTAGAAGTTGACCTTTCCATATACTGGGGGAGGTGCCTACCGGAATAACAGAATGATAGCAAAACTCGTAAATGCAACACCGACTGTTAAGCTATGCGAGTATTTGATATTCCTGATGAGGAATAATAGCTTATCCACCGTGCTGCCATGTGTTATGCCGGCCTTCTTCGCTTCCGTCGCTAACCCAAGCTCGGGAATAAATTGGTCCACGAATATAACAAATCCGATGGCGGTAATGAAGCCTCGAAGGAAAGGCCGGCTTAGAACGTTGTCTAGAAATCCTAGTCGAAATATTCCAGCAATCAAGATCATAGCACCTGCCAGTGCAGTAGCTACACCCACAACTATAGCATTTGCAGCCTCATCTTCCTCCCCAGATGGCCCGGGTTTAACAGTTTCCTTGACGATTGTTCCGGTCAACAACGACGCAGCTGCTTCCGGTCCCAGAATCAACAACGGGGAGCTTCCTAATATCGCGTATATGAATGGTTGAATAACGAAGGCGTAGAGGCCGTTGATCGGAGGCGCATGCGCGATATTTGACAAAGAGAGACCCATGGGAATGTAAATCGAGGCGACTGTCAAGGCGGCACTGAAGTCCCCTCGGAGGTAGGACCACTTGTATTGAGAAATCCAATTGAAGAACGGAATGTAATACGATATGTACCTGAGTAAACATTAGCCAACTGCTTTTGACGATTGGCGCGGAAAAGAATTAACCTACAGCGATTTACTATGTCTTACTGGAAGCGGGGTGGAAGTCCCTGTTTGAGGTAAGTTTTCTGGACCATGTATGCTCGGTGCCGCGCCGGTCGACTGCCGACTGAGATGTCTGATGCGAGACCGTTCACCGGCGAAATCAGCTGTACGCCACGCAGGCCCATCAATCTCCATTCGCGGTGTGAAGGTGCCATGGTCGCAAGCATCTCCCATGCCGCATGGAGGCTCGCGTCGGTCATACGAACCCAGCAAAGGTGTTTGTGAGTCGACTCCCCGAGCAGGATTCCCTCCTGCAGAATCATTGACGTTGCTCATTGTATTGGTATGCGTTGTCAAAGTATAAAGTTAGGGAGTGTGGATGAGCGAAAGGTATTGAGCGCAGTTCCTCGATCCAACTGAGATAATCCAGAATCGGTTATATTCGATATGAGTGGCAGCGGCGAAACGCCATGTAGAGACAGCGCTTGGTGAAGACTATTCCCGAGATATTGACGGCCGGGGTATGAGCAAGGATTTGCCTTGTAAGCTCAAGTAAAACAATAATAATAAAAGAAAACTAGGAAATAAAGATAAGCCGACGTCGAAAGTACCTCCGTACTACTACACCGCTCATGTTAGTGTCTATCACTTAGGACAAACAGAAGTCTGGGACCTTACGATGCATAACGAGGTGAAGACGACGACCAAAACGGTTGTGCTTGAGCTCCAAGAGGCAAACGTTGATATAGCAAGGCCGGTAATTCTTTTTCGCCACGGAAGGATTTGTTCAATCGGTTTATGCGTCGATGATATGAGGGCTGCGATATTGATTGGAGACAAGCCCGAGGTCGATGAGGGCGGTGGATACTGCCGGGGCGGTGAGGAAATACACGTGACTCCATTCGAAGCCCAAAGTGGGTTTTGAGCCGCCACAAAGCGATTTGAAGGAATTGTGCTGCGATATCGAGGACAATTATCCCCGTCGGTTTCTCACTCTCCTCGCCGAATTTCACCCGCAGATCCCGCATCAGGAATTGTTCAGTCTCAGAGCTTCATTGTTTGCCTACGAGATAATTTCCGACCCTAACGAATTCACATTCTCGCCCGCAAAAAAAAGGCGCGCAACCCCGCCAAAATGTCGTTAACCAATTGTCGGTTTTACGAGGAGAAATATCCGGAGGTGGATAGCTATGTTATGGTCAACGTGAAACAGGTACGGACTCTCAGGTGTGGACTTTCAACACTCACGGGCAAAATATAACTTATGTCTTGCAATTTTCTAGATTGCCGAGATGGGCGCCTACGTGAAGCTCCTCGAATATGATAACATCGACGGAATGATCCTACTCTCCGAACTTTCGCGAAGACGTATCCGTAGTATCCAGAAGCTTATCCGTATTGGCCGCAACGAGGTTGTTATTGTGCTCCGTGTGGACAAGGAGAAGGGTGAGTGCAATGTCACCGGTCAGCAAGGTAGATATTCTAACGTGTCTCGTCTTTAAAACTTAGGCTACATCGATCTGTCGAAGCGACGAGTTTCTCCAGAGGACGTTATCAAGTGCGAGGAGAGGTACAACAAGAGCAAGGCGGTGCACTCAATCTTGCGGCATGTTGCAGAGGCCACTCAGACCCCGCTTGAGACGCTATATCAGAAGATCGCGTGGCCCCTGAACCGGAAATACGGTCATTCTCACGACGCGTTCAAGATTTCCATCACGTAAGGCTATTCCATCTGTACACCAAAGCCTTACGCAAATGACTCATACTCTTCTAGGAACACCGAAGTTTGGACCGATGTCGAGTTCCCCAGCGATGCCGTTAAGAGAGAGTTGACTGAATACATCGGAAAGCGACTTACGCCTCACCCAACGAAAGTGCGTGCCGATATTGAAGTTACTTGCTTTGGTTACGATGGGATCGACGCGGTCAAGAACGCTCTGCGGACCGCTGAAGCGGAGAACACTGCTGAAAACCAAATAAAGGTTAAGCTGGTGGCTCCTCCCCTTTATGTTTTGACGAGCCAGTGCTTGGACAAGACCTACGGTGTCAAGATGCTTGAAGAGGCCATTCAAAGGATTGAGACCACAATTAAGGGCGCCAACGGTGCTTGCACGATCAAGATGGCCCCCAAGGCTGTTACGGAGCACGATGATGCCGCTCTTCAGGAGCTCATGGAGAAGCGCGAGCGTGAAAACATGGAGGTCAGCGGAGATGAGAGCCAGTCCGAGAGCGATGAGGGCGTCCCCGAATAAGACTGTGCGCCATTTATCAGTACCGCCCCGAGGCTTAGCTGGAAAAAGGGTCCGGGATGGTCCAGATTACACGCATCGCCGTGTATCGTGTCGCGCTGGGAGCAATCCTGGGGTTGGTTTGGGTTGTAGGGTAGAAGGGCAAAAAGTTGATTAGATGGGTTTTCCAAACGTGTCACGACTTATGAGACGAAGGACGGATTAGTTCGCATGGAGGGGAGGTCTGGATCAGCATCAGTGTTCAAAAGCGAACCTGCGTGTCTGGGATTGGGGCGTTCTGTCTGTACGACGTTGTGCGTATTCTCGATCTGTGGAGACAGTTTTCATGCCCAGATGGTTGGGGTTGGAAACTTCCAATTTATCGTTATCCTACTATTTCCGATGTACATAAGCTTTTCTATCAGTGATTCACCGCCGGTGGACCGGCTTAGACATCTAAAGTGCTATCAAAACTCCTTTGAAATTGACTGAGATCGATGAGGGATCCAGAAAGTGGCTGGGGGCGGGGCAGCGGTCAACTATCGTTATAAGCTTTGGTTCCCGTCTCCCTTCATCCCCGTCAACTGTGTTCACAACTCTTTCCATCTGGTTTTAGAAGCAACAACATTAATTATCTGCTCCTTGTCCCAGTTTCCGTCAATATGGGTTGGCGGGACATTTTCGTCTCTGACGCAGCGCAGTTTCGGCAGGACATGCAACGGCATCGATGTACGTCACTAAGGAAGCTTCTCAAGTCCTGTGTCTGAAACAATTTCTAGTGCTCCCTACTCACGAAGGTGATGAGGTTCCCACGGACCATCCTGCGAAGGAAGTTACTAGACTTGCGCTGCGGTTGAAATATCAGCTCGAGCAAGTTATCCCCTGCGAGCTGGATGAGGACTCGGTCACGAACCCCAATTCCCGGATCATCACTCATGATGTAGTCCAGACTGCTATGCAGGCGGGCGGAGATGACCTTCGTGCCTGCGTCCCTTTCTGCTTACTAGTGTGTCTACGCTGGTTTCAGCACCAGGCCTCGCAGGAGCTGTGGGATGCCGACCTTCACGAACTCCGGGCGACCGCCTGTGAGGTCATTGCGAAGCGAATGTATTACGACCTTGGTTTGTAATTACTCAGGATGCTTGTTTACTGACTATCAATAGCATTGAATCCGAGGAGGACCAGAATCATCTTCTCGTCCATATCCTACTCAAGCGTTACTCAATCTTCCAAGATGGCGAAGAAACTGCCCCAGTCAATGTCATCGAGCGAGCCGTTGATCTCCATGCCCTGAGGGTCATTGGGTCTTCCGGATACCAGAAGTGCATCAGGTACCTCTGGAATGGCTGGTTGTGCCAGCAGGAAGGCAACCCAACAAACTTTGTTCCCTATCACGATAGAGATAGTACTGAGTTTTCAGTGCACTTCCATCCGGACCGCATGAGGGCGCCCATTTACCAGAGCGCATGCCAGATCTTGTTTTCGCTTGTCTACTTGGCTTTATACACCCAGATTATCAACTCCGTCAATCCCACTGGGGACTTGGATGTCGTTGAGGGAATCCTTTATATTATGACACTGGCTTTTATCTGCGACGAAGTGACCAAGCTTTGGAAAATAGGACGAAACTACTTTGACTTCTGGAACGCATTCAACTCTACGCTTTACGCCATCCTTGCCGTCTCATTCGTCCTTCGCGTTACAGCCCTAGCACACTCCCCTTCCGCGGGGGACGAAAAGAGACAGTCACTAAACAAACTAAGCTACAACTTCCTAGCCTTCGCTGGTCCAATGTTTTGGATGCGCATGATGCTCTACCTGGACACTTTCCGTTTTTTCGGCGCCATGTTCGTTGTCCTGCGCGTCATGATGAAGGAGAGTCTGATTTTCTTTGCTCTCCTCTTCGTCGTCCTGGTCGGGTTCTTCCAAGCGTTCACGGGCATGGCCCAAGTTGACAATGGACCCCTCGGCACTAAAAGTATCATCATTGGGATGGCAAATAGTATCATGCAAAGCCCAGAGTTCGGGATGTTCGAGGACTTTGCGTTTCCGTTCGGTATCATTCTGTATTACTTCTATACCTTCATCATCCTAACCAGTATGAACAACCCTCCCCTCCCCTCCCGCGGCGGCTTCCCCCCTGCCTCTCAAGTTTCCCAGGGGTTTCAGCTTGTTCAGACCATGGTATTAACTGCATAATGCGATAGTCCTCCTTAACATCCTAATCGCCCTCTACAACTCCGCCTATGAGGCCATCTCCGGAAATGCAACGGATGAGTACATGGCGATATTCGCACAGAAAACAATGCAATTCGTGCGCGCCCCGGATGAGAATGTCTTCATCCCACCTTTCAACATTGTTGAAATCCTCTTCCTGATCGTCCCCTTTGAATGGTGGCTCCCCGGCCCATCCTATGCTAAACTTAACGATATTGTAATGGGTATAATCTACTCACCGCTCTTATTGGTAATCGGCTTCATTGAAGTGCGTGAAGCGCGCCGAATCAGACATAACCGCCGCCGCGGTGAGGAAGACGATGACAGCGTTGAGGAGTGGGAGCATATAGCTGAGCAGGTGGACTTTGAGATTGATGATACCTGGAAACAGCGTGTGCGTGAGAGTTCACCGAATGTGCATATTGATCAGAGTAGTGTTGAGATTGCGCAGTTGAGGGAACAGATTCAGTCGTTGACGGAGTTGGTAAGGCAGCTGGCTGAGGAGAAGATGGGGGGTAGCTCGAGTTTTGGAGGTGGTGGAAATGCGGGAGAGACGAGGTCTGATGTTGCTGATTGACGTGATGGATGATTTTGTTGCTGTACCTAATTGATATTTTGGGTTCTTTGTTTTTAGTGGATGAGTGAGCGTCCACTCTTCCCGGTCGTGCCCTTTCTGCTCTGTTTTCGTATATGTTGGTTGGTTGACCATGGGTGGTCGCTATATAAGGCGATCTCGACAGTGGACAGGTTGATATTGCGTAGTTACCCTGTGAATATTTGTCAAATACCAGTTGACTTCATCCAGCTGGGCTTTATAGGGTAGACCGCCTCTAACCGTTGTCTAGTCAACGTAGACATCCATGGTTGAGTTGGTTTTTGTTACTACTGAGAGCTTCTAACAGTCCAAAGAATGGAAATTTTGATGATTGAGTTGGATAATGGAATTTCCGAGGTTATACTTAATGGGAATGAAACAATATATGACAGCAAAGGAAACAGACACATCGATCCATCCAGTGGGCGAGGTCAAGCATACCAAAGAAAGAAGTATGGACTAACTGTCGAATCTTGAGTCTTTGATGTTCCAAACACAGTTTGTAGAGAATAGAATAAATGAGAGAAGCAGCTCTCAGAATCCCATAACCATCTCACAATAGATCAAGTCATGTAGACGTCGATTTCGGATGGGGGCAATGCACCGTGATCACAGTTGCCTAGGCATAAGAAACGAAAATAAAACATTCGAGAGCTAGACATAGAAAACAAGCAAACAGAAAAAATGACAATCATCGCAATAGCAGTAGCCAGTCCGTTACGTTTCGGTCATATTATTTATGTACGACGTGCACATCACATGATTGGAGTCTTGCGCTTTTCGGCGCTTGACAGCACAAGCATGGGCGTTTTGCGTCTCTCCGTACCCTGAGCTACCGTCTTCTGGCCAGCGACGACAGCAGCCACAGATGGGGATCCGCCTTGAGAAGTGTGGTCCGCGAATTTGCCTGCAAAGTACCCGTCTTTTTCACTGAGAGGGGTTGTACTAAACGGGCTGTCTTGTGACTTGCGCTCGCGGGAGGATTTCTCCTTCCTCTCAGAGCCAATAGCACCATTGGCAACAGCACGCAGGCTGCCTAGGCTGGGTTTGCTCGAAAGACTGCCACTGCGAACCGTGGCATCATCATTGTCAGAGAAGGTAAACTCTTTTTCACTTGCGGGAGTGTTGGTGCCACCACTGCTGTGTCCTATGCTTCGAGAGTCCCCGCGACGTTCAATGCCGGCACGGACTAAGTTGTGAACAGCGCGACGACGCTGGCGGGTAGCAAAATTCTTGCTTCCTTCGTGCCTTGAGGTTGGCTTGGCAACAAGTTCTTCCAGCGATGGTGGGCCACGCGGCTGACGGATGGGATGCTCTCCTGCACGGCCCTGACCTGGCCCGAAGGTTCCCGTTGCTGGGGTTGCGACGGGAGCAGTTCTAGGGCCGGTGACATGGGAAGTGTTGTTAGCTTTATTGATGTCAATTCCAGTCTTGGGACCCGGACCGAAAGATGTATTTTTCTTGTGGGCTCTGCGGAACGCATTCGCGGAAGGAGGAGGAAGCGGTGCAATACCATCTTCGGACGACGGTGTACCATTGCGAGACGCTTCTCCCGATACATTCGCCGGCGACTTGACTGACTCAAGAGGTGGAGAGACCTCAGCCCGGAAAGACGGGACATGCAAGGGTGGAGATTGAGCCTCCTCCTCCGACTGGTACGGCGGCGAAAAATCCTGTTGCGTGTTGTTGTCATATATATAATTCAACTGGCCAGTCAATGGATTGTAAACCGAGAACAACCCCGGCTGACCAGCAATAGGCTGAACCACTGGCTGCACGCCCTGCTGGAGCTGCTGCTGATAAAAACCCATATTGGGGACTGGGAGTGGCGCAAAGTCCTGCTGCTGCTGCTGAGCGAGATTCGCACCCAAGCTCAGACCCTGGAATTGCTGGGCAGCAGCGGTGACACTCAGCAGTTGCTGCTGCAAGCGCTGCTGCTGAGCGGCAAGAAACAAGTTCGTCGACATCAACTCCGCATAAAGATTATCGTCCATGGCTATGTCAGTAGGAAAATCAATAGCCGGAGGTGCTAGGACCTGCTCCGGCAAGGTATACATAGGACGGCCAGTATTCGTGTCGTGACCCTGGTTATTCGTCAAGGAGTGTCGTGGGAATCCAGTTCCCGTTGCGGTTTGTGGGATGTTGGGCTCGGCAGTGCGATTAGAGAGGTTGCCATACCGATCTCCCTCCAGACCGAGGTGCTGCCGGCGCTGGTTGTTAGAGGGAACGGTAGCTGACTTAGGAGCAGTTCTCAGGCCGGCCAAAAGGTGCGAGCGACTAGTCCGTGGGGTAGCAACCGTCGCCGAAGGTTGCGATTCATCAATAGTTGAGATATGCGGTGGCGGAACGCTCAAGCGCTTGACGTTGGGGCCTTTCCTCCGAGACCCAAAGCTGGATCCCGGAGCACCCAAGGACGGCCCATTATTGAAAGACGAATTGTAGGTCATCTGAGCAAGACCGCCAGCGTCCATACTCATGGTTGTTTATCAGAACGTTGTATGTGCAATAGACGAATATGATAGTCGTGGTATCTCAATATGCAAGACGATGCTATGTGGTCGATACGAGAGTGAAGAGGGAAAATTCGCCAATTATCAGATTAGAGGACTTCGAAGGTAGAGATGGTCCACCAAAAAATTAATCGAGAGCGGTATGGGTTATGCAATGAAAGAAGGCGACTCGCGTCTTTGTGAGCTTCGAAAAATCGATTAGCAAAAACTCTGTATGGCAAATGGGAAGCGCAACTTACTCGCAAAATAAGAGAAACCCGAGCAAAAAGCAAGTAACCAGGCTTACGATTAGCGGATGTATGCGTCTAGGTGCAGTTGGTGCGATATAGTTGGATTCGATGTAAATGGAGTCAAGGATAGACAGTGGAACGCGATCGACAACGATCCCACTGAGCGGTGATCGAAGAGAATGGCGGTCGGGGTCGGCGATTAATGGTAGGCGATAGTAAAATAGACCCGAGAGATGCTCTGCAACCCTCAAGGTAGCTGGAAATGGTCCTTTTGAAATGAAAAGCGTGACGATATCGAGCGGTTATTGCTCGAGAGTCAAGCCGGGTGAATTGGTGAGAAGAGCCGCTTCCAAAGTCCTGTAAGGGGGGAAGCGGTTTGACTTTCTGCTCTTTTCAACTTTTTGATGTATTTATTTCTTTTTGCGTGTTTATCGAATCTTTTCCTTGTGCCCAAAGCTTTCTAAAGTTTCGGGTGAAGATGCGTGAGAGACACGAGACCTCAAGTCTATCAGTTGGGTGCGGATCGGGTCTCGGCGCGTTTGTCGCTTTTCCCACACGTTATTTCGTCTTTCCGAGCCTTTTGCTACTGATTCCCGCAATTATATGCAAAGAAAGCCCCAGATGTTTTCGATGTTTTCTGAGATTTTATGCTTTCAATACAACAGACGAAAATCCGGCGGGAAATGAGACAGGCGTTGAAGGGGCTGGCGACGGAAAAGAAAGTAGGGGTGAAGGAAACAATATAGATTAAGAAACGAAAGAGAAAGGTAGGAAAGAAAGAAAATGGAGAATTAGACGAACAAAGTCGATTGAGCGAGAAGAAAGGAAGAAGAAAGGGAGTCGGAGCCCAAGAGAGAGAGGAAGAGGAGGAGGGTGAGGGTGGAAGAGAGTCGGAGGAGAAGACGAAGAGGAGGAAGAGGAAACGGAAGAACGAAGAGACGGACGGACGAAGCAGAATCGCCAGCCCGGACCTGGAGTTCAATAGTCACGCTAATCACAATGAAGCTGCTATTAATACTACGCGGAAATCATCTCAACATTTCATAGCCACTGAGATGACCATATCGACAATCTTAATATGCAATGTCCATCTACTCTTCTCATACCACCATTCACTCTCTCTTCTCCTCCCTGTCCGCTTCGCGTATCCCAGTCACGGACATGGACACCTCAGGGATCAGGCTTCGAGCTGAACTCCTGGATAGCAGCTAATCTCAATCCAGCTAGCGGCTGGAGCCGAGAAGTGACTGCCAGGCATTTACGCTGTCTGATTGGCCACTGGGACAGCACATCAGTGCCTGAAAACCCAGGACCCCGATGTTGTGACCCGTGACCCGAGCCAACACCGGAGTCTGTGCCCCAGGACCTGTGCGTTCCCATGAACTCGACCTCTAGGCTTGAACTCCTACCCACATGATACTAGCATGGTTTATTGTTAGCATTCACTTGCATATTTAATATAAAGACAAAACAGTTTAATCATCCCACCACACAGGCTAGCCTTTGTCATCCATTCATCGCCCCTCCCCGCTCCTGCTGGAGCCCTGCCCACCTTAATATCACCTGCAGCAGTCAAAGAAATAGCCGCTCTCCTCCGCCAATCCAACCCCAGAACTCTCTTGTCTCAAGTTTCGCACATCCCTTCCCCACCAATATAATTGGCCCGCAGGTCCTGAGCCCCGGCCGAGCGCTGTGCGACGTGGCTTTCCTCATTGCCAGTGAGATTGAATTCTCTTGTAAGATTCGCTCAGGAACCGCCGTCCTCATGACTGGCTGCCCTCTGCTTGGTGGGCTGTGGTTTTTATTGAGTCTTGACTCACTGGAAGTGGCGAATGGGGAGCTTGACTGCTTGAGTGGCGTGGCAGCTGGATTCTTGAAATTACGAGAGAACAATCGTCAAAGAGGTAGGAGGGGCAAGTGGCTGTATATGCCCTTTTCTTCGTCGGCCCGAGGAGTATGAATACGGCGGAGACATGAAATTTCGTTGGAATTATTGCATGACGGTTCCTATATACATTGCAATCTTTGCACTCCTGTCACGCTTGGATTGTATAATCTAGTACAGGGAGTCTGCGCCCCAAAACAGCCCAGTCCAAGTTCTGCTCTCCATCTTATACAAGGGGAATCCTTGCTCACAAAATTCAAAGTGAGCAGGTAAAAAATAATAGGGTATCTGCTGACAAGACAGAACGGAACAGTAAACCACCTCCCACAAAGTTGATTAGCTATGGAGCCAAAAGAGATTATGGGATGAATAGACGTGGAAAATAGACTCGAGAATGAAGACAATATACTCCGTGCTGACGGAGTCGTAGAAAAACGGCACATTAAGAGTCATCAGGTGTATCATGGTGATAATTGCAGGTGAATTATCAATTAAGCATCCACTGATACTATTGGCCCTGGAAAAGGTAATGAGGCCGAGTCTTTTTGGTCTGTGTCTGGCGACTCAGGCTCAATGCCCTTCCCATTCATTCGGTCAAATTCAAGGGTTTCAGCCAATTCAGCGGCCATGGGATCGAGCTCCTCCTCTTTCAGGCCTGTGGCGAGTGCCACGAGCTTGCGATGTACGTCAAATTTCGTGCTGACGCCGGCATCAGCTCTTTGTTGAGCCAGCTCCTTCACAGCAACACGTCTTGTCTTTTGTTCAGAACACAGTGTGCGAGCTAATTGGAAAGAAGTGATTAATTTGGCCTGCTCGTTCGACGTCTCAGATACCATCTGCGATGGAACTGGGGTTGAGGCTAGACGTTCCTTCAAGCGGGATTGTTGCATCTGCTCTAGCAGGGACTCATAATTGCTTTTGAATTGTTCGTATCGGCCACACTGTGCGTCACTCGACTCCTCCGCAGCTTCCCTGGCAGCCAAGGCGTCGTAATGCTTCTTGATTTTTTGCCGGTCTAGCTCTAACTGCTCATATAACGCCTCTGGATTGGCGACATCATCCGAGTCGTGCTGATTGGGTTTTGCACTGCCGTAGCTTGAAGCAAGCTTTTTGTTTGCCTCTGCCATGATTACACCGATTCGAGACAGCAATTGCGCAGTAGCAGGAGACGCCTCAGCTTGAGTAGTGAGGGAATGTGGTTCCAAGCTGGTGGGAACGCCAACTTCACCATCCACTTGATCATTTCCCATAGTGATGGATGATGGGGGTGGAGGGATGTCACGCTCTAGAGGATGGGCTCGTTGCATGATGCTGGAGGCAGTTTCGCCTCTTTTATTGACCAGGTCTGCCGCCCTTGGGCAGCGGGAAAGAAGTAAATCGACTAAGCGAAACACCCCGTTGCGTGCAGCAACTAGAACGGCTGCATCTCCGTTCGAATCCTGACAGGACAACAGCAAATCAACTTCCTCTGGAGAGAACGTGGTGCGCAGCCTCTCTAACGCCACTTCACAGTAATATCGAGAGCTCTTCCATTTCCCTTTGCTCTTTGTCGTTTGTGCTATATGATGAAACAGGGTAGCACCAAACCAGTCCCTGAACGAGATCGTGTCAAGGAGTAGGTCTAAAAGCGCGGGAAATGTTCTTTTTTCGTAATTATTCGTGAACAAAACAGCGCGCACAAGCGGTGTTTCTTCATGAACAGATAAGGCTTTAATATCTGCTCTTCTCCGCAGCAAGTCTTTAACGATCTCCAAGTCACCCATTGCGCATGCCCAGTGGAGGGCTGTATTTCCTGAATCATCGATTGCGCGATCCACTTGAAAATTGGCCGGCGGCTGTGGGGGTGGAACACGCGTTGCTTCTGGAGCATCACCAACAGTCATAAAGTAGTCCAGAAGTTGGTCTCCATAGAGAATATGTTCCTGTTCGCTGAGTGACATGGCGGCCACTTCATTCATTCCTCGTTTACGTTTTCTTGAGGAGTAGGCGCCATTTTGGGACAAAGATATCATTTCTTCATCAGCAATCATGGACGATGACTCGAGAGTTGCTTGTTCGATTGACTCGTCCTCATCAAAGCCAGGGTTGATTTCATATTGTTCATGGTGGAAACTCGGCGGTCCCATGCTTCGGTGTGATTTTCCAGCAGCAAAGACCTCCTCATTTGTAACTCTCCTATTGCTGGCTTTTGGAGCTCTTGGCTTTGAAGCTGCTGTATGCTTGGGTGCCGGGGGAGGACTGCGGTCGCCCGCTATGTAGTCGAATATGGGTAGTAGTTTGTCGATTATGTTATTGCGCTCGGCGAGTAGGCGACCTTCAGCCAGGGGAATCCATGTCCCTAAGCAACATGTTAAGGGGCCGAATACATGTCAACAAATCTGGGACCTGATATACCTTGGTATTTGCCATAGCCACCCTGGACTTTCTCATGAACCCCTTTCTGCACTTCGCGCTCGAGAATACGAGTTCTCGCTGGCTTATCAAACCCCGCTACTTTGAGGATGTGCGTGGCATTTATCCAATCATCGGATCGTCTTCGCATAATACTGTCAGAGCCAATCTTGAATTCATATACCGGGACCTAATCAATACCGTTAGCCCAATTTTGCACAATACGAAGGGACAAAAACGACACATCGTCAGCAGCGAAAAGGAACAGAGCAAAACTTACGCTGCTATAGGTAGCGGAATAGACGTTTGAAAAGTCTACTGCCGCCATGATATGCGTCCTCGTGGGCTGGTTTTGCCCAGCAGTTTCCCAGGAGTGTTGGGCGCGGCTTCAGTCTGAAAACCGAGAGTCAAAAATTCAGGCCCTCACTGTCATGAATCTCTGTTCAGGACAATGCGATCTAGGTAAATACCCAATTCAAAAACTGAGAACGTAAAGCAACGCGAAAACAGCCACAGGTGGCTCGTCATGGACTCAATGATCTCTCTCAAAACGCGATGGTTCGCAGGGCCGGCTCGAGACGCGCCTCCAACCGCGTAAAGTGGAATTGGGGCGCTAATCCCCTTTAAACAATAATCACATGACATCACCTGATCTCACAAGGAAGGAACAGCAACCTTACCCCAAAGAGCTGCAAACCACAAGCCGGTCGACCTCTCTGACGATCAACCCCATTTGCACCGCTTCCTCTTCACAATATGACAGTCGCCGAGTCGGTAAAAAGCGCCGTTGGGTTGACCGATACCCAGGGTATGATTTTTTCGCTCAATTGGCGTCCCCGGCGGGGGCTGAAATGCTTGGATTTAAAGCTTTGAATTACTGACAACCTGATTAGCCACCCGCGAGGAGATGTCTGCTGCTCGCCTTCCCTTACAGTACCGTGATTCCTGCGCGCACCTTTTGATCCCTTTGAACCGATGCCGGCAGCAGGAGTATTACCTTCCTTGGAAGTGCGAGGTATGGCTTCGGATGTTGAAGTGTTCCATATTCCAATTGTTTCCGGGCCAGTGACTGACGCCAAATCATGCTATAGGACGAGAGACACGGCTACGAGAAGTGCCAATACGAGGAGTTCAAGAAGCGCGTTGCGAAGATGGATGAACTCCGGGCTGCTAAGGACGGTGCGCGGAGCAATTGATACCAATGATACATCAGTATCAACAAATGTGTTCGAGTTGTACGAAACAGCGAGTTATGTAAATAGAGATTCAGATATCGTTTATCCATGGACCTGCATTGATGTTAGGTGATGACCGAGGTTTTCCGTTACTGTACCCCAGCTGACTTTCGCACTTCTTCGGCACAGCCGACTAATATTGGCGCCCTATATCTGCTTTTGGGCTTTTCCTAAACTTGCTCCGGTTTGGAATCTCAAGAAAAAAAAAAGGGAAACTGCTTCCATATTGTGGCGAAATTCTTATAACCTCGCATGCCCACCATGCTGGACCTGTGGGAGCCCGCTACTCTTGACTCTATCAAGCTCCCCAAGAATACCTTTTGCTCACTCTGTAATTATTGGTTCCAGTATATCAAAGCAACAACGTGGAAATTGTCGTGCTTGGGAAGTGTGCCGGAGTCCAGGTCATACCATTATCTCATTGGACATCCAGCGCACTCTGCGGTTGCTGCTTTTAGGCCAGCAGTCTTTTATTCGTGGGAATTCCTGTCTATGATTATATTGTCACTCTTTAATCTTTCATCTCGTTGACATTCCCAGCGCTACGTTTTTACATCCAGTGATACCACGCAATGAGCGCGAGGCTGTACGAGATACTGTCCTACCTCTTGGAGGAGGGAAGGATGGCTTCTCACCAGTTTTCGTGCCCAAGGGCACCTGGTGTCCTACAACATATACGCAATGTATCGGCGCACAGATATCTATGGTCCAGATGCAGGAGAATTTCGTCCAGGGTGCTGGGCAGATGGAAAGCTACAACCACGCTGGGGATATTTACCGTTTAATGGTGGTCCACGTATCTGTATAGGCCAAAGATATGCTTTGGCCGGGGGTAGCTACGTTCTCGT
Source organism: Aspergillus sydowii CBS 593.65 (assembly GCF_001890705.1). Lineage (NCBI taxonomy): Eukaryota > Fungi > Ascomycota > Eurotiomycetes > Eurotiales > Aspergillaceae > Aspergillus > Aspergillus sydowii. The sequence continues at coordinate 659,213 of NW_024467861.1, read as the reverse complement.
CCGGATGGCCCAGGAGTTCCGAGTCTTAGAGAGCCGGGATCCAGGACCAGGGTTGAATCCCTGGCTTTAACCTTGTGCTCGCGAAATGGAACCAAAGTGCGCCTCACACCTGCCTGAACTTTTGACTGGATTAGAAGTTGAAAACGGCGATCATAAAAATAACACGGGTACTGTTGTGAAGGAGCGAAGGGATCATTCTGGTTTACCTGTTCGGTCGAACTCTTTGAAAGGAACAACTATCCGTTATATGTCAATATTCATTACCAAATGCCCTCCATCATCGAATCCTATCAAGACACTGTCCTAAACTTAGGTATTCCCTTTTTCCTGTGGACTTTCACTGATATGCACCGTTTAAGCATAGCTTATATCTAGATCTACCCATTTTACAACAAATTTCACACCCAACACTTCATACCCAGAATAAACGTGCCCATATAGGCCCGGTGGACTCATCACCCTATTACTCCAGGTACAGTAGAGTTCAATTAGGCACAGTGAACAAAAGGACCCGGATCGATAGACAGGCACGGGGTCACATGACTCAGCTCTCCGCAGTTGTACCACAGTGCTTAGCAAGCAAGCCATAGGATTTCTGCCGCTAAATGCGTTATTTGCGTTATCGCTCGATAAAATAATCAACGCCCCGCTGCAGCCTGACTGGTCCCGCCATGCAAGACACACTCTTGCACCAATAGGGATGGTGTTTTCTGCTCCAACGAACAGGCGAGAATCTCCAAGGGCATACAGTTGACGATAGGTTTTTGTCAGCGGCCTTTTCCCCTCCACGCCCCTCATTTATCGTACTTACTCCGTGACTATCTTGCTTTTTCTCGTCGGCCGTTCCACTCCGTCCTCTCTTTCCACTGTCCAAACCAAAGGAAAGCTACTTTTACGACGGGAGGGGCCCTCGGCGCACCCCCTCAGCCCCCGCGGAGCGATCGGATTCTCATATTCGCCATACCATATTCCCCTCCTTACGATTTACATTCCTCCTTGAATTGCTGATCGCGGCGGAGGTGCTACCATGGGCCTGCTGTACGTCAAGACATTTTGGTCGGCAACCCAGGCACAAATTTCTAACTTCCGCGGCTCTGTAGAGCTCTAGGAACCGCACTTGAGTGGCCGGATGCGAAGAAGAAAGCGGACCAGGTTCGCAAATGGGGAATTGAGGTTAGTACGCCAATGATTTGGGAACAGTGGGATATTGAATTTAGTTAACGCATGAAAGCAATTGCTCGCGAATTGGCATAGGGCGAAAGGGAAAGAGCGTGATGCCCTTCTTTGGGGAGACGAGGTAAAAGCTTCTTCTTATTGTCGAACTCAGTCTATCTAACTAACAAAAATTCATTGCTCTAGGTGGAATATCTCGTCGTCGCCCTGGATGATGCAGCAAAAAAGGCTCGCTTATCGCTTGCGCAAGCGGAAATTCTGAAATCGTTGGCCCGAGACGAAGCACTTTGGAAAGAAGGATCATGCACATATTCTCATAACAAAGAACAGTGGGTTGACCCTGTTAGAAACTTGACGGCCGTCTCTGACGATTCGCAGCGAGGGTGAGGAGCCGCCTCATTTCCACCCCGAATTTGGACGTTTCATGCTTGAGGCTACTCCTGGTCGACCATGGGGGATAGACTTTAAGGATCTCCTCAAGGTGGAGTCTAATATGAGATGGAGGTATTAACTTCTCTGAAACCCCCTTTATGCGCCAACTAACGATCCTACGTTAGACGAGAGGTAGCAAAAGCACATATGGCGCCGAACGAGTCACCCGTGACCCTGACGACCTTCCCTAGGTTGGGCACAAAAGATGATTATATACAGCCTTATTATCCTCCATCAGGACCGGCCCTGCGATCTCAGTTTGTCCCAGATGAAATCGCAAACCCCCACATTAGGTTTCCTACATTGGCGGCTAATATAAGGTCAAGAAGAGGTCGGAAGGTTGAATTAAATGTTCCTGTATTCAAAGACCAGAACACTCCCCAGCCATTCAAGGACCCAACAGTGAACTATGATCTTCACATATGGCCAGAAGATGATGACGTCCGAAACGGGGCAGCAAAGGATGGCCATGTTTACATGGATGCAATGGCGTTTGGCATGGGAAGTTGCTGCCTTCAGATCACTTTCCAGGCCAAAAATGTACCGGAGGGAAGGAAATTATATGATCAGCTAAGCCCACTTGGGCCGATACTCTTAGCACTCACGGCTGCGACCCCAATCTATAAGGGATTTCTTGTGGATACGGATGTTCGGTGGAACCAGATCGGTAACGCGGTAGACGACCGAACAAAGGAAGAACTTGGCGAGCGCGTGAGTTCTTATCCTGTTTGACCTTGGTGAAGTCTAGCTAACCAGTTGTAGCCGCTAAAAAACGACAGATGGAGGATTCCAAAGTCAAGATATGCCTCGAATTCAACTTATATCTCACAAGACCCTAGACTACGGAAAGAATATTTGGATCCTGATTTGATCGTGGATGAAGATATTAAGAAACGCTTAATGCAAGACGGCATGGACGATCTTCTGGCAACCCATTTTGCGCATCTATTTATTCGTGATCCCATTGTCATTTTCTCCGAAGATTTGGAGGAATTGGATTTGAACAAAGCTGATCACTTTGAGAACCTACAATCCACAAATTGGCAACATATGCGGTTCAAACCGCCACCACCAGAGAAACACGACATCGGCTGGAGAGTTGAGTTTCGGTCAATGGAAATTCAAATGACGGACTTTGAGAACGCCGCATTTTCTATTTTCATTGTGCTTGTCACTCGGGCTATCTTGAGTTTTGACCTCAACTTCTACATTCCCATTCAAAGAACAACGGAGAACATGGAGACTGCACATGCACGGAATGCTGTGCTTGACCAAAAGTTCTATTTCCGAAAGAACCCATTCTCGCCGCCAGTCCGTAGGCAGCAATTTTCATCCGGTGAAAGCAACACCTCGTCGGCTACACATTCCGCATATAACACACCTCCGCCCTCTCCACCACTTGGCCCCGTCGAGGCAGAGTACGAACTTATGAGCATCTCCGACATCATCAACGGGTCCAACGATGGATCATTCCCAGGCTTGATTCCTCTTGTTGAGTCCTATTTGAACAGTGTTAACGTAGATGTCGAGACCCGCTGTTCATTGGCAAGGTATCTCGACTTAATACGGAAACGGGCTAACGGTACTTTATGGACCGGTGCCAAGTGGATTCGAGAATTTGTCGCAAAACACCCTGCCTACAAGCACGACAGCGCCGTGCCTGAGGAAATATGCTATGACCTTGTGAAGGCCGTTGATGAGATGAGTGTTAAAGAGGGGGCAAACGGGAGCGTTGGATGGGAAATGCTTAGAGGCAGGAAGACTTGAGCATATGAGCATATATACTGCAGACATAGACATGGGTGCTTCACGTATATACCCTGCCCGTGCTTTATTTTAGGTACATAGCAGAACTGTTGTTTATTTTCCCATATCACGTTACTTTCGCGCCTTCCAGTTTCAATCATCCTGTTAACACTAGAGCTCTCGGCTTGCTCTCTCCCACTAGTCTCTTGCCCCTTCAATACCACGTCAAGGCGGCGGTACGACGAAAATTGGTCATAAAAGCAGTTTCTTTTCCTCCTCGGTTGGTTGTCGACATGAATCAGCCAGCCCAGTCACTTTCCACTTCCCATTGAGCTTGTGCAAGATGAAGAGCTCAACGCCCACATGGTTCACGGCACCATTAATCCTCGCTCGAAAAGGTGCCCATACTGCCGCAAGATTCCCTGCCTCGTATAACTTGACTTCGGGGTCCCAGATCTGCTCGTCGATCTCGTCTTCCAGTCTCGCGATATGCTCCACGAAGGCACCGATTGTACAGAATCTAGGCATTGCAGGAGCAGGCGGCCATAATGACATCCCTCCAGCACGCACGCAGTATTTTTCGAACTCGATGGAGTTTTTGGCTTTCAGGGCGGACACAAATCCTTCTATAACTGTGAGTATAGAGTCAACTTCGGATGAAGACTGGTCGAGGGTTGTCGCCGGCGCGGTGGGAGTCAAGACAGCGGGTAGTGACCAACCCATCCTCGCCTGGGGAGTATTCTAGGCAGTGCTTGACATAGAGAAGTAAGTAGGCCTTTTCGTATCTCTTTTATCACCGAGGGAAAGCACTGACTGGTACTCCAATACCTTCCTTGTAACCACATGGGGAGGGATGTACATCAGGCGCAGGCCACCCTTCTCCTCGTGCTAGTACACCCGTACTTACTGCATATTTCCGTGGAAAGCCGAGCGAGTACGTACTACACAGGCGAATCTCAAAGCTTCGGCGGTTTTATCTACACTCTGCGACGCCCCATCGGGAATGCTTACATACAACGCGATGGGCCTCGGTGGTTCTCCTTGTACTGTTTTCCCTAACCACACATGTTGTTGACTAACAATAGAACCATGGCAAGCAAGTTATATAGGTGGATTTGCTACTGTTGCAGTGCTAATACAGCATGTCTCAGGTTGTTTCACGGGAAATTGTTGACGGTTCGTAAGGAGGCCGATGCAAGTCATGCCGCCCTTTACCACGTTGGGATGAGGTTGTGTAACACAACCACGCACAGGAAGTCGATCCGATTTGACCTCGCTAAATACCTTGTGATAACATCACATACTACTTTAAACCGCTGCAGGAGCACTTGCATTTGACAATCTTTCCTACTACTTGACTCTAACCCTCAGCCAAATGCAACCGAATACCCGGATAATAAATTGAGGTATGACAAGTTGCGTAACGGCCTCGCGAGAAGAGCACGAGTACAAACGAGCCTGGTTATAGGAGGTCGACTAATAATAACCAGATGCTGTGGAATACTACTGACTATATGGCTATATGGGCCTCAAAGCGGGCCGGCTGGGATCTGTTGCCCCAGATACAGATTGGGAATGGACTGGATTCACTGCGCCGAAATGTATACATAGGCGAGTCTGCGGAAAAGAATGTAAAATATTTGAATCAGTGTTCAGGGACTAAATACCGTGCCCATATATACTTCGAGCCAAGGGGGAAAAGAAAGAAAGCTGAGGCCAGCCGAGAATCCAGTCCCAAGTAGGACTACACAATGTAACACAAGCACTTGAACCGGACACCGTCACGACGAATCAAGGTTCTGCTACTTAGTACTTACACCTAGCATACTCCCCAAGTGCAGTGTCGAGCAGTACCCGGAATTTTAGAACTCAGTCAGTAGCCAGTAATGCAGCCAGCAACACCAACCACAGGCGGCTCGGACCCAGAACTGGCCTCGACCTCCATCGCTCGGTGGTCATACAATATCTCATCTGGTACAACGAGGAGGAGCACATGGGTGCCAACCTTGCTTGTCCAAGACCCGTGCAGGCCAACGCGAGAAGGCGCCTCTGGAACCATCACAAGCAAATCTGACAGAGGCCGACAAGCTAGAATCGGGAGACCTGGCCATCTAGCTACAGCCCTCGACATGTGGTGGATAGCCGATGGCTATGTTTGGACTGCATCGCTGACACAAATACGACAAGCACACATGCTCTTAACATTCCTCTCGGAGAGCGTACATCGCGCATTCAAAGCAATTCAGTTATTCCATTTCGCTGTTCTTAGGGCTAAGCTTACCAACCAGTTAGGACTCGAACAGTGAATCGGCGCGAATCGTGCGCTGGCACTCTTGGAGACCTCGATTACAGAGTACACAAAAGGGCGCCGTCTCACGGATTGCTCCGACATCAGCGTCATAGTCGCTGAATCACGACAGCTTCAACCGCTGTCACGCATTGACAGTGCAAGTCGAAAACTGGAAACGAGGATCTTGGAAGGGCGAGTGCTCGCCTCTCAGGTCGGCCAACAACACAAGACCACTCCGAAAATACACAAGAACCGACACGAATTATTTTGTGACAACGCGACTGAGTCTTCAATACTGAGTCAAGAATAGTGCGAGTAAGCGCCGATGGAGGAGCCCGGGATCTGATCATCGAGTTAATTAAACCCGGCGCTGAAGCAACCTCGAGCAAATGCCGTCCCGTCTGCCGTGCTTCCCAGCCATCATCAATTCATTAATTCATTCTGAGCGTACGAAGATGACTATTATTGCCTCCTGTGCAGTTGTTGACCGTTTGGACCGCAAGTGGTACTTCCGCTTCTGGCAAATACACACTGACATTCCTAGAGGAACCTGTCTTGAAACTATTTGACTCCACACGGGACAGATCCCACAGAACCGGATCCAGATTAAATTGCAATCAAACGTCAAGCTGCGGTTCCCAACGTCCGCACGAGGCAATAATAATAATGCTGATGGAGTATGGACTGGTTCCTTAGCGTGCAAAATCCCCGGCGCTGACACCGAAGATCGAAATCATCCCGATCGATCGAATCGCCGTCGTGTCGAATCGTCCAATAAATTCATACTGACCCAACCCCCCCTTCTCCATCGGCAGCCGTTTCAAAACCCACTCCCGAAATCTTCCTCCCATTCTTCAAGCTCTTTAGCAGCTCGAGATGGGGGGTTGCCGGACCTGCCGGTGATGATGCACACGGAATACCCGCGAGTCAGTCAGCGGGACAATCTAACTATTAATTCATTCGCCTCACTCGAATACCCATATTGAAAGTATTATTATTATTATTTTATTTTATTTTTTTTCCCCTGGGATCCCGGGCCGACTCGTCGTCTGGATCTCAAGACGGAGCTGCGACGAATGACAACTCCCCCCTCTCCATCCCATTCCTCCCATGTGTTCCAGCTCAGCTGAACGACTGAACACCTCCTCTTTCCTTCCCCGCCCACTTCTCTTCTCCCTTTCTTCCCGCGCCCGCTCGGTCCACCGCTTAGGGGGCCACCACGTGTGTCCTAAAGAAATGGTGAGACACGCTTAGGTCTCGGAGAGTCTTACCTTATCTCCTTTCTCCATCTGCCCTGCCGCGATGGGGTTTGTGCTCGGGGGCTAGTTACTCTCGTACCTGGATGGTTCAGGAACGGAACTGCTGTTGGATGGAGCTCTACACCAAGTCACCAACCGTCAAGGCGTCAACGAGCCGCGTCGGAATGACTTGGGTTTCTTCCGTATAGGGGGTCTAGTACCGGAAAGACACGCCGAGGCGTAACCGTTGTGGCCAGCAGACTTCATCCTATGGGTCGCGGGACCAGCTTGATGGGTTGATAGATGGATGGTTCAACCGTAGAAGACGGAGTACGGATGCATAGAACCACGTGGGCAATTCGGAGTATACTGCAACAAGGGGTGGCTGTTTATATGGAGCATGAAAAGTTTCATACTTTGGTGTGCTCTCGCACTGCTGCCGGGGTTTGAGATAGACAGGTACACCACTGCTCCGAGTACAGGTATGGCTAGGACAGAGCCCTGAGGAGAGCAAGAACACGACGTATTCCCCCCCCCCCCCACGGTATCTGCTACTGTAGTAAACCTGACTGTGTTATATTTCCGGCACAGGATGACCGTCATTAGACCCTGCAGAAATATACTCCGAAGCCCGAACACCTCGATGCAGGTTAGACAAGATAGCCCGGAATAATGATATGGCACCATGTCTCACTCTCGACCTTGTAATTTACAGAAGGCGATATCCAAGCTCTTTGCGAACTACTAGTTCGTGCACCCCATCGTCGTGGCTTGGTGGAGATTGGCTTGATGGTGGGATACAGTGAGTACTATAATCAAGCCCAAACGGTGGACGATGAAGCTACTCCATACTCCGTTGTCCATAGTATCTCAAAAGTCTCAAATCTCCTAATGAGCCAGCCCTATACCTGTTCTGTTATCATCTCCGAGGTCTCTTGGAGGGCACATAGCATGAGCATGGAGTAATGTACTAATGATCGCTTGTTGGGCCATCCAGCGTCATATGGCATGTCACATCACCTCACCCTGATTCATGAGTCGTGGTCATCAACCAAGCTAGCCACTGCACCGGCCGAGATCCCGAATCTGACATAACAGGCTAACAGCCGCCGTTGCGAGTCAAGCAAGACTCAAAGAGTGGCTAGTGGGCGGAGAATAACCAGTGGGCCAGGTTGATCATCGACCGTTGTGCTCCGGAGGACCGAAAGGGTGTGATGAGGATTGAGAAGGCAAAAAGCTCCATCTGACGTGGAGAAGGGACCTTGAGCCACTGTTGCTGTCCCCACCATTTGCATCCTGGAATTGGGTTAGGTAAAGGTTGGAAGTCTGTGACAAGCTCCTCGGGATGATGGAACTCGGCGGCGACGCTATAGTTCTTTCCCAACCGCACGGGTTGTATGACAGGTAGCGGTGAAACATCTTCAACCATGGCCTGGGTCGTGTTAACTTTTTCTTTGCCCTCTTCTCCATTCCGCTGCCACTTGTTGGTGTGGTGTTCCAAATCCAGTCAGTTACGGAGTACCACAAGTAGATTTCCATCAGGGTAATAATAACTGAAATACAGTAACGTCCTTTTCCTTACTTCGTCCTCCACTCACGGCTCGAACGGCAACTGACAAGGAAATAAATCCTTCGAAATTAGCGCCACCACCTGTTTCCCCCTTCAACTCCTGAGTCCTGAGTCCTGACCATGCGGAAGTGGATCGGAATTCGGTGCCACAGTC